>NC_058093.1:169756904-170066309 GCF_020171115.1 Neogale vison | reverse complement strand
CTGAGTGTGTATGGAGTGAGCAAGCTAGCTCTCCAGTGTTTCTTCTTATAAGGACACTAATCCTGTTGGGCTAGGGCTCCATCCCAATGACCCATTTAACTTTATCTCCTTGTATGCCCTATCTCCAAGTGCAGCCATCCTGGGTGGTAGAGCTTCAACATATGAATTTTGGGGGGACATGAACATTCAGTCCATAACACCCTCTATGCATTCACCATTATCCACACATTCCACTCTTGGCCCAAAGAATTCACTGGGGCTTTTAGCTCCCTCCAACTTTTGATTGTCATTTTCCTGTGGAAGATGTAGCTTCTTAGCTGGCTTTGGAAAGAAGGGGTAATACCAGATTGGTGATAATTTTCAAGCAAACTGGGCTTTCCCATTCTCATCTATTCATTCATCCAATATTGGTTTGTTTTGAAGCAGGCACTCTTTGAGGTGGTGGGGATGGTGCTTCTATTTCTACTTGGCAGAGGGGAAGTGGGGAGAAACATGATAAATATAAACAAGTGAATACAATTACATAGTATTTTAGAGGGTAGTCATTGCTAGTGAGAAAAACAGCAGGGATGAGGGAAAGAAAGGGTGCTGGAGAGGGAGGTTGCCATTTAAATGTTAGGGGTAGGGCTCATTGGTCAGGACACATCAGAGTGACTAGAAGAAGCTCTCTGAGGGAAGGGCATTTCATGCTGAGGAAAGTGCGACGATCTGAGGGGTGTATGTGTGGTGTATTTGAGGCCGGGCAGAGAGAGTAGTGGGAAGTGAGACAGGAATGGTGACGGGGTAGGGGTGGGGTATAGGCTGGGGTGAGCAAGTGGCCTGGGTTCTCACAGGCTTCCCTCCTCCCCGACCCACAGGTCTTTTCTCCTCCCCCTGTTCCTTTACCTCCTTGTTCTTATTTCTTCACTGCCTTCTCTTACTACAGTTTGTTTTCTTTTACTCTCCACTCCCAACCCCCTTACTCTGTCATGCCCAAGGCCTATTGCTCTTTTCAAGAAACTAGCTCTTAGTTTCACTTCTCAAGTCCGTTTGACCCAGAAGCCTGATTCCAGAGTGGAAGTTATGGAAACATTGCAGAGTGGGTGTATCCTAGAATATTTCTGATTCAGTTTTTGCAATTCCTTTGGAATAAGCCACAAACATTTCCACTCAGCAAGACAGAAGAGCTGAGCGTGATATTTGTGCTAAACATCATGTAGAACATGAGGTGACAGCAAAGCCAGTTTACAGTTCCAGTAAAGCCAAAGGAATGGTGGTGGTGGTGGGGGTGCCTGGGTGGCTCACTTGGTGAAGTGGTGGTGACGTGTGCCTTCTGCTCAGGTTGGCATCCCTGGGCCCGCATGGGGTTCCCTGCGCAGCCGGGCATCTGCTGACCCACCCCCCACCCCTCAGATAAAGAAATAAAATCCTGAGGAAAAAAAACACATTGAAGGAATAGGACTACAGCCTGTTTTAAACTGCTCTGTGAAGCAGCCACTAAAGATTTGAACACACCCAGACACACCCTTCCTCCTTCATCTAATTCAGAAAATGTGTGGACAAGATTGTTGAACTCACCCCCAATCTTTAATGTTTAAATAGACTGTGGTGTCTGTAATGCAGATGACTACTGGCCTTGAGCCTTTTGTCATTCTGTGGAGGAAATGAGGCTGTGAGATGTGTCCAGGGATGAGTGTGTGCGTGCATGCATGTGTGTGTGTGTGTGTGTGTGTGTGTAACACTCATGTTGGAAATCTCAGATGGAAGCCACAACTCTGGGCCAAAACATGCTACACATCTCTGTTTTGAAGATACTTTGATTTATCTCAGGTACTTTATCTTATCTGTTTATACCTATTTTATATCACAGGTGTGTTCATGCATGCGCAAGCACACAGGCGCCTCTTTGAGATGGAAGTCCCCATAAGGAAACTTGGTTATCATTAAAAATATAATCCAAACGTGAAACCAGCAGGCAATTTGAACTACATATAAGAACTGACCACACAACTCTTCCATCTCGATGATGCCTGTATGTGAACTTAGGTAGAGAACACTCAATTCCGTGTTCCTGTTCACTGGTGCTGAAACCACACCCCACTGGTTATATCCTCGGATCATCTGGTTTTGGGAGAATTCAGGGTTTCCTTCTCCTTTCTTTTGCTTTTACTACTGTTCTTCAAGAGAGGCTAACTTGATTTTCGTAGGAAAACAGGAAATCTTGCCAAGTGCCTGAGAAAATAGGAAAATTCTCACTGAGCTTCCTCTTAATAGGTTACATACTCAGTGAGCAGTGTCACCTGTCTGAAAAGTTAATACAATGAAAAACTCGAGCGAAGCTAGAGGAGCCCAACCATTTGCATACCTGTTCACTCAGTAAAAGGTAGTGGTTCAAGTCAGGAGTCCCGAAATCACACTGCCTGGTTTCAAAGTCAACGAGGTTTCAAAGCCTGGGTAACTTAGTGGGTTAAAGCCTCTGCCTTCCGCTCAGGTCATGATCTCTGTCAAATAAATAAATAAAATCTTAAAAAAATAAAGCCAATCTTCCACTTACTAGCTGAGTGGACCTTGGGCAATTACATCTCCATCTTGAGCTATAGGTTCTTCATCGGCTAAGTCAGCATGGTTTCTTTCTTTCTTTCTTTCTTTTTTTTTTTAAAGATTATTTATTTATTTATTTGAGAGAGAGAGAGAGAGAGATAGATAACACGCAGGCAGAGAGGCAGGCAGAGAGTGAGGGAGAAGCAGGCTCCCCGCTGAGCAGAGAGCCCCATGTGGGGCTCGATCCTAGGACCCTGAGATCATGCCCTGAGCCGAGGGGAGAGGCTTAACCCACTGAGCCACCCAGGTGCCCCAAGTCAGCATGGTTTCTATCTCAGACAGTGTCTATGAACATTAAATGAGATGATACATGCAGCAGACAGAGCACAGTGTGTGGCATGTGGTAACTTCATAATACATATCAGCTGTTACTAATTTATTTAAGCTAAATGTGGGAGCCACTGGTCAACTCTCAATGTTGTGAAAAATACAAAGATCAACTTGCAACCTGGTTCTAACCCTCAGGAGAAACAAGTGAAAAGATGAAAGAAAGGCAAAGTAGAATGTGTTTGTATCTCCCTGATGGCTAGTGATGATGCAGCCACTTTGGAAAACAGTGTGGAAATTCCTTAAGAAATTAAAAATAGAGCTACCCTATGCCCCTGCAATTGTACTACTGGGCATTTACCCCAAAGATACAGATTTAGTGAAAAGAAGGGCCATCTGTACCCAATGTTCATAGCAGCAATGGCCACAATCACCAAATTGTGGGAGAATCAAGATGCATTTCAATGGATGAATGGATAAAGAAGATGTGGTCCATATATACAATAGAATATTACTCAGCCACCAGAAAGGATGAATACCCAGCGTTTATATCAACATGGACAGGACTGGAAGAGATTATGCTGAGTGAAATAATCAAGCAGAGAGAGTCAATTATCATATGGTTTCACTTACTTGTGGAGCATAAGGAATAACACGGAGGACATGGGGAGATGGAGAGGAAAAGTGAGTTGGGGGAACTCGGAGGGGGAGGCGAACCATGAGAGACTGTGAACTCTGAGAAACAAACTGAGGGTTTTGGAGGGGACGTGGGGTGGAGGTTGCGTGAGCCTGGTGGTGGGTATTACGGAGGGCACCGATTGCATGGAGCACGGGGTGTGGTGCATAAACAATGAATGCTGGAACACTGAAAAGAAATTAAAAAAAAATAAAAAAAAAAAAAGAAAGTGTTTGTACATGAGAGAGGGAGGGAAGAGCAAAGTGTCAGCACCATGCAGATGACAGAGGGGTCACTTCTGCCGAGGAAGTTCCAAGAAAGATGACAAAGAGAAGTCCTTTTTGTGAAGTGAAAGAAGAATGAGGAGGAAGTAATTAGACTTCTCAGTAGAAGAGAGGAGGCCATTCCAGGAAGAAAGAATGCTATTGGCAAAGGACATGTGAAACTGTGGGCTGTGTTTGGGGGAAGGCTGGCCCATCCTGTCTGGGTTGGATTATGAACATAAAGGTGACTTGTTCGATCAGGGAAAGAAAATTATCATATGTTTTCACTCATATGTGGAGTGTAAGGAATAGTGCAGAGGATCATAGAGAAAGAGAGGGAAAACTGAATGGGAAGTAATCAGAGAGGGAGACAAACCATGAGAGACTCTTGACTGGGGGAAACAAACTGAGGGTTGCAGAAGGGAGGAGGGTCGGGGGACGGGGTAACCGGGTGATGGGTATTAAGGAGGGCACGTGATGTGTTGTGCACTTGGTGTCATATGCAACTAATGAATCATTGAACCCTACATGAAAAAATAATGACACATTATATGTAGGCTAATTGAATTTAAATAAAAAGAAAGAAAGAAAAAAAAAAAAGGATAACTTGTTCTCTATATGGCTGAAAATGTAGGTAGGGGCCTGAGCCTAATTTGGAAAGTAATAAGGAAACGTATGATACTTAATGACAGCCATTGTAAGAATGGTATTTAAAGAATGTGTAGGAAATCAGTCCTGAGTTTTGCTAATGAAACACCCTGAATTTCTAAATTATAATCAACCCCCTTTTGGTCAATTCAGATATGTCATTGCGTTGTATGCCTATGTCTCTCTGTATTTATTGATATGCGCTTTTTTTTGACCTTATTTTTTTTTCCCCTATACAGGTATGATCTCCATTCCTTTGTACATCCCTCACACGCTGTTTGATTGGGAGTTTGGAAGTAGACTCTGTACTTTTTGGCTCATTGTTGACTACCTTTTGTGTACAGCGTCTGTGTATAACATTGTTCTCATCAGCTATGATCGATACCAGTCAGTCTCGAATGCTGTAAGTCCAAACATTCATTTACCTTCTTTAGAAGAGGACATACTTGTACATTTTGGGTCCCCAAGCAGAAATTGTTTTAAATGTAATTTTTTGTTTAGTTGGCAAACCTTAGAGGAGCCTGATAATCCTTCTGTTATTTGGCGCTAAGTTTTCATTGGTCCTTAGTGAACAATTTCTGTGTGTGATTTGGCTAAGTCACTCACTCCCCTTTGTGCTGCTAGTATGGGAAGGCCATCAGAGAAAACCCAAGAAAAGTTGTTGGAAGCGGTATACTGAGTCCACAGTGGATTGGATAGACGTAGGAGTCCCAGTAGATTTATCAAGTCCATTCCTTACACAAACTAAGACCTGAATATTTTCCTGATGGGTGAGTAGAAAGATGCCCAGACTTTTGAATGTCTTGAGAAAATCAATCTCGAATGGCCAAAGGAAAAAAACAGTATACAGAGAAGCTATCGTTTAGATAGTGGGACCAGCCTGGGAGGTCAAATCCCAGTGCCAGTGTAGGAGCCATGCCAAGAAAATCCTTACTAATCCAAGATTTGGAATAGGCTCGTCAACAAGTTAGTGACAGTTCTTAAGCAAGCTAACTTTATAAGCAATAGAACAAGGGGAAAAATAAGGCAGATGCAAGTAGAGACAGAGGGTGTCAGGGGTATAGAAATATGGGGCAGTAATCTGAAGTCTTTGAGGCCTAGAAGGGAAACCTCCTTCACTCTTGGGTCCCAGGACCCACATCTCTGGGGGATATGACTGTGTGCAAGGGATTTTGCTAAATGCTAGGATATAGAAATGAAACCTTAGTCTCTACTTTTGAGGAGCATAATAGGCTCATGTGGAGAAGGATCCAGAAACAGGTGGGTTTGGTACAGTGGACTAGGTGTGGTGTTGGAGGTGTTGAGAGGATGGTGACTTGGGAGGGCTGTGCAGCTTGTAGCAGACAAGGTTGGGAGGGTATATTGCACAAGGCAAGGATCAACGGTAGGGACAAAGATGAGGCTCAAACAAGAGAGAAATTTATTTTTCTCTCACAGAACATTCCAGGAAAGCCTTGGCTTCAGGAACTCATCCAGGGACCTAGGTTAACAGGGTGACTCTGAACCTTCTAGGGCAGGGCTCAGCAAACTTTTGCTATAAAGGGACATATGGTCTCCATAGCAACTGCTCAAATCTTCCATTATGACACAAAAACAGCCATACATAATATGTTAAAAAAAATGATTCATTCATTGTGTTCCAATAAAAATTTATTTATCCAAACATGTGGTGGGCCATATTTGTTTCATGAACAGTAGTTTGCTGACCCTTGCACTAGGTCGTTATTCTCCTCATGTTCAAGGTTAGGTTGCTGTCACTCCAGGATCTAGAAAGGATGGGGAAAAGGCTGAAGTCCAGGGCAAGGGATTTTCTTTTAACCAAGTAGTGCAGAATCATACAATCATTTCCACTCACAGTTTATCGGTGACATTTAGTCACATGGTCTCCCATCTCCTTGCAACAAGCCTGGGAAATGTGGTTTCTAGCTGAGCTGCCATATTGTCAGGAAGAAGGGGAGAATGAATGTGTTGGGACATCCAGACCCTTGGCCTTGGGTACATCATTGACACCAGAGTCCGCTGCAGTTGGTACTAGATAAACTACAGAGAGAGCGGTGATGAGCTTGGATGAACAGTTCAGATGCCTATAAGCTCATGGTTTTCAAATTGCAACTTGTGACCCATTATTGAGGCATGAAGTCAGTTCGGTGGGTTGTGACCACTTTTTTTTTTCCAGTGGAAAAATACAGAAAAAAACCATAAACAGAATAAAAATAGAGTATAAAATATAAAGAGTATCTTGTGCATAATAAATATATTTTTTATGAGTACTTCTGTCTGAGAACTTAGTGATAATATAAAACGTATTTCTTAGTTCGAGTCCGTCAAAATGTTCGAAAAAGAGTGCTCTAATTCATAACCTTTCCCATTTGTGCTGAAGCATTTCCTTTTATTTTCTGGGTTAGTATTTCTTTTTAGTCTTCACTGGATGTTCCTTATAGGACATCCCTTTGCTGGATATCCGAGCCCTTGGGTCTATCTCAGGTGGATGCAAAGGTAAGGGACAGTTTGTACAGTTAGAAAAGTGTGTAGAAGTCACAAAGACATGAGGACTGATGTCCACAGAGAAAAACGAGTGGGTTTGTTTCCTAGTCTTGACCTGAGGATTCCCCCCTGGCCACACAGCCTATAAATTTGGTGAGGGCTGGCTTGGCTGGAACCAAGATCCTTAGTACACAGCATGGAGTTAAGTGACCAGCAAGAGCCCCACACCCCAGTGCATGGTGGCTGCAGGGGGCGCTCAGGGAGCTCTTGTGCCTCTGCTGGTGAAGAGTTGAAATGCAGCAGTGTGAGCCAGGAATCCCTCAAACACCGCTGAAGCTCGGAGGAAGTGGTTGTGGCGAAGCTGAGCTCTTGCTGTAGTTCGAAGTGGAGGAGACCGTATGATAAGGCAGAGTCATGGGCTGGGCCTGGGAAATGGAAATCTGACCGTAATATGGAAAAGGTAGGCCCTATGCAGATGGCAGTGCATGATTACCATTATCAGACCCATTCTCTGGAGGGGCAGATTTCCGTGGGGCTGAAACAGGAGTGGGTGGGGGAAGAATAGTGTAGTTGGAAGGAGTAGGAATTCAAATGTATGCAGAATTAAGGCAGTGAGTGGAGAGAGTGCTTTCTTTCTTTCTTTTTTTTTTTGACCTGAAGATGAAGAAGGAAGCTTGAGAGTAAAATCGAGACCATGGAAAATATGGTTGCTGGGGACTCGCTAGTTTCCTAGGACTACTGCAGTTAAGTACTGCACATCAGGTGGCTTAAGACCACAGAAACTTCTTCTCTGGAATGCATTTCATGTTTGGAGACCCAAGGTCCCAAATCAAGGTGGAGGCAGGGCAGTGCTCTCTCTGAGGCCTCTAGGCCTGCCTGTTACATGCCTTTCTCTTAGCTTCTAATATTACCAGCCATCCTTGGCATTCCTTCATGGTTGTTGGCTTGTAGATGTGTCACTTTAGTCTCTGCATCCATTGACAAATGGTATTCTCCTTGTGTGTCTGTGTCTTTCTTATAAGGACACCAGTCATACCGGATTAGGGCTCACCCTAATTGAATTAGGACCTTATCTTAATGTGATCATGTCTGCAAAGAACCTGTTGGCAAATGAAGTCATGCCCACAGGTACCAGGTCTTACGACTTCAACCTCTCTCTTTGGAGGACACAATTCAACCTGCAACAGGCACTTGGGATGGCCGTGCAATGCCAACTCATTAACTTCAGCAAGTCCTGGGGGCTACTCTGCCTTATAAAAGAAACCTGATTGACAGAGTGTTTGGATATCTTACTGGGGCAGGAAAGGAAGCAGGATAAGAGGCAATCTCCTGAATAACGAACATTTTCTGTCATGGGTGGAGGACTGGGCCACTGATTGATGTCAGGAAGGCCACTCCAACTGGCTGGGGCCTGGATTCAAGCAATGTTTGAGCTCTTTTTCAAAAATGCTACCCAGAGATGAAGAGGTGGGCATCATCTTTTCAATTCCCTTAGATGTCCATTATCCCATTTGACCTTATGCATAATAGAAAAGAGATCGCTTTCCAGCATATTGCATCACACCATTACAAAGGCTGAACAGAGCAATTAAAAAACTAAATGCAGTTTTATGACCATCTGGGTATTGTTACCATCTTCATAATCATTAGATTTAGTGCAAGAGATGTATTAATTAGTGGCATGAGAAGCAGAAGGCAAAAAAGCGTATTGTACTTGGGAACTTGTGGTCAGCACCATATGCATTTTAGCTTAGCCTCAGAAATATCAGTAATTTGGAAAAAAAAAAAAACCACTTCCCTGCAGTTTTTAAAAATAACTTTTTTTTTTTTTAAAGACTGCTTCCTCTTACCTCCAGCCAGCTGGGTGTGAGCCCTTCCCAGCCTGCACAATCCATCACAGACAGACAATGCTGGGCACTGTTATGCCTTTTTCATAAAAATGAGAAAACACTGTAGCACGAGATTAGGAACTCACAGAGAAAATAGTACATGAACAGTGGGGGAAAGAGAGGCATGTTCCAGTTTCATGAGGAAATCATTTCCTTTCCCTTAAGTGAGGAAATCAAAGAAATATGGAACATAGGAGCTGGAAGGATACTTCCTGATCTAAAAGAAGTCAGGAAGGTTGTCTGTCCCAGGTCCCCTTAAAAAAAGTCTTGGTTTGTGTGTTTATCCCTCATGTAGGGTGGATGAACTTCTAGATTTCTTCCTTTTTTAAAAAATATTTTATTTATGTAATTGACAGAGACACAGCAAGAGAGGGAACACAAGCAGGGGAGCAGCAGAGGGAGAGGGAGAAGCAGGCTTCCTGCTGAGCAAGGAGCCTGATGTGGGGCTCGATCCCAGGACCCTGGGATCATGACCTGAGCTGAAGGCAGAAGCTTAAGGACTGAGCCACTCAGGTGCCCCAAACTTCTAGGTTTCTTATAGAAGATATTTTTGAAGATATCAAGATCTATCAAAGATCATGGGTCCTGAGAACAGAGCAATCCTTACTCATAGAATCTCATTTTCCCTTATAGAAGTCAGTCTTTGTGACCAAGCAGATCTAAAACATTCTCTACCTTTTAAAAAAAGACCTTGGTGCTTGCCTTGGTCGTGTCTCTCAAAGTGGTTGGCCAGCACAGCTTTGGCACCATTTTTGCTGAGTGGAAATGTTTATAGAAGGAAATGATTTGGTAATGCTCAGTCATATTACACTATGTCTCTATAGTAGGTTTAGACTTTTTTTGGGGTGGGGTCACCTTCTTGGGGGTGATGTAAGAATTCTCTCTCCTTGACACCACCTTGACGTCTGAGGATAAACTAGAGAGTAGATTCTTCCTGAATATTAGAATCAAAAAAGCCAGTGGCTTTCAGTCTTGACTGTGACCACTGGGAGAAACGCATTTGATACTGGGGTTCGGTACACATGCTTCTCTCTCTCTCTGTAGGTCTACATTCCCCAAACCAAAGCATCATCAAACAATACAGACCCTCGCAATCGTGAGGCATTCTGACACTGAGTGCTCTCTTTCATTAAAATAAAAATGCTGCTTGTGACCCAGCTGGCAGATTGTGAAACACTGTGAAAGGGGGCACATAGTTTCAGTAGTTTGTCCGTTCACTTTAGTGTCTACGGAGTTGGAAACATCATATTTTATTTTTTTATTTGTTACTTTTAAAAAGATTTTATTTATTTGACACAGAGAGAGAGAGAGAGATCACAAGTAGAAAGAGCAGCAGGCAGAGATAGAGGGGGAAGCAGGCTCCCTGCTTAGCAGAGAGCCCGATGCGGGGCTCAATCCCAGGACCCTGAGATCATGACCTGAGACAAAGGCAGAAGCTTAATCCACTGAGCCACCCAGGTGCCCCAAACATCACGTTTTTATTTTAGATATTGATCTTAACGTTTTCTAGAATTTCAGAGGCTTAATCTTGAGGGTTACAGATTTCCTCTGGAAGGTCCCTAAGAAAGTTTGCCTCTGGAACTAAACCCTCTCTCCTGGCCCATATCATGTTACCCAGGGCCAGGGAGCTTGACTACCTCTTGCATAGCCCTGAAACTCCTGAAGGCCTATGACAGGCCTTCTGCAACCAATACATGTTCATTATATTGAAACAATTTATTTGGTGTCTTTTAGGTATCTTACAGAGCTCAGCACACCGGGAACTTGAAGATCGTGGCTCTGATGGTGGCTGTCTGGGTGCTGGCCTTCTTAGTGCATGGGCCAATAATTCTAATTTCAGAGTCTTGGAAGAATTCCAGCTTGAGGATCTTGGAGAAGGATTGTGAACCTGGATTCTTTACCCTATGGTACATCCTCGCCATCTCGTCATTCTTTGAATTCCTGGTCCCAGTCTTTGCCGTGGCCTATTTCAACGTGTACATTTACTGGAGCCTGTGGAAACGTAGCAATCTCAGTCGATGGCAAAGCCAGCCCACACTTACTTCTCCTGTCTCTCCCAGTAACTGTGGGTCCTCACTCACGGGTAGACTGTTTCGAAGAACATCTCTTCCGGAACCGAAGGAAACAGCACCGTCTGCTCCTCTGAAAAGACATGAAAGAAAGAGCAGCCTCTTGTTTTCTTTAAGAGCCCAGATGAATAGCAGTATAATTGCTTCCAAAATGGCTTCCCTCACCCATTCTGATTCACTCTGTCCTCACCAAAGGGAACATATTGAACTGCTCAGAGCCAGGAAATTAGCCAAGTCACTGTCCATTCTCTTAGGCGTTTTTGCCATTTGTTGGGCTCCCTATTCACTGTTTACAATCATTCGTTCAATTTACCCACTACACCAGCGTCCTCACATAGTTGGGTATGAAATCACATTTTGGCTTCAATGGCTCAATTCCTTTGTCAATCCTTTTCTGTATCCCTTGTGTCATAAGCATTTCCAGAAGGCTTTCTTGAAACTATTTCCTATGAAAAAGCAGTCCATATCATCACAGACTCGGTCAATGTCCTCTTAAAGGTAATTTTATCCTTTATAAAAATTTTAGTCTTAATCTCACCTGCATGAATTTGATGTGACTTTCATTTTGCTCTTTCCACTCTACTAGGAAAGTCCATAAAATTGTAACACTTGAAAACTTAAAAAAAAAAAAAAAAAGATTGGAGCCTGGAAGTCAAGGGAAAATGATCCTGGTGAATAATAGTACAGTTAGATTTAGATGACAATGTTTTTGTAAACTCATAGCCACAAATCACTGTACCTTTCTTTCTCATTGCCTCCTCTTTGTCTTTTAGATCTCGATATAGCACTGATGGTGAAAATTAAGAGTTCTTGTTTTCTTTCTACATTCAGGGTTTGCTATAGCCTAAGTGAATTTCCCTTTTTATTTTATAGTGATGAAGAATTCTCAAGTTTTGAAGATGTTTTACCTAAGATATGCAATAGAAAAGGGGGCTATATTCCCTTTTTGTTGGAGGTGGGCAACTCTGCTATGATCAGTGGGCAGGTGTGTTGGGGCTTGAGTTGAGAGGCAGGGAGCGAGGGTGGGCCCAGATGGAAAAGTGGAAGGCATGTGTACTTCCAGACTCTATGTTCCTGATCCCAGAAAAGAAGGAAGTGTGGGGAGGGAAGAGTAGGTAGTTGTAGCTCTTAGATGTCCTTTGTGCCATTATCTGGGAGGCCCAGCAAACACAGGCTGAGAAGTAAGTTACAGACAAGCTCACCATCTGGTTGAAAGGATGACTTTCCTTCTTTCCTTCCTGCCCTTTTCTTCCAAATTTCATGTTGGCTAAAACCTCTGTGAGAAAATATGGAAGAAAGGGAAAGGCTAAGAGATTAACAAAAGGACTGTGTGCTTAAACCTGATGTACCTGGTATAACATTCACAGGACTAGTGGATGTCAATAATTATTAATAAAATATACTTCTGTTTTTATTTGATGTCTTTAACTTGTGTGCAGTGCTCAGAACGATTCCTTTATATGCAGTGAGTATAGGTCATACTTACTGATGAGTCACATTTTCTTAGGCTGGTGACATTTTGTTCTTTTTGTTATTATTAATTTTTCTTCTTCCTCCTCCTCCTCTCCTTGTTCTCCCCCTTCTCCTCTTCCTTCTCCTCCTCCTCCTTCTTGTGTTCTTTGCCTGTCTTTGTCATAACATTTCATTTTGATTTTGGTTGATTTCATCTCTCCTCTAAGGTTTTACTCCTGTTTCTTTTGTCACTTCTCAGAGTTCCTATACAATTTAATCATTTTCATATTTCTTAGACCCTTGAAATCTTGGTTAAATTCAAACACTAGGGACGCCTGGGTGGCTCAGTTGGTTAAGCAGCTGCCTTCAGCTCAGGTCATGATCCCAGCGTCCTGGGATCGAGTCCCACATCGGGCTCCTTGCTCAGCAGGGAGCCTGCTTCTCCCTCTGCCTCTGCCTGCCATTCTGTCTGCCTGTGCTCACTCTCTCTCCCTCTCTCTCTCTGATAAATAAATAAAATCTTTAAAAAAAAAAATTCAAACACTAAAATATGAAAATCCTTCAAGTACATCAATGATTAGATATGCCCCTAATTTTTATATATACTCATGCCTTGCATTAAGTCCAAAATAGGAGATACACGTTTAACATTCAATAGTAATCTCAAAAATTCAGGAAATAAGTCCTCATAAATATGCAACTTTTTATAAAGTTACTTGTTAGCTATTGTTTTTGGCATCCATAAATTAGTAGTTGTGTATTTTGTATGATTACTGGAGGCTTGAAGGTCCATTGAATGGTGTGGCTCCATGGAAACTTTTTCTGATTGAACCCTAGCAGAAACATGCCTAAATATGCATATGTATCTTCTAAAATATATAAAATATAATATAAAATTGTTTTTCATTCAAAGATGTCATCAGTGTATAACATACTGTTATTTTATTTATCACTATAAAAGAAAATGCTGCAAACTGTCTATGAAATGATACTTTCAAAAATCACATTGCTAGGAAGTCCCATTCTGATTTCAGAGTTGTTGAAAGGTGAGTGATAAGTATCTTGGAAGAGAAAGTACGATACGTTTATGATGAATGAATAGAACAAGCTAATCCTCTGTGAAATGAGAGTTGGAATAAATAAATACTTTTGATGGAACATTCATATATTCATTCAACAAATGTGTATTAGGGGTCTATCATGTGTTAGCTACTAGTATACTGTAAAGATGCCTAGGAACCTTGCTGATTTAGTTTCCTTGGGATAGGAATTTTACTCTGGGGTTCTCTTACCATGATGCTAGGCACCCCATAGGTGCTCAGTAGATAGTAATGGAAAAGGCATGCATTAGGTATTTTCCTTAAAACCAAAATATAAATCCTCGCTTTAAAATCCAAGTCTTTTAAATTTGCCTTGGAGGAATTTTAAAATACGTTTTTCATTATAAGAAAAGTAATATGTACTAATCATAAAAAGAAAAAAACTGTAATAAAGTAATTTCTATACCCAAGAAACAGACAGAATTATTATTTGGTCTAGATGTTTCTAGGGCGAAAAAGAATGTAATTCCACTTTTTAGAAACAAGTGTTTGTATATCTAAACTTCTCACAATCTCCTCAGGTGAATTTTGCCCTAAAATGAAAGCTCCTATTGTAGTATGATGAATTATTGTCTCCTTCTCACAAATGGAGTTAGCTTAGAAATATTTATTAAATTTTAAATGAAAAATAATTAATTTCCAATTGATTTAAAATACTTCAATACTTAATATTTAAGTATTTTTGTTTTTATTTTTTTATTTTAGCATTTTTAAATGCATGTTTAAAAATATTTAAAATACTTACTAGCTCATTTTAAATCCAGACCCAAGCTGCTGGTATAATTGTCAGAACATTCCTTAAAATTTCAGTTCCTAAGGGTTGACTTCAGGTGGCCCATTTAGAAATAGATTCAAGTAGAATGAGGACAGATTTAGGGATATAAATGCCACTTATGATAGTCTTTTACTTTAAAAAAATTTATATTATTTATTCGGCAGAGAGAGTGAGAGAGAGCAAGTGAGCACAAGCAGGGGGAGCAGCAGAGGGAAAGGGAGAAGCAGGCTTTCTGCTGAGCAAGGAGACTGATGTGGGGCTCCATCCCAGGACCCCAGGATCATGACCTGAGATGAAAGCAGACGCTTAACCAAATGAGCCACCCAGGAGCCCCCAGGTCTAGTCTTTTTATGAATCATGAGGGCTTTGATCTAAGTAACAGAACAATCAAAACTATTTTACAGAAGAGCTTTCTGTGGCTGCTTGATAACTACTTTCTTATAGTAAGGATCTTGGCATTTGAAGAAATTCTTTTTCTTTTTTTTTTTTAAGATTTTATTTATTTATTTGACAGAGAGATCACAAGTAGGCAGAGAGGCAGGCAGAGAGAGAGAGGAGAAAGCAGGCTCCCTGCTGAGCAGAGAGCCCGATGCGGGGCTCGATCCCAGGACCCTGGGACCATGACCTGAGCTGAAGGCAGAGGCTTAACCCACTGAGCCACCCAGGCGCCCCGAAGAAATTATTTTTCACATTATAATTTCAGAAAAAGAAACTCTAGCATACAAAGTAAACTTTTGGTTCTAATGTTTGTTACCAGTCTGGGTTGAGTCAAGAAAACAGAAGCCATGCTAATTATTTCAGAGAGAAGGAATTTAATACACAGAAGTGGGTAAGTATTGGAAAGCCAAATGAGCAGGAAGCAGATGTTGACGGAGTCTGGGCCTAATAACTTAAATGAGCAACTACAGAAATGAGAGAGAATCAAAGAGAATCTGGGATCCCAGAGGACCAAAGCTTGGAGCTCTGACTGGTGCCTCATGGCCAACAGTTAAGGCTTGGAGGGCCAAAGGGGTAGGGCCAGCTGGTGCAGAGTTCATGGGGGTGGGGCAGGTTACTTACCTTCCTTCATCATCTCCATTTACCTGTGGTTCTCCCCAGGCATGGGAACTGCAACTCCTGTTCTACAAGTAAAAAGGAAGAGTGATTCATGAAACTAGTTTAGTGAGTACCCCAGAAAGTACGAACATGGCCTTTTCTGTTTGAAGTCTTATGTTCTGGAGGGCTCTTTCTGTAAGGATTACCTTAGGTTACAAGTGCCAGAAACACAATTGAATCACCTGGACTGAAGTGAGCATCCTGGTTTCTGTTGCCAAAGAGCAGAAAGACAATGGTGGGAGATAGTCCAGTGACTCTGTGTCAACTTCATTTTATATCGTGGCTTCTCCACAAGCTGGGGTAATAAATGCTCATGTTTTTGATCAGATAGGGAAAGGGCCTCTCCTAGCAACAATGAGAAAAAATAATCTGGGAAAATATTGAGTGCCAGTGGTTATCTTGTGTTGATAACTTAGGACGAATCCCTGCAGTGGAGAGTAGATTCTAGTACTGTCTCTTGGGTCAGTTATGCCTTCAGACTAATCACTGTGGCAGGGAGGTAGGCTCAGCTCATTCAAACCATGTAGTCTTGGGAGGGAGAAAGAGTTTCCTTAAATGAAGAGAAGTATGGTCACCCAAAGAAGAGGGTAGTAATCATAAAAATCTACCCCAAGGGCTATTCAAAAATTGGGGATGTCGTGAAGATTAGGTTGTCTTCCCTACACATTGTGCAAGCCTGCCTAAATGGACACAATTTTCTATCCCTTCCAGGAGCCTCACCCTTTGCCACGTGACGTTGTAGCTCTTTGCATCCAGAGGGACTTGGAGTGGCCAATAAACTGCTGCTAACAGGCAGCGGAAGTGATGCCATGTCAGTGTCAAGCCTGGGTCTCAAGTGGCCCATGCACATCTCTTCTAGTTCTTGGAACTTTGCTCAGCTGCCAGGTGCACACACCCAGGTAGACTAATGAAGGATGAGAGACAGAATCAAGCTGTGCTCTAAGATGAACTCATCTTAGAGCAGCTGCTCCTCCCCCTGCCCCGCAACGGCTGACTCAAGAGCCTATTGGAGATGCATGGGCAAATGCAGGCTAACCAAGGCTGGCTGAAAGAAGGCTCCCGTGGCCCAGACCAGAAGAACCACTCAGCTTATCTGGAGACTCCTGAGCCATGGCAAGACACTGCATTTGGGGAGTGATTTGTATTCAGCAATACCTAATGGACATGGCAAGTGCCTTCCCCCCCGTGTTGATTTCAAGAGAGATGTAGATATTTACATGCCTCATTCTTTTTGGGGAACTGAAACCAGAGACATAAAAATTATTACATAACAGTACAGTTTTTTTTTTTTTTTTGGACAGACTTTTTTTTAAGGCCACACCTACTGCCCGGGAAACCCAGTTATTGCAAAATGACCTTATAGCAAGGATAACTGATTTTGCAACATCTTAAACAACACAACAAAACAATAGCAGGGTAGATGCACCCCTGAGGGTAAAGTTTCACTGTGGGGATGGAATAGCTTGCTCATCAACGTAAGTTCCCACAAGCTGTTTTTAGCTGTGAACATCTCGCTCTGAATTGCCTCCTTCAATTTCTTCAAGTTTCTATCTTAAGTCAGATACTGTGACCTAAAGACTGGTTATGGGGTTTGTACTAAATAGTCTGTGACTTTTTAGGATGCTTTTTCTCCTTGTTCATGCCTGTAGGCATATCTTTCTAGGCATAAACTTCTACTAGGAAAGAAGAGGAAGGAGGGTGAAGACTGTCAACGGAACCAGCCAGTCTGGTTAGCGCTGCGTCACTCTGACGATCAGTGGCAGAAGCTGAACTGATCCCTCCTTCGGATTTCCATGATTCCTTTTTCTATTCTTGCCACAGGTCCCAAGGAGAGGACCATAAAAGGAAACATCCTGCAGGAAAAGTTGAGGTAACTGTTCGTTAACCAGAGCCTGAAGAAGTTAACCAGATAGAGCGGGTTAGTTTCCCTCCTGAGGGGTTACAGAGCCTGACTGACCGGGGGTGGAGGTGGGTGGGGGGAGGAAGTATCCAACTGGCTGTGGCCATCCTGATCTGTTGAACTGGAGGAAAAAAATCCAGAAGCCCTCGTGAAGGTCACAATCCAGAGTCCAGGGCTCACTGAAAGACCCAGACCTCATCACAGGACTGAAGAACATGTCCCCTCCCCCCACACCTCACTACCGCATCACAAGGCAGATTTATTTACAGTCGTTCCCTTTACTGAGTACTTCCTGCCTGGCTGTCAGAAAACATGATGAGGCACACCAAAAGGCGGAAAACACCATTTGAATAGACGGAGCAAACGCCAGAACCAGACGTGGCAGGGACGCTGGAATTATCAGATCAGGAATTTAAAATAACGATGATGAACACGCTAAGGGTTCTAATGGAGGAAACAGACAGCATGTGAGGACAGATGGCCAATGTCAGCAGAGCCATGGAAGTTGTAAGAAAAGTTCAGGGAACTGTTGAAACATTTTTCTGATGTTCAAAAAAATCTAAAATTTTCATAGTCACGTTAACGACATAAAAGATATACTTGGTCCTCAAAAGAGAGGCTTTTATCAGGTCCTTCTTAGAACATGGAAGACAAATGGTTTAAAATGATTCCTCCATCCTTCCCGTGCTCTTGCCCCCAAGTTGGAAGTATCTGGGTCCTGGTCAAAGCGGCAGTTAAGCAATGGGTTGGATGTTCTGTCTTGGCTAGTTTTCTGTTTCTGGAATACAACTGTTTTGAGTTCAACGCTTATTTGGGGGTTTTGTTCCTCTGGCTTCACGTGGCTCAGGCTGGGCTCAAGTTCATTACTACTACTGAGTTACGAATAGCTCTCAAGGGGCTGCTGTCGTCCTGGGATGGGGTTGGACGCCAGGGTCTCCTCCTCAGTATTCCTCCCTCTCTGGCATTCATGAGACCCAGAAGAGGATGGCCTGGACTTGTGGAGGTCACACTCTTCTACACGTTGTCTGGACTGAGGAAAATGTCTGCTGCTTTGAGGTATTAGCTCCATGGGGTTCGTACCACGTAATGGGGACCGGGGGGGCAGGTTACGTGGAGTCCATCCTTGCCTGTAAGGGTTACATGTCAGCTGGCTTAGAATCAACACGGACCTGCATGCAGATGTGTGCGGCTGTGAAGTGACAGGGCAGTGATGAATTGTTTCTTTTACAAGGATGTTTGTAGGGATGCAGGAGGGAGTAGGGCCCCTACAGCTGTTTCCGTAGCCGACCTTGCCTGCTCAACTGCATCTCTCCAAGCAACCCAGTCCCTCCATGGCAAGACCACGTAGTTCCTCTTCCTGACCAGCATAGACAGACTTGTGACTGGAAAAGGCTAGAATAGGATTTGCGTGGACAATGGTAACGTGGAAACTTACCTACATGCCAGGCGGGATTAATCACCTGTTTCCTTAGAACTCCTGTGTAAGGGGGGAGGGGGGTTGGGAGAAGGGGAGTAGGGTTATGGACATTGGGGAGGGTATGTGCTTTTGGGTAAATTGGAAGGGGAGGTGAACCATGAGAGACTATGGACTCTGAAAAACAATCTGAGGGGTTTGAAGTGGCGGGGGGGTGGGAGGTTGGGGTACCAGGTGGTGGGTATTAGAGAGGGCACGGCTTGCATGGAGCACTGGGTGTGGTGAAAAAATAATGAATAATGTTTTTCTGAAAATAAATAAATTGGAAAAAAAAAAAAAAAAGAACTCCTGTGTAAAAGGATGCCATTGTTATTCTTATTCCATGGACAAGGAAACTGAAGAAGACAGAGAGTAGATGACTTGCCCCAGTGGTACAATCAGGAGGTGATGAAGCCAAACTTGAACTCAGGGAGTCTGTCCCTTGAGCCCAGCTGTATGAACCCCATGCCACGTGGCCTCTCACCACTTATCAGATCTCTGCTTCTTCCTCCCACACGGGACATTAGTGAGTCAGAGCTCTGCAATGAAGTGAAAGTAAAAAAAAACTCAACAAAACCCCCCATCAGAGCAAATAAAAACAAAACAAATCCAAATGAACCAACAATATCTCATGGTCTTTCCCGACCTTCACAACAGCAGTGCCTGTTTTCTCCACAAGATGGCAGTAATTCCACATAGTTTTGCTCCCGAGTAGTTCCGTTTGGGCAGCCACTGAATAAATACACGGCTAATATTACAATTTAATTGTGTTACAATTTAAAGAAATCTGATAACAGCCATCTCACTTGTCAATATTTTAAATTGAATTAACTCATAAAATCAGGGAAGGCTATATAAACTCTGTTAAAAACAGCACAATGACCCTTTTCTTCCTGTGAGAAGGTATGACTGCCCCAAGGCACTCACATAAGGGCACCAGTGTGCACATACATACACCTCCCTCCACCCCCACACATTCCCCTCATCTCACACATCCTCCCGCATCCACCCGCATCCACACATCCACACACCCACAGCAACCCACACACACGTCTCTACACCCACACACATCTACTCCCCTCCATGGCCACAAAGATATATAGACACATATGTCAACACACACATACATAGATACACACATTCCAACAGGAATTTTTTTTTTTAAGATTTTATTTATTTATTTGACAGGGAGAGATCACAAGTAGGCAGGGAGGCAGGCGGGGGTGGGGCGGCGGGGAGCAGACTACCTGTTGAGCAGGGAGCCTGATGTGGGGCTCCATCCCAGGACCCTGGGATCATGACCGGAGCTGAAGGGAGAGGTCTTAACCCACTGAGCCACCCAGGCGCCCCAGGAATCTTTTTTCAAGGAATCTTTTAAAAATCTCTTAAGAGAAAAGAAAAGTTTTTCTGTGCCTATTTCATTACTATCATTTGCTAATCTTTTTTGTAAAAACATTACAAATTACTGTCTTTTAAAAAAATCACTGCATGACAGGACCTCCAACTCCTATAAAAAAATCTTTCTTCCCAAAAAGAGCTTCTGCAAAAAGAAACCATCAACAAAGTGAAAAGACAAACCATAGAATGGGAAAAATAACTTGCAAACCATGCATCTCATAAGGGGTCAATACCCAAAACGCATAAACAACTCTCATAACTCAACAGCAAACCTCCCAAATAACCCATTTAAAAAATGGGCAATGGATCTGGATAGACATTGTTTCCAAAGACGATGCAGGAAAGGCCAAACACAAGTACTTGAAAGGATGTTTCACATCACCAGCCCTTAGGGAAATGCAAACTAAAACCACAGGGGGAAGATCACATCACGCCTGTTAGAAAGGCCATTATCAAAAAGACAAGAGATAACAAATGCCCCCGTGGATGTGGGAGAAAGGGAACCCTTGTGCACTATTGGTGAGACAGAGTTGGTGTAGCCACAGTGGAAATCATGATGAAGGATTATCAAAAAATTAAAAATAGAACTAAATATGATTCAGCAATTCCCCTTCTGGGAATATATCTAAAGGTCATACAGGATATCTGTACTCCCATGTTCATAGCCGCAGCATTTACAATAATTAAGACAAGGAAACAACCCAAGTGTCCATTGATGGATGATGGATGAAGATGTGGTATATATGTACAATGGAATATTACTCAGCCATTAAAAAACCAAGGAAATCCTACCATTTGTGATGACATGGACCTCAGCTGAAGGCATTATGCTAAGTGAAATAAGTCAGACAGAGAAAGACAAATACTATATTATCTCATTTCTATGTGGAATCTAAACAAAAAAATACCCACAACAAACAAACAAAAAAGCCAACAAACTCACAGAGACCAGATTGGTGGTTACCAGAGGTGGAGAGTGGCAGTGGGGATTGGAGGAAGGGGGTCAAAATGTACAGGCTTCTGTTGTAAGATAAGTAAGTACTACAATATATTGTACAATATGATGACTATAGCCCGCGTGGCTGTATGATACAGAGGAAAGTGAGTAAGAGAATAAATCCTAAGAGTTCTTAATAAAGAACATTTTCTCCCTTTCATTCTTTTCTTTCTCTTCTATCTGTATGAAAAGATGGATGTTAGCTGAGTCTACCATGGCAATTTTTCACCATATGTATAAATCAAAACATCATGCTCGACACCTTAAGTCTGTACAGTGATATATGTTAATTATTATCAGTAAAATTAGAAAATTTTTTCTTCTCCAGAATTCATTGAAAAACAGTAATTCTCTTCTTACCTTACAGATACACTAGCCTAAGCCCGTGTTTCTGAAACCATTATTTTATTAGCATTTCTTTTTCATCTATTCTTTATATTTCTCAGTGATCCCCCAAAGTATCTATTTCTCATTGGAAGATTGGTATGCCAAAATATCCAAAACTTTAACAGCTGGAGGCAGCTGTGAACTCATGATCCTCTAACTTCAAAGATCTTCATAAGAACAAGTTTTCAGCTTTGTTTTCTCCTTTTGAGAAAGCACCACCTACTGGAAAATTTGGTATTGCAGTGTAGGTCTGGTTAATGTCCAATCCCCTAAACCTTGTATTAATAGGAGGTAAAAAGAAAAATTGTTTTAATTACAAAATAATTTCTATTTAATGCTACACTGTGTTCCATGAGTCTAAGCCACATTTAAAATATTTATCTTGGCCCCAGTTTTCCATACCATTTAATTGGGGGAATCCCGCAGTAATGACTGTTTTTTTTTTTTTAGATTTACATGCAATTTTGACTAAGGAAAGTTTCAGATGTTACTGCTGCAGATTATACTTTCATTCCATCTCTATCAGTCAAGATCCATGTCATTTATTAAAACCCTGTGAAGTTTTGTTTTGCAGTTTGGGAAAGAGAAAGAAATTTATTTTGGGGGAAGAAAAACGGCAAGAAAGAAAGGAGTGGATAATAATGTTTATTCGTCTTCCTGGTTTATAGTTGAACTCCTCTGGAGTGAGGAATGAGGACCGGAAGTTGATAGAATTATTTTACTTGAGGACTTCCTTCCAGGCAAGGGGTGATCCAGAAGTTGATAAAAAATACCAAGAGAGAATTTGTGATTCTCTTGGTCTAACAGAACTGCCTCGGAGACCAGATGTCAAAATGTGACGCAGAGCAAGGAAGGAGGCTGCTCTTCTCCACACTGCCAGGAACCTGTCACTGTTGTGAGAATTCGGCCTCCATATCATTTGGAGTTCAGTATGACCACTGGATTCTCCTGACGGGCACTGGCAGTACTGAGCCTTCCTCAGGCAGGAGGCTTCACATGTGGCGGGAAAGGAGACAGGAGAGCCAGAAATGGGGAAACAAAAAAATGGTGGTTGCCTCATGTTGACTGCAGCTGACAGCAAATAGGACAGGACAGGGGTTATGGACATTGGGGAAGGTATGTGCTATGGTGAGTGCTGTGAAGTGTGTAAACCTGGTGATTCACAGACCTGTACCCCTGCGGCTAATAATACATTATATGTTAATAACAAAATAAAAAAATTAAAAGATTATATTAGACTAAAAAAAAAAAGGACAGGACAGGACAGAAAGGCCCATGTCTAGGAATCAGACAGGTGCAGGTTTCATCTGTCATAATTTCTCTAAAAATTAAGCACTTCTTTTTCTCTGTATATTATGATAAAATTATGATATAATCACATATATGGTATGTTTAAAGTAGTCACAGGCTAATGAGGTCTGGGATATTTGGGCAACATCCACTCGTACCACCAGCAGCTTCAATGGTGACCTTTGCTACCCATGGTGCAATGTGGGCAGGTGTCATTGGAGAATCACCACCTCTGGGGGAAAGGAGTAGGGCACAGAACCCGCAGTAGCTTCTCTATCGTCACTGCATCCAAGTTGGGTGGTAAGGGGAAGGAGGATAAACATGGGGAGAGGGGCTGAGGAGAATTGTCTTCAAACTCCTGTCTGCAGCTTCACTGTTGACTTCCAGAAGTTTCTTGGACATTGATCAGGGTTAACTGGGGACTTGGCTCCTTCCATCTGAAAAGCACACATTAGTTTTCACAATAGCGTGTCAGACGTCTAAAGCCATAGAAGAACAGAGACAGGAAATGAAAGGTGACAAAAACCACAGGCCCCGGTCGCCGCCATTCTCGGCACAGCTGCGTGGCGTCCACACACAGGCCGACTTCAATGGAGGCTCTGTGCCTGCAAAACTGCCCGGGGACCTGGCCTCCTCACCCCTCCTCACATTTCGAGGTGGGCAACACCAGCTTTTGAATCAGGAAGCAATTTTAAAATCAGTCCTGTTTGGATCCCGCAGGCCTGGTTTCATCTGATTAATAAGCTATGCGTGCGAGGCCCCATCCGTTTCCCTCCCCTGGAGAGCTCTCCTCCTCACCAAGCCCACCCTCGGAGCATCTGCAGACGGGACCCTCTTCCCCCTGGTGACAGAACCCCCTCACACTGTAGGACTCCTGGCCTTCCTACCCAGAGGGACCCGCCCCGTGCTGGCCTGACCTTGCCAGGAGGAATTTCTTTCTCCAGCTTGAATTTCCTTCCCATCTACCTTCAGGCCTTTACTGCTGGCCACACTCCCCTTTGACCACCCTGAATAAATCTTCCTTGCCTCCCTGACAGCTGCTGATTTGGCTTCTTTTCTTCTTCTTATTTTTTTTTTTTTTTAATTGAAAGTAAACCTTCAAAGCGGCCCAGCCACCTGAGAAGATCCGCCGAGCCCTGCAGCTGGGCCCGTGAACCTCAAACAGAATGCTGCATTTTATGGTGTCCCCCTCCTGCCCTGGGGGGAGACGGGGATCGTGGGGGCTTTGTGTGCTGCGGGGGCCACTCAGCTTTCAACTCAGCCTTTGCATTAGAAGAAGGGAATTTGGACGTGGGTAAAGTGGTTGTGGAAAGGTTTTGAAAGTGGCTGTGTGACCTGAGACAGGTGCACAGAGAGAGAGAGAGAGAGAGGGAGAGACTGGCAGAGACAGAAAGAAAGAGAGAGGGAGGGAGAGGGGAGAAGGAAGGAGAGAGACATTTGCAGAGGGAAGTGTGTTTGCAGACAGAATGCAAGTTGGATTTATTTATAAGATAAATCTGGAGGGTCTCTGTGTTATCTGCTTAGACAGTTGGGGGTACGTTGCAGAAAGTAATTAATTTAAAAAGTGTATTCAAATCCAAACAATCGGTTTGTGGCACCAGGAAGCACCAGTGCATTGGATGGTACGGAATTAGGAGTCAAGGTGCCTTGATTTTATTCTAGGGTCTTCTTAGATACTTTGTCTTTGTCAGCTGGTCGCTTCGGGTTTCTAGATCTGCCCCCAAACACAATTTTTTTATTATGGAAATTCAAAATTACACGGAAAAGTTGAGAAAAGAATGGAAAAAACACCCTTGTACCCACTACCTCAGTTCAACCGTTGTTAACAGTTCTCCCATATTTGTTTTACCTTTAATTTATCTCTGTATCTGGGTGTATACATTCTAAACCCCTCTCCACACAGGCCTATTTGTTGAACCCTTTGAACTTAGGTTACAGACGTTGTGATGCTTCATCCCTAAGTGGTCCAGCTGCATTTCCTAATAAGGACATCCACCTATCCAGCTACATGATGTGATGATCACACCTAGGAAACTGGAAAACGACTCCCTAACAACATTTAACATTCGGTCCGTATTAAAACTTCTCCAGCTGACTCCAAATGATCTTTTATAACTGGTTTTTGTTTTGATCCAGGAACCAATCAAGACTCACTCATAAATTTGGTTAAGTGTTTTTAGTCTCTTGGCCTCTCTTCCTTCTTCAAAGTAGAAACTCCGTACAAAGCGTACAGATCTTAACTGTGTACCTTGGTGAATTTTTAAACAACTGATTTTGTTTTCATTTATTTATTTTTTTAAGATTTCATTTATTTATTTGACAGAGAGAGACTGTGAGAGAGGGAACACAAGCAGGGGGAGTGGGAGAGGGAAAAGCAGGGAGGAACAGGGAGCCTGAGGCGGGCTTGATCCCAGGACTCCATCCCAGGACCCTGGAATCATGACCTGAGCCAAAGGCAGATGCTTAATGACTGAGCCACCCAGGTACCCCTTGATTTTATTTTTAAGAGCAGTTTTAGGCCTGATGAATCTCCTACGTAAGCACTAGCCAGATTGACAAATAGGATATTTTTATCACCCTGGAAAGTTTTCTCACAGCTTTTCCTTATCCATATCTCTTCCACTCCATATCCCAGAAGGGGTGAGGATCTGGAGTTCTGAGAGCTTTTGGCTGAGAGTGTAAATTGGTTCAGTCACAATTTTAGGAAAATTGTTTGCCAGAATCTAATAAATTTCAGGTTGTACTGACTCTATGACCCAGTAATGCCATTCCTCTGTATATACTCATGAGAAATGATTGAATATGCCACGGAGAGACCTGTGCAAGCAGCTCATTATTTGCTCATTATTTCTCCAAACTGGAACTATCCCGCATGCCCATCACCAATAAAACAGATAAATAAATGCTGGTGTATTTGTGCAGAGGAATATGACACAGCAGTAAAAAAGGAGAGCAATACTGAATCATGCAGTAGCTTGGGTGAATCTTGGACATTATCTTGAGCAATAACAGCTTGATACAAGGAGAGTATATATGATCCTCCTATATAGAGGTAAAAAATACACAAAAATCATCTTTTGTGACAGGTGATTAGTTTCCTTTAATTGACAAACAGCATGTTTCATGGCATTTTCTTTTTGAAGAGACCAGGTGAGTTGTTCTGTAGATTGTCTCATATTCTGGATTTCTCTGATCATTTCCTCCTTTAAGTTGATCCTTTGCAACTGCAGATCCATGAGATCCATGAGAACTGAGCTGTAATGTCCTAAGGCACCCATTTTATGTCAAGAATTAACTTCTACCCATGCAGATAGAATGGTACCAGTTGTGTTTCGTTGGGAAAATTAAATCATTACTCAACTCATTTTCTATGATCTCTGGTTCAGTTGAAGCATGTTTTCAGGAAGGTGTCCTGAAAGTCAGGTGTTGAGGCTGAGGAGCATCGAGTTAAACATTTTTGGCAAGAATATTTTTTAAGTGGTGCTGTGCAGGTCCCACTGTGTCATGCTGAGAGGCATTTAATGGCAGATTGTCCCACTATTAGTGATGAGGATGTGGATTTTGATCACTTGGATAAGGTGGTGGCAGCCAGATATCTCCATTGAAAAGGACATTTTCCCAAGTCTCCATGGCTTAACGACCTCATTTGTCAACATGAAGCACTCATAGGTTAATATCTCCCACTTGGTGGAATAGTTTATTTCCAGCCAATTTGGCCGCAAGATAAGATTGTTCAAAGCAAGCTTGTTATTTCACCTGTAGAGCTTCACCCTGAAATGGGAACTTCATAACATGAAATGGACATCTCAACCACAGTAGAACATTTTTAATCTTTGAGTTTTTTAGGTGACATAAAATAAATTCTCTTGCTACTCAAAGTAATTTGATAAGCATGATGTTTTTGATATTAAAAGTGTTTAGAGGCAGGACTCATGATACTGCATTTGTATGCATTCGGGTGGTGGTAGATATTATGGGAGGTAGTGTTTAAATTATGGGCAGGAACCAAATTAAGGATTTCATGTGAATACTTAGAATGCAGACCTGGAAGAGATATGTTTCAAAGCATTTTATATTTTCAAAGTAACTTTTTTGGGGAAGATTTTATTTATTTACTTAAAAGAGAGAGAGAGAGAGAAGACAGAGACAGAGCGCTGCAGGGAGGAGCAGAGGAAGGGGAGGAGCAGAGGGAGAGGGACAAGCAGACTCCATGCTGAGTGTGGAGCCCAGTTCAGGGCTCGATCTCACTACCCTGAGATAATGACCTGAGCTGAAATCAAGAGTTGGATGTTCAACCAATTGAGCCCCCCAGGCACCCCTAAAAAGTAACTTTTAAGAATTCACTTCTATACTCTAACTTAAAGAAGGAAATGTGGTTTAAGCATGATTATCCACTGGCTTCATGGGAAAGAAATTTCAAGTGGCTTAGATGGATTTTGGTGTAATAACCATCATACCAATTCAGAATAGTTTAGTGGAGAAAGCCCAGTGGTCAACTCTCACTTACTACCTGAGTAACCATGACCAATTCAGACTTAGCCTTGACATTTTGTGGCAGATTAAAGATGGCCACAAATGGGTTTTTTTTGTTCTTTCGTTCAAGGAGTTGGGTCCATGTCTGCTCCCCTTGAATATGGGTGAGCTCTGTGACCACTCTGACCAACAGAGTATAGCTCAAGTGAAGATGTACCCATTTCTGGACCCAAGTCTTAAGAGACTGGGAGCTGCCATTTCCCATCTTTTGGGATGCTCATTTTTGAAACCTAGTGATCATGCTCGAGGAAGTCCAAGCAACCTTGTGAAGAAACCCATGTGGAGAATAACCCTGAGCTGACATCCCCAGCAGAGCCACCAGCTGACAGCTAACCCCACCTTGCCTGCCATGTGAAAGAACTATCCTTGGGGCTGGTTCCTCTAGTCCTCAGTGAGCCACTCAAAGTGATGGTGCGTGGAGCAGGGATAGCCATCTCCACCACGCACTGCCCATAATGGACGGGTGAGTAGCATAAATGAGTGCTCTTCTTAAGCCACTTATTTGTTATTTAGCAAAGGTAACAGCAACAATCTTCATTCGCAATATGGGGATCAACCCGCTTGTCTTGTATACACAAGGAAGGTCAAGTGGGATTGGGTATATGGGAGTGCTTTGCACACCATAGAGCAATTCTATGCCAATGTAAGGTGATAAGTCTCTGAAGTAACCAATAGAATGGAAGGATTCTCTAAATGGCACTTATCAGAAGTAGACATATTGCTCTCATTGTTATTGAGCCCATCTCCTGAAGTTATGGACAGTACCAATTACTATTTTTCCTTGTGACAAGATATACACCACGTAGGATTTAGCATTTTAACTATCTTCAAGTGTACGGTTCAGTGATATTAGGTATGTTCGCCTTGCTCTGTAGACTCCCATCTATCCCTCTTCAGAAATCCAGTCCCTGTTGATAACAGGAAATACATCTTCATAACAAGTATATTTTTCTATTCTAAATATGAAGTGAGGCTAAGTCATCTTAGCACTGTACATAATGATGCTAATTTCAGGAACGAGGCCATGTGCTGTAAAGATAGATAAGTTTCCGGAGACACCGTAAAGCATGGCAGCGCACAGTCTGCAACGGAGCCTCTCTTCCTTCCCAGAGCCCATTCCACTCCTGTAGAACCTCAATTAGTCATTAGTCAGCATGGGGATGGGGGAATATTTAGAGAGAAATGAGCACGTATTAAAAAGGGCCAAGAGAGCAAGTTTTCAAAGCTAGAACATTCCAACGAAACCATTTCATATATAAGCAGGCCCTCCGGAGTTCGCACACATACCTGCACCTGGACCCCACCTGGACATAATTAGTTTCCCTGCGCTCGGAGCAGAGAAAACACCAAAGAAAATGATGTCAAAAAACTGAGCAATCTGTCATGATCTGTGCCGCACAATTAAAGCGGCGTGCTTTCTCTAAGAATTATGTAACACAGATGACATGGTATTTAGATAGCCAGGACTGGAAAACCATCTGGTTTTGTTTGACTTCCCAGCCATTATGTCTGTTCCTGAATTGTTCGTATACTTTGGGGTGGGAGTCATATGGAGGAAGGATGGAATGCTCTTGGTTGATCTGTAAGAAGTACTTTTTCTCTATCTGCAAATTACAGTGTTCTGGGAAGGATGTTAATTCTAAGCAAGCAGAGTCCTCAGGGCTTGAGGACCAAAATATAAGGTAGACAAAGACTGGGTCAACCCATACATCACAGCAGCATGTTTGGGGTTGGGGAATAGTTTGTATATCTGGAAACAAATGGGAAAATGTACTGTGTAGCCTTATGTGAGCCAGCCCCTGAGTCTTGCCTTTTGGGAAGTCAATGCCCAGCATAGCCCCCCAACTCCTCTGCACAGTACCTGTTTTATCAGACTATACACCGTCATCTGTTGGTCTGAGCCAGACCACTGCAATGAGGCCAGTGTTTCTCTCAACAGAGGATTCCAGTGTTTATCGACTTAGTGCTTCTTGACCAACCGTGGGGTGCATAACAGTCCTAGACTTCTGAGGGTCATATAAGAATAACTAGGAATAATTTATGAGCAAGTCAAGAGAGCTGTGTCCACAGGCCACAATATGGGTAGAACAATGAGTAGCCAAGTTCAGGCAGAGTGGACACGGGTGTCTGCGATCGAGCCACACTCACTGTGAAGCTGTCCCTACCGTTCCAGGCACAGCACCTCACCTGCATCTTCACTAGAGCATTCTGCCCCAACACCCCCCACCCCCGCAATGATTGTTTACTGTCTGCACCTGAGGGGCTAAAAGTCAGATTCCAGCATTTAGTGGGTGCCTGTTAGTTCCTGGGAAGCTGGATTAGGGCTGTCACGACCCTGGGAGATAACTTTATCCCCGTTTCAGAGATGAGGAGATTAGGTCCCTGAGAGACCACGTACTTGGTGCAAGGCCCAATTATGAGCCAGGCCACCAGAAAACATCTGTAATTAAAATGGGGTGCACCTGGGTTGCTCAGTTGTTAAGCATCTGTCTTCAGCTTAGGTCATGATCCCAGGGTTCTGGGATCGAGCCCCACACTAGGTTCTCTGCTTAGCAGGTAGCCTGCCTCTCCCTCTCCCACTCCCCCTGCTTGGGTTCTCTCTCTCTCTGTGTCAAATAAATAAATAAAATCTTAAAAAACAAATAAAATGGGCCTTGATTAAGTTCCTCGAAGTGTGGAGGTGCCACTGTATTTTCAAACCCTCTTGGGCAATCTCTTTCCTCTCCATACTACTTGTGAAAATCTCTACCCTGGACTCTAAGGGTTAAAATGGTATTGGGCACAACTACTAGTACGACTATAAAAACAAAAATGGGAAGCAATCAGTGTTGGCATATGTGGAGAAATTAGAACACTAGTGCATAACTGGTGGGCACGTAAAATGGTGCAGCCACTCAGGAAAACAGTTTGGCAGTTCCTCAAAAAGCTCAGCAGAGAATTACCATCTGACCCAGAAACTCCACTCTCATGTATATCCCCAAAGGAACTGAAAACAGAGACTTGAACAGATACTTGTTATGCATGTTCATTGCAGCATTATTTACAACAGCCAAAATTGGAAAGAATTCAAATGTCTATCAACAGGTGAACGGTTAAGTAAGATGCGATCTATACACACGGTGGGGTATCATGAGTGTTCCTTGGCTGTGGAAGAGAAGGAAATCGTGATACGAACACATTATGGTAAGTGAAATAAACCAGTCACACGAAGGTCAATATTGTGTGTTTTCAGTACAGAGTCAAATTCATAGAGACAGAAAGTGGAATAGAAGTTACTGGGCCCTGGGGGCAGGCCAGTGGGTGTCCTTGTTTGTGGTTGCAGACTTTCTGTCGGAGTGATAAAAAGCTTTGGAAATCCTGGAGATGGTTGCTTGTAACACCGTACATGTAATTAATAGCACTGAACTGTACACTTAAAAATGGTTAAAAGGACACATTTTACGTGATAGGTATTTTACCACAACTTAAAAAAAATCATACTGTAATAGACCAAACCCCATTCAATTCTCCACTTCAAACGGGTGAATGGTATGGTATGTGAATCAGCTCAATAAAGCTGTTGCTTATACCTTCGGGACACACTTTTCCTTCACTCTGCATTCAGGCTACAGGGACCATGAAAAACCTGAACTGGAGAAATAATAAAGCACGCATCATCGGGGAGAGACATTTTCTCACAGCCTGAAAAGATTCAGATAGTTAACTCAGAAGCTTGCCTCGCCTAAGAGGCTGAAGGCCACAGGACGTGGCCAGGGCAGAGCGCGTGGCTCAGAATCCTTCCGTGGTGGGTAGGGTGATACTCCTGAAAGGTAACTCTGACCAGCACAAAGCTCTTCCAAGAGAAATCACTGTGTCTAACAACGACGGCATCAGCTCTGGTCTGCAGTGGGAGCAAGTTGAGTACCAACTTGAACTCTTGCCGGCTTGGAAAACAGCGATGTGAGCTTGACGTGGGTCTGATGAGCCATTTCATCCTGCTCTTCTCTGTGATGCTACGTCTGCGATGAAGAGTGATCAATGTTTTTAAAATGTGCATTTGGAGTTACAGGAGAGGCCATCTAGAGTGTCCAGAATGTCACCGGAGGAGACGAAACCATCCATCGTTCGGCAGCAGCACAAAGCAGCCCACACCAAGAAAACAATCCATCCCCAAACAGATCAAACGGCTGCTCATCAATCTGGTGCAAGCTGCAGGTTGCCTGGCTAAATTACTGTCGAATAGGCAGACGAGCACAATTTGTCAGTCAGCATTGAGTTTAAATGAGCAGAGATGCACATAAAGCCAGCAATGCAATTGTAATTAAGAATTATAGGCATCGAGTTCCAACCAGGGCTTTCTTAAGGTAGCGGGGACTGAGCTCCTAGAAACGTCTGAAGGATCCAGGGAGGGATTAAAGCCAGAGCATGGGCTACCGAGAGCCCTCTACAGTTTAAGCAACTTGTCATGTATAAATGTGATGTGCAGATGATGGGGGAATCCAGCCTCGGTTTTTTCTGTTTTCTTAAAAAACTGTATATCACACATATGAAAGAATAATAACAATATTAATATAAAAAAGTGATGCTCTTAGACCCACCATCCAGATTAAGAACTAGATAAGACCAGATTAATAACCAGATTAAGAGCTAGAACACCTTGATTTGTTATAATGGGGGTTGAGATCATTGCGGGAAAGGACAGATCTCTCGGTGCTGGGTTGAATACGTGTTGAGTTAGTGATTAAGGACGTGGAGATGAATGAAAGCTGGCTTGCCCCAGACAGTTTACAGTCTGGAAGGGAGAAGAAGACGAGAGCACAGTGAACTCTCCATCCCATGAATCCACAGAAGAGTAGAGGTGCCACAAGAGAGCCACACAGCACCACAGAAGCTCCCAAGAAGTTGGGTTGGGTGGGACAGGGAGGGCTGTGAGGGCAGGAGCTGAGGGAAATCTTTGTGAAGGAAGTGGCATCTGTGGATGGAACGAGAGGGTATTATGTTGAGCGAAATAAGTCAGTCAGAGAAAGACAATTCTCATATGATCTCCCTCATGAGAGGAATTTGAGAGGCAGTGTGGGGGGTCATGGGGGTAGGGAGGGAAAAAAGGAAACAGGATGGGATTGGGAGGGAGACAAATCATAAGAGACTCTTAATCTCAGGAAACAAACTGAGGGTTGCGGTGGGGAGGGATAGGGTGGCTGGGTCATGGACACTGGGGAGGGTATGTGCTATGATAATTAGTGAACTGTGAATTGTGTAAGACTAATGACTCACAGACTGGTACCCCTGAAGAAAATAATACATTATATGTTAATTTTAAAAAAAGGAAGAAAATGGCATCTGAGTTGAATGTCACTGGTAAGCAGGAGCTTTACAAGATACAAGAGGATGGGAGGGAGGGCATTTTGGATGGAGGGACTTAACACAAGCCGAGACAAGAAAGTCTCAGTCCTGTAAAAAGATAATAAATTAATTTATCTAGAATAAGAGAGAGTGGAATTATAAGATTGGACAACTGTTCTGATTCAACTTCTTATAAGACCCCCATGTCCTTAGGAAATAGTCCATCCTTGAAGGACTAACTTTCCTCATTACATGAAGACTAGCAAACCCAGAGTCAATCTTACTTAGGTGAATATGGAAGGGGAAATTGCTGGTTTTGGCCATTCATCATCTATTCTGCCATCCTAAGAACACCCCACATTTATTTGGGTGAACACTTCTTCCTCATTATTAGCCTACATAGTATGGAATGGGATTGACTATTTTTCAGCTCCAGGGTCAAGCCTCCTAGCATGGTTGTTTGATTTAGATAAAGGCAAGCAACCTAGTTAGGCCCAATGAAGCAAGGCCTAGGACTTTCCGGAGACTGTCAAGGAAGTTGAACATTTTTTTTCCTGCTGATCGTAAAGCTGAGAGAATGTGAGGGCTAGGGCTTCTGCAGCCATCTCATCATCATGTGGAAAGAGCTTGCCTAGAATGAAGTTAATGCATTGAGGCAGGGTCACTATTCAGTATTTCATAGAGGTATGCCAAGGACACCAATCAGAATGAACACCAGTTAGTACACTTTCCTGGGGCTCTGCCTGGAGCTCATAACTTTTAAAAAAACTTTATTTATGATGTATTAACTCAAACAGAAATACTATCACATCGTGTTCTGTCTATAATTTTTATATAACCTTATCATATTACTTCTAAAAGTATTAATAATCATTTCATTTAAAACTGATTAGAGGGGTGCCTGGGTGGCTAAGAGGGTTGAAGCCTCTGTCTTCAGCTCAGGTCATGATCCCAGGGTCCTGGAATTGAGTCCCGCATCTGGCTCTCTGCTTGTCGATAGCCTTCCCCACCCCCACACCCCCCGCCTCGCGCCGCCTCTGCCTGCTTGTGATCTCTGTCAAATAAACAAAGAAAAATCTAAAAAAAAAACCAAACTGATTAGGTTCAGTTTTCCCCAGCTGTTTAAATTTTTTTCTTTACAGTTTATTTTCTTAAATCAAGAAATAAACAATACAGCAGCGCCTGGGTGGCTCAGCGGGTTAAAGCCTCTGCCTTCGGCTTGGGTCCTGATCCCAGGGTCCTGAGATGGAGACCCACATTAGGCTCTCTGCTAGGCGGGGAGTCTGCTTCCCCCCCTCTCTCTCTGCCTGTCTCTCTGCCTACTTGTGATCTCTGTGTCAAATAAATAAATAAATAAATCTTAAAAAAAAACAAAGAAATAAACAATACAAAAAGGAGTCTTTATGATGGAAACTGTTAGAAACAACTCATGCATGAAGTCATGGGTGCAAATTCTGACTCCTCCATTAGCTATGCCCTCAGACAGTCCACGTAACTCTTAACTTACCTCAATAATACCTAATTCAGAAGTTGTTGGGAAGATTCTGTGAAATGCAAAATTAACAGTCTGTGTGAATAAAAGAGGTTCCTCTGTGTGTTGGTTAATTCCGTGTCAGTTTGATTGAGCCACAGAGTACCCAGATATTAGGTCCAACACATTCAGGGTATTTCTGGATGAGATTAACATTTAAGTCAGGAGGCTCAATTGCCCCTCATGTAGGCGGGTCTCATCCAGTCCATCCAAGGCCTGAATAGAACAAAAAGGCTGACCTCCCCCAGGGTAAGAGAGAATTCTTCCTGTCTCATGGCTTTCACACTGGGATATTATTTTTTCTTTTAACGCCTTTGGACTCGGACTGAAACACTGGCTCCTTCTGGGTCTTGAGCCTGCCAGTCTTTGGATTGGAGCTACACCATTGACCTTCCTGTGTGTCAAGCCTGGCGACTCACCCTGAAGATCTGGGGACTTGCTAGCCTTGGTAATTGCATGAGCTAATTCCTTACAATAAATCTCTTTACACACACACACACACACACACACACACTCCTTATTGGAATCTGTTTCTCTGGAGAACCCTGACTAATTCACTTCGTAAGAAATGTCCACATCTTTATGACCAATGGCCCCCCCTGCATAGGTCCAGCTCATCATCCCTTCTCTCCTTCCTCAGTCTTTCTCCATTATTTCTGAGATTCTGAGGGGATTACCTGTCGTAAGCTTATGAAGAATCTTCTCACAGGCCTCTTCTTGTTGCTGACAGTTGGACAGTAAACTGAGACCCTACCACAGCTGCTCTTGCTCCGTTCCTGCTATCTAGAAGGCACAAAATCCCAATGACCCCAAGACTCACCACTGAAGTCTTATATCTCATAAAATACCTCAAGAAAATAGCCCCAGCCAACCTCTGCCTCCAGCCTCATAGTGCAGGACTCAGACCTAATCCCAAAGGATAGGCTCCCGGTCAACCCTATATGGCCAGGTTCATAATAGCTTCTCCGCACCTCTGCTTGCTATAGGCTCCATTCCTCAGCACAGAAAGATCCTCAAGGCTGCTTGGGGGTCAGCCAGACACTTACTCCTCATTTCAACTCAACTGTGACCTTCTCTCTAAGTCCCTTGCATAGTTGGAGCTCAACACGCATTCATCTTTTCTTTCTTAGGTTTAGAATTGGAGTGATTGCAACTTTAGAAGAGCCAGTGTCAAGAATATGGGCAGTCTTGCTCCTTTTATAAGTATGTTCAAGGACTAGATATGCTTACTCAGTCTGGGGAATATTTTAGTTTCTTAGTACATTTTTGGGTAGAACCCTCTAACTCCATGAACTAAACTTTTATGTTCTTCTATTTTCAAAATAAAGGCAGGTGATATTTAAAATATAAGAAATTACATCTGTATCTCTGGGGTAAATACCCAGTAGTGCAATTCCTGGACCATAGTAGTGCAATTCCTGGACCATTCCTTAACTTCTTATGTAGAATATAAGAAATAGTGCAGAGGATCATAGGGGAAGGAAGGAAAACCTGAATGGGAAGAAATCAGGGAGGGAGACAAACCATGAGAGACTATTGAGTCCGGGAAACAAACTGAGGGTTGTGGAAAGGAAGGTGTGGTGGGGATGGTGTAACTGGGTGATGGGTATTAAGGAGGGCACTTGATGTGATGAGCCCTGGGTGTTATATGCAACTAAGGAATCACTGAATCCTACATCGAAAACTGATGATGTACTATATGTGGCTAATTGAATTTATTTATTTTTTAAAAAGATTTTATTTATTTATTTGAGAGAGAGAGAGAATGAGAGAGAGAGAGAGAGCATGAGATGGCAGAGGTCAGAGGGAGAAGCAGACTCCCCACTGAGCAGGGAGCCCAATGAGGTACTCAGTCCTGGGACTCTAGGATCATGACTGAGCTGAAGGCAGTTGCTTAACCAACTGCGCCACCCAAGCGCCCTAACTGCATTTAAATTAAAAAAAAAAGAAAAAAAAAAGAAAAAAAAAAAGAAACTTGAAGCTAAAAAAATAAAATGTAAGGAGTTAGGTTTTACCTTATAGAACTAGTTTTGTAGGTAAAACACGGTGGAGTATTGGTGATCTCATATGGCTCAGCCTAGGTGGGGATCATTTGTAAGTGGGCCAGTTTAATTCTATCATTCTCATAGATGGAAGAGAACAGGATGGATGGAAGCAACGTTATATCTAGGATTCTAAGTTAGGTCTCCTAGTCTTCCTTTTCTCTGTCCATAGCTCCCACAGTTTCTATTTCCCTCATGTCCTAGGATGCTTTCTGAAAACCCAGACCCAGACATGTCATCCAAGCCTGCTTCACCCACAATGGCCCAAGTTCTAATACCATCTTTGCTTCTCCTTAGCAGGCCAATCTTCAGCCTTAGGATGATAGTAGTCTGACTAAACTTTTCTTGCACTTAGGATGTGAATGACCCATAGCTTTATATCATGTTGCATAGCATCATTGTATCATTCACAAGTGAGTGGATTCTCTTTCCCTCTTGGGCATGTGGTTGATCACTCTCCATTTTGGATGTAGTCAGATGCCTTGACGTGCCAATAAAATGTAAATGGGAATGATACATTGCTTCTAGAAAGAAGCTCTAAGAAGGGTACTCTTTGAGATACTTCCTTTCAAAAGTGGGGTGATGGTGAAAGAGTGTGCTAAGATGATGCCTCTGTTGGCCTGGATTCCTGAGTGACTGCCTGGAGCAGAACCCCATGTCAGCACCTCACGCATGTCCCAGCCTATAAGGTCAAGATAGTGGACAGGGGAAAGGACGGTCTAATCCCCATGGTTATTCAGGAACCCTTAGTCCTTGCTTTGGGTTGTCCCCTAGGGCAGGGTTTAGAAAGCTATAGTCTGTGGGCCACATTCATTGTTTTTGTAAATAAAATTTAATTAGAACCAGGCACATTTATTCATTTATATATTATTGAAGGTTGCTTTCCTAATACAAGAACAGAGTTGAGCAATCACAACAGACACTGGATAGCTTCTAACATCTAAAATATTTACACTCCTGGTCTTCATAGGAAACTGCTTGCTGGTTTCTACTCTAGGGCCTTGGAGACTTCCCTGAGTTGTCTAAGTCTGGCTAGCAGAAGAAAGAAGAGAGAACAGGGAAGATTGTATATAAACTTTTGTAGCCCATGCTTGAAGGTGGAGTATACCACTCTGATGCCCATTCCAATGTCCAGAACCCAGTCACTAGGCTATAGCTCACCACAAGGGATACTGGGATATGTAATCTAGCTACATATGTCTAGACAGAAAAGGCAAATAACTTGGTGAACAATCGCTGCCAGTTGCTGCAAAATCTACCAACATGTGTGGCCAATCTCCACTGGGAGAACAGCTGTTGAAAATTAGAAGGGACCCCTCTGGTCTTGCACTGAGCTTCCTTGCTCTGATCTGCTATAGTATGGAGATTCGTTCCTCAACCCTGCCCTCACTTAGTGATTACCCACACATTCCAGTTCACTGCGAGCACTGTTGGGTAGGGTCACAGAACCATAGACTTCACTCTGTTCCAGAGAACGGACCATTATAAGAGCAGGTTCTGCATCACAGTGCAAGAAACTGAAGTCTGGTGCTGGGCATGTTTTGATCTCATACTTGAAATGCAGAATATAATGGTATCAATCTCTGAAAATCAAATGAAATCTTGTGGGAGTAGGTTAGGTCCAATGAATAAAATTATATAAAACAATTTCATACTTGACATTTACTGAGAGGGGCTTAACTTTTCCTCCATATTTTAGTCTGCTCGGCTGGCATTATTTATTCATGTCTCTTTCCCCATTTGGTTCACAATTTATCTTTTGGGAGCCCAGAATTAAACTGTAAAAATGTATATATGCTAGACACTGTTTTATGTTCCATCAATGGAGAAGTCATCAAAATCTCTAACAGAATAAGATTCAGCCTATTACAGGGGTGATTTAGCTGAAATAAAATATAATGTTTAACTCAGAGAAGCTCAAAAAAATGAGATTTAGGAATATAGAATTGAATAATCACTCAGTGAAATGATAGTGGTTTCTGTGTCAATCTCCCAGTTGAAAGAATATTAGGACATCAAAATTATGAATGGCCAGAGCCAAATGAGGATTCACGATAACCCAGCAGGACAAGATTGGCTTCTGATTCCAATGATAACACATTGTTCCCTAACACTGACAGAGTTAAATAAAAGAAATTCAGTGTTCTGTGTCAGAGCCTTTTGTTGCACTGTCACATTTTTGCAGTAGGGAAAGAATTAATGTATAACAAATTAAAAAAAAAAAAAACCCAACCCTAGAGAACAGGGCATTTTCTGGCACAGACAATTGTGACTAAATATTTTATCCGATGTTTCATTAGATGAGAGGAAATTCATGCACAAAAACATGCATGAGAGACACTAGGGAAGGAAGTTAGAGAAGGAAAACCCATAGAGTGGATGTGGAAGGGCAAAGCTCAGGGTATCTATTTCCTAGGGATAATATAGTAAATTACCACAAACTGAGTGACTTAAAGCAACAGAAATTTATTCTCGCATGGTTCTGGAAGCGAGAAGTCTGAAGTCAAGATGTCTAGAGGGCCATGCTCTCTCTGAAGGCTCTAGAAGAGGATACTTCCTTGCTTTTTCTGAGCTGCTGGTGGTTGCTGGCTATCCTTGCGTGTGTCTCACTTGTGGTTGTCTTTAACACTCAACCTCTGCTTGTATTGTTATGTGTCAATCTCCTGTGTGTGTGTGTGCGCGCGCGTGCACATGCGTTTGTGTGTGTACACACATCTTCTCTTCTCCTAAGGACACTCATTGTATTGGATTAGGGTTTGCCCTGACTCAGTGTGGCTGCATTTTAGCTTGATTATATCTGCAAAAACCTCATTTCCAAATAAGGCCACATTCACAGGCTCCAGGGCCTAAGATTTCAGCATATTTTGGAGGGAACATATTTTAATCCATAAGAATCAGTAACTGAAGTCATCTATGGTAGTGTCATGATATGGGTGAAACAGTCCAGAGTCCATCAGGAAACGCCACTTGGAACCCTCACACAAAATGGAAAATGAGGGAGAAAGTGGATTTTTAATTGGTGTAAAGGCAGTACCAATAGACACTTCGAGCACTCTACACCAGTCATTCTAAGAACTTTAGATTGTCTTACCTTACTTAATTGTCCCAGTGATCCCATGGTATAGGTGCTTTAATTAACCATTGTACAGATGAGGAAATTGAAGCATAAAAAGGCAAATGTGGAACTGAGAAAAAAAACCCCACTAATTTAACGGGAATGGAGAGTTTTGGGTGGGGGCAGAACTCAGGTGGGGCCAGCCAAATGCCTCAAGAGCAAAGACAGCCGCCCATCCAGAGCACTTCAAGGGAGTAGCAAAGCTTCCTTGACTGTCTCCACACTTTGGATTTGCCTACTACTTGAGGCTGTCTGACATTCCACAATAGAAAATCTATTCATTGAACCAAAGACTTAGATCCAAGACAGTTTTGAAGGGATATTGGATTTTCTTTTCTTCTTTCTTTCTTTTCAGAGAGTGCAAGCAGGACAGAATGGGGGCAGAAGGGAGAGAGAGGGAGAGAATCTCAAGCAGGCTCCATGTCAAACTCAGAGCCCGAGGCAGGGCTTGATCTCACAACTTTGAGATCATGACTTGAGCTGATATCAAGAGTCAGATCCTCAGCCAACTGAACCACCCAGGCACCCCAGGGATGTTGGATATTCTGTCATAAACTCTTTGAGTCCATATTTAAGAATCTCAAAGACTTGGCATCTATTGCTCAGACCATAGAGAATGAGAAATGACCTGTCAATAAATTCAATATATTTACTCTCCCCACCTGCTGAAATTGTCTTGAAAGAGGGGCTTTTGGATGATTATAGGAGTGTGTGTGTGTGTGTGTGTGTGTGTGTGTCTGTGTGTGTGTGTGAGAGAGAGAGAGAGACAGAGAGAGAGAGAGACAGTGTATACACATTGTAAGTCTGGAGACAATAGATTGTCAATAAAGTGCCATGATTAAGATCTAAGTCCTGGACCTGGATGACCTATATTCAAATTCTAGCCTTGATCTCTAAGCCCTGTGACCCATGATGGGTTATTAAAACTTCTCTGTGCCTTCATTTCCTCATCTATAAAATGGGGATGATAATAACAGTATCGACCTCATAAAGTTGTTGGGATTAAAAAATATGTTAATATATACTTTAAAATGATGTCTAGCAAATAGTAAGTGTATATAAGCACTTGCTTTTGTTATTACATATGTGTTATAGATGAGATGAAAAATATATGAACACAGGGAGAAGGTTCTAGAAAATGCACATCAGGGACAGAAGTTGAGGGGTCATCATTTTCATTTTACATATGGCTACTGTTGCTACATATACCTTTAGTTTATCTGAAGTTCAGTGTCATTTCTGGTGCCTCAAGGTATCTGCCAGCCCCTCAGGATAAAACTCATCACTCTGCATGGCTGCTTTTCATCTTTGATCAACATATCACAAAATTTTATGCTGCCTAAGAAACAGAGTTCAAAATATTTTTCTCTTCTGTATCACTGGGCTCTCAGCCTGCACTTAGCGTTTCCCTCCTCTTGCAAAGACCAAAGTAAGATAAGGATGGGTGTCCTGGTGCAGGCTTGATCCCCTCTGAGCTTACCAGCTGGTTATTGATTGATGATAGTACCTCACTGAGGATGTGAATCATGATAAAAATTTTTAGTCCTGCCTCTCTGACATGGGTTTAGATACAGAAGCTGATCATCTGTGGGGTCAGTCCTCAACCCTTTCCCATCCTGAAATGGAGATACCATCATTGCTGTGAGAAGTCCCACACCATGGACTGTCACCGACTAGTAAGGCTTTTGGAATTTTATTTTATTTCAAGTGATATCATCCATGATTATCCTTATTTATTTTGATGCTGAGTGAGAGCACCTTCAAGTTGGTTTCTCTGTTCCTTTGACAGGTCCTTTACATTTTTTGAACACTTCCTTACTTTCTGGCACAAAAAAATATTCCAGGAGCCTCTTTTCCTTTCCCTGCCCCAGTCCTGGAAAAAGACTTTGTTTCAAAGAGCCCTTGGCTTCTTTTGGTGGAGAACAGTGTTCAGAAATCAAGATTTTAGTTCCAAACTTCTTCTTCTATCTTTTTTTTTTTTGAGTTTAGGTATGAAATCAATCCATCTTCTATGAGAAATCTTGGGGAATTCTTGTTCTGCATAAAGGATTCTGACCACCCCCCTACCAGCCTTCCAGGAGTAAATATAAACCTTCTGGAACCCTGTTGCTTATGAGCTTCCTCTGACCTTCCCCTCCCCCAACTCATTCCCTGTTTCCTGGGACAGATGGCCCTCCTAGGGCATCTGCACTAAAATCTTTCTAAGTCCCTGAAGCTTCCTGCTGGTGTGGGTTTCAAAGGCAGCAGAGTCAGTGTGGAATTAATGCAGAGAGGTTGAGAAAGAAAACCTCAAGCCAGACAGAACCTCAGACTGTTGGGGAACAACAAAGCAGCTAAGCTGATAAAGAATGAAGTGTCATTAAGGGCGTTTATCTTCATGTTTTGAAGTCACAGTCTTGAATCAAGAAGCAAATTTCTCTTTTGCAAAATATGTAATATTTATAAAGGATTGGCTGTGTGCCAAGCACTTTCGAGCTATGCACCCTACGTGAATTATCTCATTTAATCTCCATGGCGACATTACATGGTGGCTCGCTTGCCTCCCCATGGAAGCACAGAGACATTAAGTAGAAAATGATGGAATTGGGATGTGTATCCAAGCAGACTGACTTCAGAAAGTGTCATTGTGCTGGACTCCCAGGCTCATGCAGAGGGTGTGCTGATGAAAAGGTGGGCACTGCTCTCTCGGCACCAAATGCAGGCATAAAATGAAATCACTTCTGGTAGGATCTTACTAGAAAGCAGAAAACAAGGTTACATGCAGTGTGAGAGGAAGTCCTGAGTTTCTGAGTCTGTCCTTAGTAAGTAAGGAGGCCAGCGATTGTGAATAAAGGCACACAGATTTTAATTTTTACTTGAGTTTTTTTTCTGATTACTATAGTAAAAATGCATTCCCATCTTGGAAGAATTGGATGCTCTGAAAAATATGAGGAAAAATATTTTCTCTAATCCCATTTCTCAGATATAATTATCCTTCATATTTTAAACCTTTTGCTGTATGTTTTCACTTGAGATCCCAGTGTATGAAAATTCTGACTTGCGTTTTTCACTGGATCGTATAAACATGTTCCCATGTTATTAAAGGGCTTCACAAACATTTTTAAAGGCTGCATAATATTCCCTTTTTTTGATATAACATTAGTTCCTAACAGTTTCCTTAACATTATGTATTTAAGTTGCTACTATTTCCTAATTATTGAAATAAAACAAAATAATGAACAAACAAACCCTTGTGACAAATATCTTTGTGCACTTACTGTTGGGTCGGCGGCTCCGGGAATGCAAGAGGAACAATAAAAGTGGCCGCCCTCTTCCTTTACCCATGACTCTCCCGCCAGAAGGACGTATGCTGAGGACACGTCACCAATTTTAGTATATGTGCTGCCGAAGCGAGCACTGAGGACACGTCACCATAAGTACCTCACCATAAGTAAACTGATACCTATGCAGGAAACAGGAACATCAGGACTCCCCCTACCCTCCAACCACCAAATACCTTACCATATATAGTTGTGAACCCACACCCCGAATACTTTACCTTATACGGCTGTGAACCTATGCCCTGTCTTAACCCAGATAAAAGACCCACTTGACCCCCTCCCAGCGCGACTTCCCTGACTCCCCTCTTCTGAGTCAAGGAACTTCGCCCGAGAGCCCCTTTAATAAATCTTGCCTTGCGCCTATCTTGCCTGGTGTCGTGAGTATCTCGCCTGTAAAACCTTACACATACTTTGGTCTGTTTCACATTCTTTTCTTAAAATAGAGTCTTAGAAATGATCTTACTTTATTACAGTATGGATAGGTTCGTTACTATTTAAAATAGTTTGATAATTTCATTAACAATTAAATTATTACTATCGTTATTTTTAATAAGTAATACAAACATACATAAAACACAATTCAGAAGACCCAAAAGGTCATGCAGTGAAATCAAGTCTTTCTTCCGTTCTGTCTCCCAGCCACCAAGAATTTAGCCTGTTTCTTGCTTTTCCTTTCAGAGAAATCTTTTATATTATGAGCACATATGTCCTAGGAATCATTCCATGTCGTATACTAAGAGATGATTTTTTTCTTTAAAAAATATTTAATTAATTTTTTAAAAAGACTTTGAGGTAGAGTATGAGAGAGTGTTCACACACATGAGCTGGGGGAGGGACAGAGGGAGGAGAAGCTGGCTCCTGGCTGAGCAGAAACCCTATGCAGGATTTTATCCCAGGACCCCGGAATTATGTCCTGAGCCGAAGGCAGATGCTTAACTGACTGAGCCACCCAGGTGCCCGTGAAGTTTTCTTTTTAATAGCTGTGTAATATTTGAGGGTCTCTTGTCGATGAACATTTACATGAATCTTAATCTTTTCCTACTATACACAACACTGTATTCACTATCACTGTGTAGACCTTATTTCTCACTGTATAAGGTACTAAGAGTGGAAATGGTTGGTTAAAAGTTGCAGACATCTAATGTTTTGTTAGGTACAGAAGTCTCCCCTTATCTGGGGGGATATATTTGACGCCCCCCCCCAGTGGATGCTGATCGTAGTACCCAAACCTATATACAATGTTTTTTGCTAGGTATACAAATCTAGGATAAAGTTTAAAGATTTTTATTTTTATTTATTTGACAGAGATCACAGGCAGGCAGAGAGGCAGGCAGAGAGAGAAGGAGGGGAAGCAGTGGGGATCCTGGGGATCCCAGGACCCTGGGATCATGACCTGAGCTGAAGACAGAGGCTTTAACCCACTGAGCCACCCAGGTGCCCCTAGGATAATGTTTAATTTGTAAATTAGGCATAGTAAGAGATTAACAACTAATAATAAACAGAACAATTATAAAATACACTGTAATAAAAGTTAGGGGAATGTGGTCTCTCTCTCATAATATCTTCTTGTGCTATATTCACGCCTCTTCTTTTGTAATGATGTGGGCTGATAAAATGCCTATGTGAGGAGATGAAGTGAGGGGAATGACGTACTGTGACGTAGGGTTACGCTGCTATTGGCCTGACCATACAACCGGAGAGCATCCTCTGATTCCAGACTGAGCGTAACTGAGACTGTAATCGGCAAAATCATGGATAAGGGAGAACCACTGTATTACAAAATCATGGCCATTGAGGTTATATCAATCTATGTTTCTACCAGTTATATGCGAGGAAAAGAGTCTGTTTTCTTACTCTCCCCATCTATACCATATATCATGAAATGTTTTGATCTTTGCCAGTTTAAGAGGTTAAAATGTTATTTCATTGTAATTTTAATTTCTTTTATTTTGGGTGAGTTTGATCATTCTTTAGTAGAGAGTTATTCTTTCCTTTTTGGGGGGTGGGCAATTTGGGGAGGTGTTTTCTTTTGGGTTTTTAGTTTTTTCCTTATTAATTTTTCAGCATTGTTTTTATATGGATGAAATGTAAGCTCTTCAGCTGTGATATTATTTGCAAGCTTTTTTGTCCAGATTATCTTTCCAGTGTTCATTATTTGCTTGTTCTGAATCTGCCATTCAGAAGTTTTTTCCCCCAGAAATGTTTTGTGTGTATGGTCGTTTCTATCAGTGATTTTTATTTTAAAGATCTTGGGTATTGTCATACACACAGAAAGCCTTTCTATACTTGGAGACTGTAAATATACTAGTCTCTTTTCCTTTGGTACTTTTATGAGTTTGTATTTTACACAAATTTTTGCTGAATCTAAAATTTAATTTTGTGTAAAGATAGGGGTACAACTTAATTTAAAAAAGCTAATTAATACCATTTGTTGTATGATACAATTTCCCCCATTATTTTAAACTGTCAGCATTATTATGTATTAAATTCCCATATATATTTGGATCTGTTTTTCATTTTCCTATTCTGTTCTTTGATCTTTATTTCATGAACTATACTTCTAAAGATTTTCTAGATTTACATTCTATTTCAACTCTTGGCATAGCTAGTGTCTCTTCTTTATTATTCTTTTTCAGATTTCTTTCTTTCTTTTTTGGGGGGACACTCTTGTCCATTTATATTTTCCACAGAAACATTAGAATTACTTTGTCTACTTTCCCCCTTAATCCTATAGTGTTTTCATTAGAATTATTTTAAATTCATTTGAGAAGAAAGTATATCTTTATAATATTCTGTATTTTAGAAAATGGTTGTTTTTCTATTTGTTTATTGTCCTTGTGCCTTTTAGGAGCATTACATTTCAATTTATGTAGATTTTGCACACTTCTTGCCAAATTTATTCCTAGGTATTTTAAAATCTATTATTATTATTATTATTTTGCTGTTGCAAATGGGGAGTTTTCTTCCATTTCACAATATAACTGGTAGTTGTGTACTAAATATATGATGGCGATTATATATATGCAATAATTTTGTTACTAGTTATACTATGACTTATTTTTTTTTTTTTAAGATTTTATTTATTTATTTGAGAGACAGAAAGCACAAGCAGGAGGAGGGGCAGAGGGAGAGGAAGGAGCAGACTCCCTGCCGAGCAGAGAGCCGAATTCGCAGGACCCTGGGATCATGACTGAGCAGAAGCCAGATGCTTAACCAACTGAGCCACCCAGGCTTCCCTTGTTCTTGGTTTTAATACTAGTTTTGCGATGGAGTCTGCTGACTTTTCTTGATAAACTGTTAGACCACTTCAAATAATGATAATTTTACTTCCTCTTTTCTCATCTTTATGCATCATTTCTTTTTCTTATCTTGTGTTAAGATTGATATCTCCAAAATAATGTTAAGTAGTAGTTGACACAATGGAGGTCTTTGTTTCATTTCTCATTATACTGAGGTTATGTATAGGTTTTCTCCATTAAGTATGATGGAGGTTTTATGTTGAGAGAGACATTTTGTACCATGCCGAGAAGTATCTGTGTTTCTTATTTTGTTAAGATTTAAAAAAAAAAGCAGAGAGTGAAGTTTTCAAATATCCTTTTATTTGAAAGGAGATAATGGTGTGAGTTTTTATTTTTGATCCATTAACGGATTTCTTGGTAGTGTTGGAATAATCCCAGTGGTATGGCTATCAAAGACTCTTGATCCCTCCCACTAATTTGCCTTGTAGAAAGACTGCGCTGGTTAGTAATCCCCAAAGATGTATCAGAGCACCTAACAAACAAGTGCTGGGAAAGTGATCAGGGGTCTTTTGTAATGAAAATTTACCACTAAAGGGATGAAGGGAAACCAACTGGATATAAGCAGCCCACCTCTTTGCAACAGAGCAATAGCAACAGAAAGGTTAAAACCCATGCACATTGAACCATGATGCCTTGGGCTTATGAAAGAAACAGTTTTCTTTATGTATAGTAAGACTTAGGCGTGTTATTCAGGTATGCAAGAAACAAAATCCAACTAACATGAGCACAAAAAGCAATGTATTGGCTCATGTAACTTGGAAATCTAAATCTAAGTGTAGGTCTGTTTTTAGGTATAGTTGGATCTAAGGGCTCTGCCATTATTACTGAGACCGATCTTCCTGTCTTGGCCCTTGGCCACCTTTGTTGACTTTATGCTTAGAAAGAGGTTCTCCACATCACCGCCAACATGACCACCAGCTGTTCTAGGTTTTCATCAGCCTCTACTGTTTTTGAACTAAAGGGAGAAACTCTTCTTCCTAGTATAAAAACAATTTCTTGAAGAATAACTATGGCTATGCTATGTCATAGGTCCGCATGTTTTCCAATATACTTTGCTTAGGTTTTGATTAACATTTGCCTCTGTGCTGGGGAAGTGAGCAGTCACAAAACCATAGATGACCAATAAAGCAGTTGAAGCAGGACATACAAGGAGAGTCATGGTATTAGATAAAACCTTCACCCCAGCTCTTGATAGAAATGAGTATTTCCTCTTTGAGTAATATAGAACGACACTATGATACTTCGAATGATCTGAATAGCCTCTGAAATTCTAATATTCTTATCTTCTTTCACCCAGATCATGGGAGGCCAGCATCTTGCTTATAGATGCTCTTGAATGCTATCGAAAAACCCGTTAAATGAAATACAAAAAGCGGTGGCAACAAGGGATCGCCATGAATTTGACTGTTATCTGCACTGTGTCAGGAAACACTTCGTGGTGTTTTCCTCAACAGTGACAAAGAAAATAAATTGAAATTAATTGTTTTTAGTTGATTAGCTTTATGGCAATATGCATATACTTTGGAGGTTAAGGATGTTGGGAAAACAAGCATGCATTGAAGAAGAAATTGCACGGAAAAACTTGGAAGAGGAGAAGGCACACACGAGTGAAAGATGCTTTGACAGTAATGGGAGTATCAAGGGTTGGATTGGCCCTTGAGGGGAGACTGAAGTCTTTCAATACAGAGAAATAAAGATGCTCATTTAGGACTATAACGTGACTCCCCTGAGTTTTTTTAAATGTTATTTTTGACACACTTTTTTGGCATTTTGACATGCTGCTGTTACAAATCCAGTCACAGCACAGTACTTCCATTAGACAAAAACAACAGCATTCTTTTCTCTAGGCAAAAAAGAGTTTGAATTGAGATATGAATTGACTTTCCCAAACTCTGCAGTGAAGGGAAAGAGTTGAGGAGATAAGATTAAGATGATATTCCTGTGAGAAGCGGAGGCTAGATCCTTACCCCCTCCTCCAGGATTCCTCCAGGAATCTCATCTCTACCAGGTGAGTTGCTGTGCGGGACAAGATCCCAACAGCAACATATCCTTGACCTTGTGCTCAGGCATTTTGGAAAGCAGAATACTTCACACAGGTATAGTGCATTTGACAAAAAATGGAGGGAGTTTGGCTTCCTGCCAGAGAAGCTTTGAGTGTGACATGTCAAGGTTGCCATCCAGACAACTGGAATCTGAAGTCTTTGACAATAGTTTGGACAGAGCTGGGGAAAACCTGGGTTGCAGAGAAGCCATTTCTGCAGGGTCGGAGGGCTATCTGAGCTCTGATGGCTACTCTTACCCCACTTCTTAGTCTCTTCTCTTCCTGCCTTTCTCTTTCCTTTCAATTTCCCATCATCTGTATGGATAATGAAATATGAGGTACCAAGTTGCATACATAAGACATCCACAGTAGGTGACTGGTCCTGGTGAAGTGGAATCACAGAAGTCCTTGAGCCCACTTATACCTCTCACATAGACCAGGAGAAGTGTCCCTCACTTCCTCAAGCTTCCAGTTTTCAATTTATAAAATGAGGATAGTTGTATTTACCTCATGGGGTCACTGTGAGGCTTGACGCACTCGCCACCATGTTTAGAACAAAGTAGGCTTTCCATCAATGTGGTTTTTCTTTTCTCTTTCTCATTTGTTTGGGGGGGAAATGAGGTGTACACATAGGAAGAAATGATTAGCTTTAATGGAATATTTGCAGACACAAAAACTTCCCATCCAGATCTTACTCATCAAAACAAGCTATAACCATGGGAGATTAAAAAAATATTTTCTGTGGTGATGCACATGCTACTTTAGTCAGTAGTCGCAGAAGAACAGTCCTTTAGAAATGTACACAAGCTAGTTAGGGAGACAGTATGAATGAGGATAAGTTGACTGAAGTAAATGAATAAGAATGGGCTCATGGAAGAGGAGGTTATCCTGGCTTTGCTTCCCATACCTTGAGCTGTGTAATAACCTCATTCTGTTTAGCCTGCCTCATTCTTCTTCTCCATGTATGGGCATGATAATAGGGGTTGACAAGACGAGGATGAACCGAGGTCAGAAAGAACATAAAGCAAGCAGACAGGGCTGGCATGGTATATGGACACTTCATGTTAGCTATCACTAATAATACAGAACGCAAGGGTGAGCAAGGTTGGCATTTTGCACATTTGTGAAGGAATAAGGACAAGGAAACAGACTCTAACACAAATCAGGGTGTTTTCCCATACAAGTACTGACCATCCCAAAAGGTGTTAGGGCATTTGGGAGGTTGCTGTTTGGAAGGGGTTTGACCAATGGCTAACAACCCAGCTCCCCCCGCCTTGTGGTGTAAATCAGTGCCAGCTCTGTGCACAAACCATTACTCATACTGTCTCTTCACACAGCAGTTAACCTTACTTGTCACTGCTTCCGGTGGGAGATCAAGTGCATTGAAATTATGGAGGTGGCACAATAAATCATGGTCACTTCTTGACATGGCCAGACAAAACAGCTGGAAAGAGCCTCACCACAATGTCAGCTCAAAGTTGAAATGCAAAGTTTTAACATATCAATTTGCTTTTTTTTAAATTTTCATCTTGATTTTTCTCTTCTTCCCCCAAGACTCAAATGAGTGGACTGGAGATTGCTCTTGGCAGCTTGGTGGGTTAATTCACCATGCATGGTCTTTCTTTCTTTCTTTCTTTCTGTCTTTCCAAATGTGAACATTATGACTTGAGAATGAAATAATTGAGGAAACCTAACAAGAGGCTGTGAAAAAACTGTTTTCACCCATGAAATCTCAGGTTTCAGTCTTTCACTTTCTAAAGACAAATTTGCTCAGGCTGTATCCCCAGGATTTAGCAGGGCCCTTGGGACCTAAGAGCCACTTACCAAATATTTGGGAAATGAATGGATGGCAGTTCTAGCCTTCCAGCTTTCTCTGGCTTGTTTTTGTTTCTCCTGTTCTTCGTCAAGAACTCAACTGACCCCTCAAGTGTCTCCCAGGTATCGAATATAGACACTTCCAGAAGAGTTGCCTTTTGGGTTTTGTTCTTTTCCTACCCTACTTGGACCCCAAGATGGAGGACTTGAACTACACACACTTGCCTTTACAAGGACTTAGAATCCTGACCCATTTCTGCTCAGTTATGTTTTCTTGGCTCCTAATACTGGGTCACTGGATTTTCTGAAAGCTATAAATCTTGCCCTAGAAAAATGCATAGACACACAAAGTGCACAAGGTTTGGCCATGAGTTTTTGGGACCTTCTGGGAGCACACTCATGGGACCAAGATGAAGACTCTTGTAATTGCCTTCTTAATTATGGATACTGGCTACTGTTGGGCTCTCCTCTGCTGGGGGGACAGAGAAGAGGTCTTTCTCAACTGTTCTTCTTTTCTCTACCCACTTCAGTAGGGTTTCTCACCCCAACTCCTCAAAACTACTCTGCAGAAGGGCAGAGGTGCCCCAAAGGCCACTTCACTGCCAAACCTCATACCCGATCCTGGATCATGTGACAGATCGGTACTGACTGGTATTATTGTCTGCTCTCTTTCCTCCAGCTCTCTTTCCTTGGCTTTTGCAACACCATTCTTGGATTCTTCCTTCTCCATTGTTTTCCTGGCTTCTCCTTGCTCTACCCTTTGCTTGTATTTCTAAGGACTCTATTCATAGTTTCCCTTTCCTCACACTCTACCTCCTCTTTCCAAGATGATGATTCTCATCATATTTCAGATCAAAGATGATTCTCGAAATCAAAGATGATTCTCACCTCTGTTCATGATTTCAACCACTACTGCACAGAGGGTATCCAGATGCACGCCCCAGCCCAGACCTCTCTTCCTGAACATTCCACCATCTCTTTCTCTGTACCTGCCAGTGGGATGGTCTGCTTAGATCTATGGAACCTTGTGCTCAACATATTCCTTAAAGGAAGAACACTTTTTCATTTCTGATATTTTCTTCTAAGGGCAGTCATAACCATTGGTGTAACACCGTAGCTACTCATCTCTCCACTTTGGAGAGGAAATACCTTCCTGATAGGTGAGATGCTCTCAAAGCTCGTGCTCCTGATTGCTCTTGACCTGCAGCAAGCTTAGTGGCAAAGGTCTGGCATCTATCAGAGGAGCCGAAGGGCACCCAGTCAACTCAGAGGAGGGAAGGTACATAGAATTCAGAGGCACCATATTAGGAAGTCCATTTGTGTGCAGGTATGCTTATGTTCTGTGGAACAGAGGGGGCAATTTGATCTTCTATTTGCTTTGTTCTTTTGTTTTTATTTACTAATGGTTCAGAACTTCAAGAACTTTCTTATGGAAAAGGCATATATCTGGCTAGAGAAAATGGGATAGAGTGGGGGTTTAAGTGCTCATATTACCTTAAACTCAATTAATCATGTTCTCCTACTTTTTCTCTGCAATTTTCCCTTCCTTTGGTTTCTTTTGTTTTTCTTAATGCCAGATCTGCAAGAAAAATTTTCTGAAAACACCCTTAACCTATGTTCATGGAAAAACTGGGTGATTTCATTCAGATTGCCCATTCTGTCTCATGCATAAAGGGACATACAGATTCTTTTTAATGCTTCTGGAGGGAGAGAAAAACAGACTTCTCAGTCATGACTGTGACCTGTGATTAAATGAGTGAAATTTCCCTAGGTATTGTGAGGCAGTCCAAAGGAGGTAGAAAACGTGTCTTGTTGTCATGAAATTCATCATTGAAATAGGAGGATTGAGTAAACAAAAGATACATAAAATCACAAATAATGCTAAAATATTAAGATACAGAGGAAGTCCGTATATAGGAGATCGGGAAGGATTTCAGATTGAAATGGGCGAGGCAGCATGTTTTGATGGGGTAGGAAGGCTGACCATGTGTTAGTTCTTAGCACCTATTAACTATTATTATTAGCATTCAAGGAGTTCACTGTGTTGTTGGAGTGGGTCAGGAAACGTGACTTACTCTTGCCTCTTAAATCCAACTAAATTGCTTTGTACCCCAAGACCTCTTACTTTGCACTTTTTACTGCTTCTGGTACTATTTTGGATACCTTGGTTGGCTTACTGTATACGGACCTGGTTTCTATTTTAATTCTTTCTCAGTCTTTATAGTATACATCCTGACCTAATTTCAGCAGGTATGAACTCAGCCCATAAACAACAAGAAATATCACACTCCGTATTTCCTTTAAATCAATAGAAATCTGTCCCTAAGCCCCTGTTCCACAGGACTGTCTGGAAATTCAATATTGGTAATTACCAAGGCTCTCTGCAGGCTCCCAGTCCTGAATTTTGCAAGGAATTTGGGACTTGGAGCCTACGCATCAGGGAAGACCATCTGGTCATTGACCACCAGTCTGTCCTCCATAGAAACTCTTGATGTCTTGCTCTTTAGCTAGGAGGCTCTGTTCCCTGCGTATAGTGCTTGCAGCAGAGGAATAATGGAGGAGGGTGAGGGATCTCTGGGCTTCAGTCTGTCCTTCCTAGATATCCCACAGAGAGACTCCTTCTACGTTTTATCACCTTAATGCCCACCAGACTCACACAATTCTCTTTCTAGTCCCCCAAATATATTTCCCTGTGTTTGGGCTGAGTTGTGTCTCCCCTAATTCCTATGTTGAAGTCCTAACCGCAGCACTTAAGAATGTGACTATATTTGGAGGTAAGGCCTTTAAAGAGGTAATCAAGTTAAAATAAGGTCATTAGGGTAGACCCAATCCACTATGACAGGTGTCCTTATAAGAAGAGAATAAGACAGGAGTGCCTGGCTGGTTCAGTTGTTAAGCCTCTGCCTTTGGCTCAGGTCATGATCTCAGGGTCCTGGGGTTGAGCCCCACATTGGGCTCCCTGCTCAGGGTAGTGGGAGGGAAGCTGCTTCTACCTCTCCCACTCCCCTGCTTCTGTTCCCTCTCTTGCTGTCTCTCTCTCTCTGTATAATAATTAAAAAAAATCTTTAAAAAATAATTTAAAAAAAGAAGAGAATAACACACAGACACACATAGAAGGAAGACCATGTGAAGACAGAGGGAGGAGAAGGCAGCCATCTTATAACCCAAGGAGAGGGGCCTCAGAGGAAGCCAGCTCTGCCTGCATACATTTTAAATTTGAAGCCTCTAACGCTGTGAGAAATTCAAGTTTTGTTATTTAGTGCCACCCATCTGTGGTACTTTTTTATAGCAGTCTCAGCTGACTAACGCACCTTGCCCCTTAAAAATAATTTTTTAAAAAAAGATTTATTTATTTATTTCAGAGAGTGGAGGGAGGGACAGAGGGAGAGAGAAACTCAAGCAGATTCTGTGCTGAGCAGGGAACCCAATGTGGCGCTCCATCTTATGAGCCAGAGATCACGACCTATGTGGAAACGAAGAGTCAGATGCTGACTGTGCTACCCATGCGTGACCCCCACCTATAAATATATATATGTATACATATATATATTTAATTATCTTGGGCTTTTTCGAAAGGCAGAAGAGCCATTGGCTTTACGTAGCTTCTGCTTATCTCTTACATTTCTGTGGCAAGAAAATAGTAAGGACTAGTAAGGACTAGTAAGCAACTAATAGTTGCTACTTGGAGGGCTGTTAGCATAGAGAAAAGAGGAAGATGTACTGGGAACCCAGGCCCATCGGTGGCTCGGTAAGTTACCTGTCACAGTCTGCTCTCCGCTTCCACATCTTTGTGTTTTTGTGCCTGCCTCCTTTTCTCTTTGTGACAAAACAGGTTCTCCTGCCTTCTCCTTTTCTTCATCTTGTGTTTATGAGGCCTCTGTTTGCCTGGTACAAAGTTCTAGATGTATTATTCTCCTGGAACTGAACCATAGAAGAACTGGCAGATTTGGGGGCAATGACATACTAGATGCTAAAATGACTTCTGACTACGCTTGTGTCCCAGGAGGCAAGTGGGGTTTTCAATGACTTGTCCTTGATGGCTTCGTCCAAGGCTATTCCATAGACACATCCTTAATACTGGTGGGGGCTCTGGGTAAGCTGTTAACCAAGTGAGCCAGCTCTTTGTCGAGCCCAGTTTCCACATTCATATTCAAAGTCAACTGGAAAAGACAGGATTTCCAAGCAGTTTATAGCTCACTTTATTTCCCTCCCTTTTCTACCACCCTATGATTTTGGTAGCTCTAATACTCTGATTGGAAAAAAATTGTTGTCCAAGGGTATTAAAATGTACGACCACTGATGAACTGTGACCAGTTCTTGGCTTTTTGTGAGATTGGGAATATTAAGATGTCATTAAATATTTTATCTCCCTTCCTTCATGCTATGACTTTAATGCTGTGTTCAAAGATCATTACTCAGTTACGCTGGCAAGCCTCCTCTCCTTTGAAGACATTCTCTACGAGAACATGTAATATTCATTATCAGTCTCTGCTGCCTGCTTTTTCCCATAATATTCCCTCCCCCCTCCCCCACTCCACCACCTCCAAAAAGGTTTTCCTGAGGGCAAATTATCTTAGGCGGCCCATATGAATTACAGAAAGTTATAAATTCACACAATCCAGATTTTCCACAAATTTCCATGGAAATTTGTAGGGTGTGTTTTAGAGCAGAATGTGTTTTTACAGCATGGTGGGTTCTGATTAAGATGAAGGCTTAATGACTCTGGGGGCTGGTGTGCCGAGATTACATACACATACAACTTTGAAAAAGTGGGACTATAGGGTGGTTTTGTCTTCATCCGTATGAAGGGGGGTGGTTAGGGAACCAGTGGCAGAAAGGAGACAAGAATGCATGTTATCTACCTGTGAGAAAGAAGGAGTAAGGAGGAAAGGTATTTGCAGAGCCTTGAGTCACTGGACAGTGTGTCCAAATTTCCCTCCCTAACGACTGTTCTTTTAGCAACGGGAACCAACCATATCCTAGTTGGAAATGGCTGAGGCATTGCCTTGAGAGAGCTTAAGAAGACGAAAAAGATGAATTCAGGTGCCATGGAGGCCCCAGTCTGATAGAGCCTCCTTGGGAGGTGTCCCTGGGAGGGATAACCTCAGAACTTGACTCCAGCAGAGCTTCCCTTGAACAGTTTGCTTTCAATATCACAACTCATCGTCTTTCTGTCATCGGAATGGTCACTAGGAAGCTTGCAGTCAAGCTCTGAGCTCGCCTTCTGCAACCAGACAGGGTCCCAAGCTGTGCTTGTCTGTATTCTGGTCTTACCTCTGGGGTTTACTAACTTCCTGTCCTCATTTACCTTTGCCCTGATTCCTTCATCCATTTTTCATCTTTTGTAATGTCTGTGCTTTTGCGAGTTGCCTGAAATCCCTTATGGATTGAAGGGAGGGTGAATATAGGCAAAGAAAGAAAATGCATTATGGAGTTTCTGTTGCCACAGACAGGACAGTTCTGTGTAACAGGATCTTGAAGTTTGGTCATGACGAGGGACTACTTTTTCCTGCGTATTTTGTGTTTTGTGCTTATTAGACACTTACAGCAATTTTTGGACACTATGATTAGGCTCCCCCAATCCAAGGTAGGGTCTGACACAATGATAACAGGGTAGAATATTTGCAATCGTGCTTGCAAAAATAGAGGATGAATGGTCATAATATGTATAGATTAAATAATACATAGAGAGTAAAGGAGAAGGCTGGGAAGTGAGAGAAAGTACTTCGTTTTCTTAGACCAGTCACTGACAAAATATTTAAAAATTCATAATGTGGAACTGCTACTTGGAATCTTTTATTTTTCTTACCAAGACTAAACTGTCTTTCGGATTGAAGGGATTTAATAATTTATAAAATAAATAAAGATTATAATATTTTCCTTTTTTTCCCCGGTCAATAAATAGTGTATTTGAAGATGTATTCTGCATCTATCCTGAGATGATCAGATCTGAAATCGGAACTCCCTCGAGTCTGCTCGTTCTTCTTTTAGGAATGGCGAACTCAGGGTCTGCTGGTTGCTCTCTTACTGGGACAAAGAGGTGGGTTTTGGCTAGCTGTTGGTGAGTTGGCATTTCAGCCATAATTCTGAATTTTACGGAGCATTAGTGTTTCTGTTTTTATTTTTAACACAGAGCAGAGGTAGGGAAGCGCCTTTTGCCGCTCTCCCCTGGACCCCGGAGACTCACCGCCCATCAGCCTGCATTCCAGAGCTCTGTCTCAGGGCCTCTCCTGAGGTTTCTGGAGTTAATGAAGTAAATCAAAATCTCTGAGCAAAATGATTTCAGTCTCTGGAGGTAAAGTATGCCATGTGGGACGATGCCCAGATAAGAAACCATAATCACATGTCTCCACGGCAGAAATATTTGCTCAGGATCTGAGCTAGGGTGGGTACGAAAACCTCAGTCCTGAAATGTAAGAGGCTTTGTGTGCGCTGGGTGGAAATGCAGTCCTCCACCCTAAGCCACGTTCGAGGCGGCATCTTGGCAATAGAAAACATTTGAATAAAAGCAGTGATGGCATTCGTCACAATCCGCCCCTGTCCTTGAATCTCTGAGGATGTGCGTGCCTGAAATGCAGGCTAAAATACACTTAATCTAATCACCTCCGGAGACTGAGAGGCGTGTGCTCATATAAATGTCAAGTTGGGACATAATTTAGCTGATCTCTGGGGCTTATCGCTATTGCCAGATTCCCTCTTTATTTGATCTGGTGAAGCAAATGAAATGTGTCTCTTTGGTTTCAAACCAGGTAGAATCAGGAGATTAGAATCTGTGCGTTTCTTATTTGGATACAATAATCACGCAGCCGGTGGTGGTTTAAGGAGGCTGCAAGGTCCATTGTGTGTGCGCCAGGGAACAAGGGGCAGGAACCAAGGTCACATCATCTTGGCCTAGCCGTTACCTGCTAGTTGGTGGCTGTCTCCTTGATAACATTACTACATGTATTGAAGGTAGGGAAGTAGGGGTTAGGTAAAAAACAAAAACAAAACAAAAACAAACAAAAGTGGACATCAGTCTTTGAGGGGGAAACTCTCCTTGTGCACAGCTGGCTCTGGTCATTTTTCTCACCCATGTGAGAGCAGAACCGCTAGTTTACTGCATTTGAGAGGCTTAGGTAAGAACTCATCCAGAGACACAATGGCCTCTGGTTGAAAAAAAAAAGATAGCTTTTGACTGCATGTCAGGAAAATCAGAGCTCAATTATGCCTGCCCCCTGGTTTGGAGAATGCACCTTGAAGAACAGTCTGGAACATCATCTCCAACTGGGGCGACTTGCCCTGGAGTAATCATTTGGCAACGTCTGAAGACATTTTTGGTTGTCCCATGTGGGGGACTTGTGTTACTGGCATCTAGAGTGTAGAGGCCAGGGATACGGCTAAATAAACATCCTGTAATATGAACTTGCATCTCATCTCATGAATTACCTGCTCTCAAATGTCATGACTACGGTTGAGAAATTGGTCTAGTGGAACATTTATATTTCTTTTCCTTACCTGTATCATTTGCCGAACTGAATGAAAGGATAACAAAGAAAAACAGAGGGATTTGTCTCATCTTTCTAAATAAATGTAAGTTCTACGATAACTGGGATGTGGGCATTCTAGATGGATTGCAGAGACAAATTTTCAGCTGTGTGTTCTTTCCATTATATCACTAAGCAGCAAAGCAAAAACATTATCCCGAAATTGCAGAGCGTACATATCTTTCTAATGGCGTAAAAGAAATAAAAAAGCGTACAGAGGTCCCATTCCCAATATGAAAGAGGCACATCCAAAATTTCAATTTACAGCATCCTTAATGCTATGCCCCTTAAAGTGCGTTTTCAGGTTTAGTTACAAATAGCTGTTTCAATCACGTCGATATTCCTAAGAACATATTTCAGCTTCTTCTAGCTATAGACTTAAAAGGGAACATTTTTGTGGGATGTGAATTTGCATAAAGCAGTTGATGCCTGGAAAATGGGTCATTTCCTAAACTGGTGTTGTAAATATTTTTATTTAGTACACCAAGCTTCGGTTGGCAGGTTCCTAAGTTCCGTGCCTCTGCTGAGACGTGCAGTTTTCTTCTTCCGGCCTTGCCTCTGTGGAAACTGCTGGCTACAGCAACAAATCTGTCACCTTCTAGTGACAGAGCGAAAGCAGTCCCTTCCACATGTCACCCCCTTGTATAACCCACTTTTTTCTTTTTCATTAATTCTGATCCTGCATTTTGGCTTTAAGAGAAATTATTGATGTTTGGGGACCCCTGGTCCATGGCATAAACCAGATATACATTTATGTGACTCTTGGGATTATTTTTTGATTAGACAGTGTTGATGCTTTTTAGCTCTTTTTTTCCCCCTTAAGATTCTAGCACCTACTGGCTTGTTTTAATCGTAAAGGCAAGTTGGTGTGATGTCATCCTGGAAATCTCTTAGGTGACCAGCTCTCCTTAATACCTTATACGTAACTGCACTTGCCTTTAATGCTGTCCAGTAGGGCTCCAGTTCTCAAGAGACCCGGGCAAATAAATGACTCAGAGAGTACTACAGCGTAGTGACTACAAGTACTGGTTTTGGACCGTGGCTCCAACACACAGTCACCGTGTGGATATTGAACAAGTTTAATTTCTCTGGGCCTCAAGTCTCTTGATTTGTAGAATGGAGATTGTAATACCGCATAGACAGCCGTGAGGATTAATAAGGGCCCAATTAACGTAGCTTTGGGAAATGAGAGGCACAGAGGCTATTCATGGGAGACCTAGCCTCTGTTGCATTCCTTCCTCACATTGATGCGAAATCTTGGTCAGCGGTGAGAGCAAGCTACCATTCTTTCACTGTCTGGTCTTCCCTTCCTTAGATCCGTCAAGAAACTGGCCAACTTATTCTTGTTCCCCTTTGATCAGCACATTCTTCTGGTTGCTCTCTGCCAAAGGGTAGGCATCCTGAGCCCTTCCAGGTTTCAGAAGTGCTGGTCTTTCTTCACGCTTCATAGCCTGAGCGGTCTCTGGCTGAGCTTAAATTGGCCCCTGTCTTCTGCTCAGCCTTCTGGGTCCCCAGGGTTGTCTCCACCTCCTCCGCTCCTACCAGGGCCTTCCTGGGGCCTGATCTTCTCTCTCAGCATGGTCAGGTGGTGGGCTTTGTTTCTTGCTCGGAATGATCAGAAATCTGGTGACCTGGAACGATCTGGCTGACACCTCCCTTGAGCTCCACTCTGCACTTGGAAGGTCAGTTCTCTCTCCTGTTACTCGTCTTTTTGGGTAACTGGTCTAGGCTGGTCCATGTTTGGATGTAACTGGTGATTTGGAGCTGCTTCTCCAATGGGAAGTTTGGCTACCAGCTTTAACTTATCCTGCCATTCAGGCCTAAGCCTCCTTCTTCTTGGTGATTAGAGAGATGGTGTGAGTCTTACGCCCTCATAAGATCTAGAGGAACTCTGCAGCATTTGATGGCAGTCTACCAGATTTTAAGCTTTCTGGACAGGAGCAGTGTTTTGTTCATCATTTTATCCTGCGAGCCAGCCGTGTGGAAGGTGTGAAATAGATGCTTGCTTAATGGAGCTGTAGATAAACGGGTTCCTTCTGTGATTTTTGAGATGCTGAGTATTCTCTGGGGGAGGCTTGGGGAGGGAGGGCTCGTGATGCGGGTAGCAGGAGGGAGTCATAACGCTGTCAGAGCACCAAGATCTTACGTGCTATTTCAGGAAGTTAGACCGTGCGCGACAGGTGATGGGAAGCCGCTGCAGAGATTTTTAGCTGAGCGATGACGTCTAGTTATTGAAAGGTCTCGCTGTGTCTAATTCTTTTTTTAAAAGTTGTCTTGAAATCCTCAAAAACATGCAGAAAATGAATTTAAATGGACTTTCATTTCAAAAATTATGTTTCCGTATCGTGTCTTTTGTGTATTACGTAATGAATTAAATGAAATCCAGTAGAAGAGTCCAGCCGACATCCATAACAAAGGATGCAGAAGGTCCCTTTCTTTGGTCTCTGATGGTGCCTTTTTCTTTTCCCTAATGCTTGGGGTCTGGGACTTTCAGAGGATTTACTTGTGCCCACTGAGGGCTGAATAGGTTCTAGGATGCGAGATATGCTCTTGGGAAGTTGTGGAGTTATGTACTATGTTAGAGGGTGAATGACACTTTGCTGAGCAGGAAGATGGCGTTGTATTTCTAATCATTCATTTCAGCAATTCGTGAATCTCACAAATCTTTACTTTAATCTAGACTGCAGCCCATCTGCACGGAAGACGTAGTAAAATCGTTAAATGAATTCACATGCACACTCTTTAATTTATTATTGGTTGTAATGTGGATATTGCCGTATTTCATGTGGGGAGGAGCACATAATAATTGCACTAACAATTTATACACACGTGCCTTTTCATGAATGAACAATTTTGTAGTAATGGCCAAGAATTATCTTCTTAATACAAATGTGTTTGTTGTTCCAGGATTTGATGCTCTTTTGTACTAATTACAGTTCTAGGAAGAGATTGCTTTGGATTTCTCTGTATTTTATTATAATTAGAATCTCAGACATACTACCATTACCAAGAATATCATGTTTTATTACATTTTTTGGCAAGGTTATAGGTTGATGAATTATTACATGAATTGGAAATCATCACTTTTGGCCATTTTTTATAGGCTATGCAAAATTGCCATCTGATATAGTTTAAGATTTTTTTAACCACCTCTCCCCCACACCCGCCAAAATGAATCCAGAGGAAAATAGTATAAGATTACTTGGTCTATATTTTAAAATATTTTGCTTTGTTTGCTAACCCTATATCAACGTGATTGACATATGGAGTAGTAAATGCTTCTAAACAATAAAGACATTTTTCTACATAACTGGCCCCTAAAATGTTATTAAAGAAAATTATCTATGCTGAATGCTAGTTTCTTATTACAAATATTTTTTGAAAATGAGATACAGTTTATGCAAAGCCATCTAGAGAATGTCTGCCCAAAGGGTTCTTCAGATTGGCTTCAGATAAGTCTGGCTATCAGGACCCAAGAGAATAAAGCAAGAGCTGTCTGAATCTTGACCTTGGGGGCTTCTGCCTGCCACAGGTTCCTGTTCTATTCTCCCAGGCCGTTACGTAGTGATGGGGGAGCCGCTGAATGTCTTGGTTAGCAAATCAGATAACTAAACATGCAGATTTTCAGTGTAAACCACACAGACATGGAATTTACAAACACTGCTCCCTGTTCTGGCCTTTTAATCTCAGACTAGTAAGATCATTCTGCATCTTTATTTTTCCTACTGGTCTTCAGAGACAACCACAAGGAAAACGTGTGGATCAAAACTGGGCTGAGCAGACCCACCTAATCCCCAGACTGGCAGGTCTATTAGGACACAATGCCTGGAAAACCCTCAATTCATTCATTCATTCGTTCATTCATTCATTCATTTATTCGCAGACTAAAAGACTATCAGAGCACCCGCTCTATGCCAGATATTGTGCTAAGTGCTGGAGATATGACAGCAAGTAAGCCAAAGGCCTTACCCTCAGTGCAGTTCTCTGCCTGAGACCATTAATCTGCCCTCATTCTTTCAGCTTTCCTGCCTTTGTTCTGTGTTTGACTTATGGAATACCTTCTCTCCTTTTTTCCTCTGGTGTGCATTTATGGCTGTCCGCACACACTGTGCTTCCCGTGGCAACTCATTGCTGGCTCCAATTTGGCAGGTAGTTTATTACCTGCTCCATTTTATAGATGAGGCTGTAGAGAGCCCTTTTTTTTTTTTTTTTTTTTTTTTTCCCCCTATATTTGAGAAAAGCCTGTCTGCGGACATGAAAGCTGTAAGACGGGAGACAGACCGAAGTCTTTTCCTGTTTTTGCAGTCACAAAATTCAGGCCTTTCTTGAAGTTCTGAAGAGTCTCAAATTGAGTTGCTCAAGAAATAATCTTCCTGCTTTAATTATTTCTTGGTTGGGGGCAAATTGCAAACCTCATCTGGTATGACCTAACTGACCACTGGATGTCACTGTTGCTCCATAGACGGTGAACCCTGTGGCCAGCCGCTAGGCTCCCGGACTTGGGAGGTTGTGTAGGTCTGTCTCTGCATTTTTAATACTCTTGCTTTGTCCAATTTGCATTGCAGTCCCCTCAGAGCTGATTTGAGACAAGGCTGGATTATAAATAAGCAACTCAACAAAGAAATAAACATCCTATCCTGGAGTAACCAGTTGTTAGTGATCCGATTTGGGGGACAGAGATGATTGGGCACTTGCAAATGGTCTTCAGAATAACCTGTTGGAAAGCCACCATTTCCCCTTTGTCTGAATGCCTGGATTGTTGGGAGGCTGTGCCACACTCAGACTGGGCACTATACCCATGGAACTGAAGAGTCACCTCTTAGGGGCTATCTCTTCCGACATTCTGCCTAATGCAGGATCCCTTCTGGAATGGCCTCCCACCTGTGTTTGAATCTTCCCCCGCCCCCTGCCTCACCCTGAGACTTTGCTCACAGATTCACCAGGCAGCTCCCTCTGTCTACCACCCACATGCTCAAATCGAACTGGAAGGGACAGAAAGATCTTTCTCCCAGTCACAGTTCTGCCGTTCTTTCACCTATGCCGAACAATGTTATAAAATTGTTAGCAAAGACTGCTGTGGACCAACTTCAGAACAGGGGCTTGGCCCAGCCTACAGACTGTGGGTTCTGGAAGGTTCTGCGCCTGGAGTAGGCTAAGTGAGGTGTGGGACGGAGGCCGTGGGCCTCCGGGCTTCCCCCCCGCTGCTCATGGAAACCATGCTCTTTTTGGAGACGTCCCTGGTAAGCGTGGGAGGAGCCCGGCGAACTCAACAGTGGTTACGTTTAATTAATATACTTCTCTTCCCCTAGAGCTATGTAAAGGTGAAAACCATAATTGAATCCTGCTTTTGTACTGGCTTCTGGTCCAGAACTGCAGGACCACAGCTACAGGGAGGTTTTGCCTTTAAAGTCAGGAGAAAGCATCACCTGTTTCTAACCCCTCACCCACAGCCCTCTTTCAGTGGACACCCCCGCGGCTCACTAAGGGCAGGCGGGAGCATCTCCCCCCCTCCCACTTCTCCCAGACAGAAACTCAAGCTCAGGGCCTCCACCGAGGGCACAGAAGATGGAAGAGACGAAGAACTCCCGGAATTTTTACAAGCCCTCGGGTCCTCAGAGACAAGATGCTTTTTATCTATTACTAATGGGCACTCAGCTTTTACTTTGGCTCATTTCCAGTTGAGAATTTAAGTGAAATGCCTAAAATCACATGGAAGCGTTGGAATCCAAGGGATATAGACTTAACTCTTGGCTGGTCTCTTTCTAGCTGTGTAACCTCAGGCACATTACATAACTTGGTTAAACTCCAGTTTTCTCTTTGGAGAATGAAGACAATGACTGATAGTCATAATATCAATCCTCCAGACTTGCACTGAGGATGTTATGGGAATGCATGTCGGGGTGTGTGGCCCGGTGCCTGGATGTGACACACAACCATCAATGCTAGCTGCTAGTACAAAGTTGGGTAAGAGGACTCGAGAATGGAGAGAGAGAACTTGAGGTTGACATTGTGACTCTAAATCTCAGAGAGGACCCAAAAGATTAAGTAATCAGATCATTGGCATTCGCTCATGTCACAAGCATTCCTGAAAGCCTTTTATTTGTCAGGCATGATACGTGGAGGAGGATCCAGTCCCCATGTTCGAAAAGCTGATTCAGAGAGTCGCAGAGTCACGACAACCGATAATTACAATACACACAGTGGACAAGCAGAAGATCAATGGCCAGAGGTGAGATAACACCGAGTGTAGAGACTCAAATTTCCACGGACGTGAATTTCATTAATAGATGCATCTAATTAATTTTTTTTTTCTTGGCTGGATTCTGCTACTGCAAAATCCAGGAATTTGAACTGTTGGCCAAGAGTCTTCCTGCGTCCTCTACAGTGCCGTGGCATGATGTGGAGCTGTGACGTAAGCAACATACCTGAAAGTTGCTTAGAAAAAAAAAATGAGACTTTTATGTTCCTTCACCATATAAATGTTTATGTTCAGAGCAATAAAATTAAGATTGCCAGAAAGACACCACAAGCACATTCATATTTCCAGTTGACAGTAGCTTTCCCATCTGAATATACTTCCTGTCATACTTGCTGGGCTTCTGCATAAATCACCTCAATGTTTAAACCAGTTTAAGCTTTATATGTGTACACACTGCATAGATTTAAAAAAAATATGCAGAATCAATTTTCTTTTACCCAACTAATTACTGTGGTGGTGCTATTTAAATCGCACACTGGTAACATTGCCCCTCAGGCTACATCCTTCCTGACAAATGTTGAATGTAGAGCCATCATTTTTATCTTCCCCATCTAAAATGTTAACTGGAGCCAAGACTTCAGACTTTATTTACCGGCAGCATGTTTTTGCAACTATTCATTTAACCAGCATTATTGAGTACCTGCAATGTACAAAATACATCAAACACGAAATTGTCAATGGAGTCCCCTTTTTTTTTTTTCACTTAGGAAAGGCCAACATCATATTGTTTCAGTTAGCCTGTTGGCTCAACACGATGCCGACACCATCTGTATAGAGGCAAGGACCTAAAGTGTGTGTTTCTTAGAACAACTGCAGCAGCTTCCATGCGTTGGTGGCAAACTCAGGTTCATGTATTGGGGAGGGGGGTTCCCATCCAAAAAAATAATAGTGGGAAGAAAATATCAGAACTTCCATCAAGCATATGCAATGAAGAAGAAATATTGTTCTGTATAGCTCACAGGACTTTTATTTTTAATTGTTATGTATTTATTTATTTTTTAAATTTTAAATTTTTAAATTAATATATAATATATTATTAGCGCCAGGGGTACAGGTCTGTGAATTGCCAAGTTTACACACTTCACAGCATTCACCATAGCATGTTATGTATTTATTTTTGACAAATAAAAATTGTTGTCATTTAAGATATATAAGGTGATATTTTGATATATGTATATATATGATCATCACAATCAATTAATTAGCATATCCATCAACTCCCATAGTCTCACCACCCTTGAGATCTACTCTTAGCAAATTTCAAGTATAGAATACAGTATTTTAGCTATAGTTACCATGCTGGGCATGAGATCACCAGAACTTATTCATCTGATAACTGAAAATTTGTACCCTTTGATCAATATGTCTCCTTTTTGCTATCCCTCAGTCTCTGGTAACTTCTACACTCTGTTACTCTAAGTATGGCTTTTTAAAAAAATCCACATATAAGTGAGATCCTGTGATATTTGTCTTTCTGTATCTGGCTTATTTCACTTAGCATAATGTCCTTCAGTTTCATTCCTGTTGTTGCAAATTGTGTGATTTCCTTCTTTTTAAAGGCTAAATAACATTCCATTGTTTATACCACATTTCTTTTTCTATTCATCTGTTGACAGACCCTTATATTCTTTCCATATTCTAGCTACTGTGAATAGTGCAGCAATGAACATGGCAGTGTAGTCATTTCTTAAAGATAGTAAGTTGATTTCTTTTAGATCTGTACCCAGAAGTGGGATTGCTGGATCAAATGGTAATTTTATTTTTAATTTATTGAGGAAACTCCGTATGTTCCACTCTGAAGAATGCTCCATGCTGCTGTTGGATGGAATGTTAGCAATACATGTGTTAGATCTATTTGGTCTAAAGTGTTGTTCAGATTCAGTATTTATTGATTTTCTGTTTCATTGATCTACCCATTGTTAACATTGGGCATTTGAAATTCCTTACTTTTATTGTATTGCTATTTCTCTCTTCAGAGAGAAATATTTCTGTTAATATTTATCTTAATTATTTAGGTGCTCAATGTTTGGTGCATATATATTTACTATTGTTCTTTCCTCTTGATGAATTTATTCTCTTATTCTTATATAATGATCTTCTTTGTCTCTTAGAATGACTTTTGACTGAAAGTCTATTTTGTAGGATATAAGCATAGTGTCTCCTATTCCCTTTTCATTTCAACTTGCATGGAATATCTTTTTCTATTCTTTTACTTTTAGCTTCTGTGGATTTTTTTAAAGGTTTTATTTATTTATTTGACAGGATAAGAGAGAGAGACACAGAGAGAGAGAGAACAAGCAGGGGGATTGGCAGGCAGAGGGATGGGGGAGGAGCAGGCTCCCACTGAGCAAAAAGCCCAATGTAGAGCTTCATCCCAGAATCCTGGGGATAATGACTTGAGCCAAAGGAAGACACTTAACAGACTGAGCCATCCAGGTGTCCCACTATGTGTGAAGTGAATTTCATGTAGGAAACAGAGTTGGGTCTTTTTTTTTTTCTTTTTCTTTTCCTTTTTTTAATCCATGAAGCCTCTCTATGTAGTCTGGTTGGAGAATTTAGTCCATTTATATTTAAAGTAATTATTGGTCAGTTCACAGGACTTTTTGAAGAGGGTTTCATGTGCTAAAAAACTCTTCTGTGAGCAACTAGATGTATCTGATATATGAAGGGAGGGCAAAAGCTAAATTTGGGTATAGTCACTATAGAAAGAGAGTTGAATTTCTCCACATAAAAAAGAAATAAATGAAAAAGAAAGAATGGTGTTTCTAAAACAAATCTGGGATGGAAGAACCATAGAATGACAGAAGGAAGGGGAAAGTGGGAGAGGAAACAGGGAAATGGTATTGTGCTTTGTAATCCTGTGGTGAGGGGACAGAGGAATATTCTGCATAAGGGAAAATCAAAGATTTATGAAAACAAGCATTTCCAAGTCTTGAAGTAGTGTAAGGACTCCTTTCCTCAGTGCTCAGCCTTTACGCCAGTATCTTGCATAAGTAGTTTTTTGCTTGTTTGTTTTATTAAATGAAGACACTTTTAGTGCTAGAATAGCATTACCATAGGACTAGGGTGACATAAACAAGACCTGGGGAGAACCATAAGCCGAGCTATTTAAGGAGAAGTTCTGGATGATGTATAAGTACACTTAATAGTTTTACTGAATACCCAAGATTAGCTTTGGGCATCTGTAAGCCATAGAAAGTAGATTTGAATCACTCTAACCCAGAGCTTAGGGGCAACACATATTCACCTGTCTAATATTTGGATTACCCAAAAGTGACAAAGTAACTCTTTCTTGATGGCTGACCCATTTAGCCACACTAGAGGACAGCAACTATTTATCACAACAATACAGAGATTTGACATGTTGGTGCAGGAATGACTAATATAACACTCCTGTTTGTTAAATGGCTTCTACTTCTATGTTAGCTTGGAAAAATAGAAGTCATTGAGTAAAAATTCACAAAATGGGAGAGAATAAATTTTATGCTAAGATATCCATTATAAAATATTTCTTCAAATTTTTCTCTGTATTATGAATCTTACAAAAACCAAAGCTTTAAAATCTCAATACAATATATTAATTTAAAAGTCTTACTAAACTTTTATATATAAAATATCTCATTAAGGGCCATATTTATGTCAAGGTTAAAGGTGGGAAAAGAAGAAAGTCTTTATTACTAAAAAAAAAAAAAATCAAAGCACCTAAGTTCTTTTTCTTTCTTTTTTTTTTTTTTTAAAGATTTTATTTATTTGTCAGAGAGAGAGAGGGAGAGAGAGCGAGCACAGGCAGACAGAATGGCAGGCAGAGGCAGAGGGAGAAGCAGGCTCCCTGCTGAGCAAGGAGCCCGATGTGGGACTCGATCCCAGGACGCTGGGATCATGACCTGAGCCGAAGGCAGCTGCTTAACCAACTGAGCCACCCAGGCGTCCCCTAAGTTCTTTTTCTTAATTGAAAATGGATCTAAGGTATAATCTGATAACACTGAGATACTCAATGAGGCTGACCTGATACACTACGAGTATTAACTAGGGCCACCACACTGGAAATTTTAAAGTTCATATTAGAATGGATAGAAAATTTTAAATAGAAAACAATTTATATCAACATTAGTAATAATGTCTAATAAGTGAAGGGTAGCAGAAATGCCACCCTAACATACGCTACCCCAAAATATGCCACTTTCACATACAGATTATTTTGAGCTGAAGGCAATTGAGAAGTAGTAGATATAAAAAAAGTACTCTGCCTTCTTCTTTGCTAAAAAGCAAGGTATAAATTTATAAAGGTGTCCTTCCTCCCCTCTCTACCAGGAAGGAGCTAATCACTGGACACAACTCTAGATCTTTATCAGACTGGACATAGCACCAGAGGAATCTACATAACAGACTTTACTAGCTGGCCCTTATCTACTATTAGTTTCCCTATATACTTTGGCTATATAGGCAAATATACTATATTTGCGCTATTGTGCTCTCTCTCTCTCTCTCTCTCTCTCTCTATATATATATATATGTATAAAATACTTCCCATGATTTGCTCCTCCTGGAAGACCAAAGTTCTTTTCCTTTTTCTTGTTGGTCCTCTACAAAATTATTACTCTTTGTTAAGATCCTATATAAGTTCAAGTTTTAATTATCCCTTTGAGTTACTCATCTCTTAATACTCCTGTGTCTATATGAGATGCACATGTTAATAACCTTAGGCTTGTTTTCCTCTTGTTAATCTGTCTTCGATCAGTTTAATCTGTAGAGTTCCAGCTGATGAGCCGAAGATGGGTAAAGGAAAAGGACTTCTTCCCTCTCTTAATAAGCACATTGTTTAGGTTCCGTTTCATATGAAAGGAAGTATGTGTGATAAAACTAACACATTTTTTCTAAGAGTCTTCAAAGAGAAGATAAAACGTCTGAGTAATATTTTAAGAAATCTACATTCAGCTCTTCCTATGTCCCAGGAAGAGAAATGTTTTCTAATTTGACTTATATAGTTTAGAGTTTTAAAATTTTTTCTTACAAAGTTAGTAAGACACACACACTATTAAAATCAAAACATATGGAATGACTGATTTCCAAAAGTACCTATTCTTAATCTACACCTGTGATAACAAAGAGAAAGCAGGTATCAGTCTTGGTCTATGTTCTCCATCATGGTGGACAGTAGGTGGTGACCAGAGGAAGGATGGGAATGTCATCTCCCCAGTGATTTTCCTTTTAGGGCTATAACTGTCCTACCAGTTGTTTTGGAACCTGGGCTCAGGAGACATTCTTAGAAGATTTCAGGAGACGATGCATGCAAGTGCCGTCACCTAACGGTACCTGCTTATTTGCTTGTGTAAAGTCAATCATGAGGATGAAAATCCACCTGGTGGAAAAGGAGTGAATTCTTCATGTTGCTTGAAGTAAACAGACATAGTGGATATATTGGGACTCTTATATTGGAACAAAAGGGACAGAGAGCTCTGTAACCAAGAGAATGGTAAACTTGCCCCAGCAGGCTTGGAGGGGAGGCCTTCACTGGTGGATGATGTCCTTTTTTCATTAGCTAAGACTAAAGTGATTTTGGTTACGGTATTTTTAGGCCAAGATTTTAATTAGCCATACCATGAATTCATATTTTCTTTTGAGGACTTAATAATTAGCTGTACAACTGAATCTCTTGAAAATTGCAACAGAATGTTTTCGTATTCTTCCACAGATTAAGCTGTGAAGAGGAGCCCCTTTGTTTTCCTCCCTGTCCTTCTTAACATATAGGTTGGGTTGGGAGTCCCTAGGATTTATGTGACTCATTACCTCATTTCCTGCCTAGGCTTTTCCCGCCTACCAACTCCTTCAGTTTTCATAACTTTTTTCCGATGCCTGGGAGCCACTGGATATTCTCAGACTGTTTTTAACCTCAGGATTTGAGCCGGTACCTAGAGTCCAATTGTTTTAGGTATTGCTCTGATTAACACCTTCCTCCCAGGGCTTTTCATCCTGAAAAAGCTGTGGCAGTTTGAAAATCAGGGTCCTGATGTTAACTAGCCATAGGAGAGACGAAATGATGTTCCCAGGCAGCATTATCTCCAGAAAATACCAAGGCTGCGAGAAACAAACATGTAAATTCCGTTGGAGGGGTTCAGTGAGTTAATGAGGGGTTAAATGGGCAAAGATTTAAACAGGAGGGCAGGGGGTGTTTGTCAGGGGGAAAGGACAACACCATTTTTTGGGTTGGCAGTTAAGGAGTTAAGCTTTTAGGAGTGCAAAGAACAACAGTTAAAGCCATTGAGCGCCTCACCAGCAGTTTTGACCTTTATCTCCAGGGTCCACATCCAGACAAGGGTCTTAATTAGCTGCAGAGAAATCGAGAGCTTTGGCAACATACCAGCACACATTAAAAACAAAAAACAAAAAACCAACCAGTAAATAAAAGAGCCATTCTTTTTTTTTTTTTTTAAATCGCAAAAATTAAATAGGAGCAACATTTATATAACCTTCTGGTGTTCCTGTTTCCTAATTTCTCACCATATATATATGTATATATATATATACATATATATATGTATGTTTTGGACCAAGTCTCTTCCATTACCTTCATCTTATTCTTGCTTGTTTTTCTTATCTCTTCATAGTCCCTCTAGCCCTATAGATGCCTTTTTTTTCATTTTCTATATGTTTATTATTTTTTTATTATAAAAGGAATGCAGGCTTATTGTATAAACAATTTCCAACAATGCAAAATGCATAAAGTTGTAAAGAGCCTCCCATACATCCAGGTTTTTTTCTATGCATTTTATATAGATGTGTGGGTTTATGGGAGTTCAGTTGCATACATACACACTGGAAAAAAAATTTTTAACAAAGAAAGGATTATATGTACAATTCTGCAGCTAACATTTTCTATTTATTCATATATCTTGTTATATCTCTCTATCGGATTTATTTAGGTCATGGGTTTTCTATATAGATTTTTTTAATTTACAAAATTCCAGCTTGCTTTTTAAATCCCCGATCAGAGTATTTTAAGCTGTATGTTCAAACGGATGCACACAGATGCTGTGATTTATAAAACACGATTTTATTTATAAATATAGCTTGCATATTATATTGGCTTATTTCTTTTGCATTATTTTGGACATATAATCGATGTTTCTTTCTTCTCTTACCATTATTATGAACGTAATCTTTTGTTCATTCAAATAATTGTATTTTTTTCCCTCTCTTTAAGTCTTTCATCTGATTAGTTTTATTTTTTAACCTTCGTCATTCCATTTCTCTCCCTCCATTGGTTTGGGAGTTGTCTATACTATTTCCATTTTTTTTTTTTTTTGTTAAGATTTTATTTATTTATTTGTCAGAGAGAGAGGGAGAGAGAGTGAGCACAGGCAGGCAGAGAGGCAGGCAGAGGGAGAAGCAGGCTCCCCGCCGAGCAAGGAGCCCGATGCGGGACTCGATCCCAGGACACGGGGATCATGACCCGAGCCGAAGGCAGCCGCCCAACCAACTGAGCCACCCAGGTGTCCCCATTTTTTTAGCATTTACAATGGAAATTTTAACATGCATATATAAATTAACATAGTCTACATTTATTATCTTTGCTGTCTCGTCAGACACTCAAAACCCAAGATGACTAAGTGTGGTTCTCCTCTTCTGACTTAAGTGCTATTACTGTTTGATATTTTTGGCTCTATCTTGATTGCTTTTTAAGTCACAAATTAGGCATTTTATTGTTTTATGCAGTTAAAGATTTTCTTCCTGTTGCCATTCTTTCTTGCCTTCTTGCATTCCAGACCCTACTCTGGTATACTTTTCTTTCCTCTTGAGCTATCTGCTATAGAACTGCATTTGTGAGAGTCAGTTGGTAGGAAATGCCTTAGTTATGGTTTTCTTTTGGAGAATGTATTTATTTGCTTTTATTCTTGATAGGCTTTTGATGGAAAGTTATTAGTTCTCAATTTCTTGAAATAGTCCATTGTCTTCTGACTTTCAAGATTGCCTGCCATGACTTTCATTGTAAGTAAACTCTCTTTTCTCTCTGATTGCTTTCAAGATCTTTGCTTTGTTTTTGCTACCCTTCTCTATGATGTGATTAGTGAATTTTTTGCGTTTTCATTTTAACTCCAATTATTAACATACAATGTTATATTAGTTTCAGGTGTACAATATAATGATTAAAAAATTCCATACATCAGGGGGTGCTCATCATGATAAGGGCATTTCTTAATCCCTGTCACTAACTGTACCCATCTCCCCACCTCCTTCCCCTATGGTAGCCATCAGTTTGTTCTCTATAGTTAAGAGCCTGTTTCTGGGTTTGTCTCTCCCTCTCTTTTTCTCCTTGTTTGTTTTCTCTCTTAAATTTTACATATACATGAAATCACATGGTATTTGTCTTTCTCGGGCTGACTTATTGTATTTGGCATTTTACTTTCCAGCTCTACCCATATTGTTGCAAATGGCAAGATTTCATTCTTTTTTGTGGCTGAATAATATTCCATCTCTCTCTCTCTCTCTCTCTCTCACACACACACACACACACACACACACGCACACATTTTCCACTTTTTCTTTATCCATTCCTCAATCTGTGGACGCTTGGCCTGCTTCCATATCTTGTCAATTATAAATAATGCGGCTATAAACATCAGGGTGCATGTATCCTTTTGCATTAGTGTTCTTGTATTCCTTTTTAAAAATTATTTATTTATTTTTTAAAGATTTTATTTATTTATTTGACAGACAGAGATCACAAGTAGGCAGAGAGGCAGGCAGAGAGAGGAAGGGAAGCAGGTTCCCCGCTCACCAGGGAGCCTGATGCAGGTCTCAATCCCAGGACCCTGAGATCTTGAGCTGAGCCAAAAGCAGAGGCTTTAACCCACTGAACAACCCAGGTGCCCCAGTGTTCTTGTATCTTTTGGGTAAATACACAGTAGTGCAATAGCTAGATCATAAGGTACTTCTATTTTTAACTTTTTGAGGAACCTCCATATGGTTTTCCACAGTGAGTGTACCAGTCTGCATTTCCACCAACAGTGCAAGACGGTTTCTTTTCCTCCACATCCTCTCCAACACTTTATTCTTTTGTTTTTGATTTTAGCCATTCTGACAAGTGTGATGCAATATTTTATTGTACTTTTGATTTGCATTTCCCTGATGATGAGTGATGTTGAGCATTTTTCTTGTGTCTGTTGACCATCTGGATGTCTTTGGAGAAATGTCTCTTTCTGTCTTCTATTTTTAAATTGGATTATTATTAGGTTTTTTTTTTTTTAATTGATTTGAGTCTTAAAAGTCCTTTATCTGTTTTGGATACTAGCCCTTTATCTGACATGTCATTGGCAAATATTTTCTCCCATTCCATAGGTTGTCTGTTAGTTTGTTAATTATTTCCTTCACTGTGCAGAAGCTTTTTATCTTGATATAGTCCCAATAGTTTATTTTTGCTTATATTTCCTTTGCCTCAGGGGACCTATCTAGAAAAAAGTGGCTAAACCGATGACAGAGTTACTGCCTGTGCTCTCTGCTAGGATTTTTATGATCAGGTCTCACATTTAGGTCACTGATCCCTTTTATTTTTTTAAAGATTTTATTTATTTATTTGACAGATAGAGATCACAAGTAGGCAGAGAGTCAGGCAGAGAGAGAGAGAGAGAGAGAGGAGGAGGAGGAGGAAGAAGCAGGCTCCCTGCTGAGCAGAGAGCCCAGCTCGGGGATCGATCCCAGGACCCCGGGATCATGACCTGAGCTGAAGGCAGAGGCTTTAACCCACTGAGCCACCCAGGTGCCCCCTAATCCTTTTTAAAAAAAGATTTTATTTATTTATTTGTCAGAGGTAGAGAGAGAGAGAGAGAGAAGGAGAAGGAGAGAGAGAGAAAGAAAGTATAAGCAGGGGGAGGGGCAGAGAGAGAAGAAAGCTCCCTGCTGAGCAGGGAGTCCATGCAGGACTCCACCCCAGGACCCTGGGATCATGACCCGAGCCAAAGGCAGATGGTTAACTGACTGAGCCACCCAGGTGTTCCCCCTTAATCCATTTTTAATTTATTTTTGTGTTTGGTGTAAGACAGTGATCCAGTTTCATTATTTTACATGTGACTGTCCAGTTCTCCCAACACCACTTATGGAAGAGACTGTCATTTTCTCATTGGATATTTTTCCCTACTTTGTCAAAGATTAATTGACCAAATAGTGTATGGGTCCATTTCTGGGTTTTCTGTCCTAGTCCATTTATCTATGTGTCTATTTTGATGCCAGTACCATACTATTTTGATGACTACAGCTTTGTAATACAATTTCAAGTCCAGAATTGTGGTACCTCCAGCTTCATTTTTCTTTTTCAAGGTTGTTTTGACTATGTGGGGTCTTCTGTGCTTCCACACAAAATTTAGGATTGTTTGTTTCAGCTCTGTGAAAAACACAAGTGGTATTTTAGTAGAGATTGCTTTGAATCCGTAGATTGCCTTGGGTAGCATAGACATTTGTGTGTGTGTGTGTGTGTGTGTATCATATGTTTATTTATTCACTTTTTAAAACACAAGCAATATATGCATCATGGGGGGAGGAATGAATGCATATATATGCGAAGAAGAAATATTTATATAGTTATTTCTGTTTAGGGCATTGATTCATAAGAAATATTTATACTTAAAATTGTAATATCTGGAGTCAGAAAAAACTTTTTTGAATCATAGCTCTGTCCTTTCTTGGTTTTGTGAATGCCAATCATATAAACTGTGAGTGGATTTTCCTTCTTTTTTTTTTTTTAATTTCTTTCAGCATAACAGAATTCATTGTTTCTGCACCACATTCAGTGCTCCATAGCATGGACATTTTAAAACCATATTTGTTCTTCCAATTGATAAGCATGGAATGTCTTTCCATTTCTTTGTGTCATCTTGAATTCCTTTCATCAGTGTTTTATAGTTTTCAGAGCACAGGTCTTTCACCTCTTTGGTTAGGTTTATTATATTTGGTGCCATTGCAAATTGGGTTGTTTTCTTAATTTCTCTTTCTGCTTCTTCATTATTGGTGTATAGAAATGGTGATTAGTGAATTTTATTTGTGTTTTTTTGAGATTCACACGGCTTCTTGAATCTGAAGGGTGGTAGATATTTCCCATTTCTGGGTATTTGCTTCTCGCTCATTTTCTCTAATTTCTTTCTCTGAAACTCTGATTGGATTTTAGATCTCATTCTATCTGAACCCTCTCATATTTTCCTTGTTGTAGCTTCTTTCTGTGCAGTATCCTTGGAAATTTATTCATCTTGCTCTGCAAGTTTCCATACACTTTCTTCATTAGTTCTACCCATCTATTGACCTTCATTCTCACTCCATTTCAATTTTGCATTTTAGAAGCTCTATTTGGTTCTTTCCCGAGCTTATTGGGGATCTCCGATACTATCTTAATCCTCATCATAATTTTGAAAACATTACAAATATTCTCTAAACAAGTAAACAGAGGTGCCTGGGTGACTCAGTGGGTTAAAGCCTCTGCCTTCAGCTCAGATCATGGTCCCAGGGTCCTGAGATCGAGACTTACGTCAGGCTCTCTGCTCAGTGGGGAGCCTGCTTCCCTCTCTCTCTCTGCCTGCCTCTCTGCCTCCTTGTGATCTCTGTCTGTCAAATAAATAAATAAACTCTTAAAAAAAACCCATGTAAACATATTTAGTTTCTAGTCACTATGTTACTATTTCAAAATCTTCAGGTTTGTGGTTCCAGTATCTATGCTTTGCCATTTCTGCTGATTCCTGCTTATGGTATTTGTTTTCTCATTTCTCCAGTGATGGGGAACTCCTGTTCTTTGTAATTTTATTTGTTCTTTAAGGTCTAAACTGTGTTTTGCCAGCGTGGATTTGCGGATTCCTCAACCAAGACCACTTCAAAGCAAATTTTTGGCTTAAGTTTTCTTGGGCTCCAGCAGTAATGAATTCTGGCCCTGAAAATGCAAGAAAAAGGGCTTATGGTTAGTAGTTGCTGGGGGAGAATCTTCTTTTTTATGTTCTAATCAGAGACAAGACTGAGACATGCAGCCCTCTCAGAAACCTTTTAAAAAATACACCCCCTGAAGGTGTCAAGTTTGGGGAGTCTCAACTTTTTTTTTTTTTAAGATTTATTTATCCATTTTAGAAAGACAGAGAGAAAGAGAGAGCAGGAGCAGGCAGAGGGACAGAGGGCAAGGGAGAGAATCCTCAAGCAGACTGCCCACTGAGTGCAGAGCTGGACATGGGGCTCAATCCCAGGAACCTGAGATCATCACATGAACTGAATCCAAGAGCTGGATGCTTAATCAACTGAGCCACCCAGGCACCCCGGGGGAGTCTCAACTTTTAGGTACATTTCCTGTTTACTTGGCCCCAGGTGTTTTTTCCTTTTGTGCCACCCACAGGTGGGTAGGACTTAAGATCTAAGCATCCAAGAAAGTGCATGTATCCCCTAGGCAAATGGTGGTCTCAAACTTGATTATCTTCTGAGTCTGAGATTTTTCTTTTTTAAATTAATTTTCTAGTTTTTTTGAGATCTAATTGATGTATAATACTGTAAGAGTTTAAATGATTTGACTTACATATATTGTGCAATAATTCTACAATAATACCCACATAAGCATTTTTGAGTGAATAAAGTTTGAATAAATACAGGTTTCCTTGGTTTCTGTCAAAGTAGCCTAAAATGCTCTCTGTAATTGTAAAGAATATCTGTTTTTTTCAAATTTACTTGTACATTCAATGCTTTATTTAAAAAAAATTTTTTAATTTAAAGTCAATTAATTAACATATAGCATATATAAATAACATAGAGCATATTATTAGTTTCAGAGGTAGAGGTCAGTGATTCATCCGTCTTATATAACACCCAGTGCTCATTACAACACCTGCCCTCCTTAATGTCCATTGCTCAGTTAGCTCACCCCCCATCCCCCTCCTCTCTAGCAGCCCTCAATTTGTTTCTTATGATTAAAGGTCTCTTATGGTAGGTCTCCCTCTCTGATTCAGTCTTATTTTATTTTTCCCTTCCTTCCCCTATGATCCTCTGTTTTGTTTCTTAAGTTCCACATATGAATGAAATCCTGTGATAATTATCTTTCTCTGATTGAGATTTCTCATTGTCTTTGGCTTGAAGGACTTTCCCTTCTTACCCTCACGTTTTAAAAATGTGTTTTGCTACCTCAAAATCAAAAACTTCTGTGCATCGGGGCACCTGGGTGGCTCAGTGGGTTAAGCCTCTGCCTTCGGCTCAGGTCATGGTCTCAGGGTCCTGGGATCGAGCCCCACATCGGGCTCTCTGCTCAGCAGGGAGGCTGCTTCCTCCTCTCTCTCTGCCTTCCTCTCTGCCTGCTGTGATCTCTGTCTGTCAAATAGATAAATAAAAATCTTTAAAAACAAAAAACCAAAAACTTCTGTGCATCAAAGGACACGATCAACAAAATGAAAAGACAACTCACAGAATGAGAGTAATGTTTACAAATCATACCCCTGATAGTTTATAAAGAATATATAATATATCTTATATATATGTATGTGTTATATATGCATGTCTACAATATCTTTAAAAGATATGAAGAACTTGTCCAATTCAATAAGAAGACAACCTGACAAAAAGTGGGCAAAGAACTTAAATATTCCCTCAAGAAGATGTACAAATGGCCAGAAAGCCCATGAAAAGATGCTCAACATTACTCATCATCAGGGAAATGGAAATCCAAAGTATGATCCAATAGGATGACTATTATCTGGAAGCAACAACTAGCAAATAGTAAGTGTTGAGGCTGTGGAGAAATCGGGACTTTGGCACTACAGCAAGGGTAAAACATGGCAACTACTCTGGAAAATGCTACAGTAATTTCTCAAAAAATTGCTGGTCTCACAGCCTCTGAGCATGTACTCACAAGAATTAAAAGCAGATATTTGTACACCCATGTTTACAGTGGCATAGTCACAGTAGCTGAAAGGTGGAACAACCAAATGTTTACCAATAGTGAATGGATAAACAAAATGTGGTACAGACATATAATGGAATATTATTAAGCCTTAAAAAGGAAGGCGACGTCGACATGGGCTACAGCATGGATGCATCTTGAAGACATTATGCTAACTAAAAGAAGATAGTCACCTTAAGGACAAATATTGTATAATCCCACTTATATGATGTACATAGAGTAGTCAAATTCATAGAGACAGAAAGGAGAATAGTGGCTCCTAGGGGCTGAGGGGAGAGGGGGATGGAGAGTTTAATGGTACACAATTTTAGTCTGGGATGAAGAAACGTTCTGGAGTTGGATGGGGTGCTGTTGCACAACATTGTAAATGTACTTAATTCCACTGAAATGTACACTTGAAAGTGGTTAGTGGTGTAATGTGTTGTGTATTTTACTACAATTAAAACAATGGTTTTATAATTTATTCAGCATTTTCAGGGCTCTATTCTGAGATAGCTAGTCTCCTATAATGCTGGAATTAGAAATCCCCACAGGGCTGACTCCTGTATGTTCATGGTGTCTACAGGGCACTTAGTTTTGGCTACATATGGAAACCCAGCCCGATTCCAACACTATGGAAACCAAGCTGACAACCTAGGAATTCACAGTTCTGCCTCACCGAGTGGTCCGTATTATTCCTTTTGTTCTTTGACTAGCCTCGGACATTATTTTATAACATTATTTACACATTCTCTGACGATATGTGATAATACCTTCTTCCTTTGAGGACTAGACCCATAATTCTTTTTTTTTTTTTTTAAAGATTTTATTTATTTATTTGACAGAGATCACAAGTAGGCAGAGAGGAAGGCAGAGAGAGAGGAAGGGAAGCAGGCTCCCTGCTGAGCAGAGAGCCCAATGCAGGACTTGATCCCAGGACCCTGAGATCATGACCTGAGCCGAAGGAATGGCTTAACCCACTGAGCCACCCAGGTGCCCTAGACCCATAATTCTTCCTTTGAGGACTAGATCCATACTTCACATCTGTAAAGCATGGATAAATTTGTGTCAGGATAGTTTGACTTGAATTCTTATCACCTTTTGAGTGTGAGTATGTCTGTGTATGTGTGTGTGCAGGTCCTTCCTTCCTTCCTTCCTTCTCTTATTGTTGTGTATGAAGCACAAGCTAGGCATTGAGGATACAGAGGTAAAAAAGACAAATTTCCTGCCCAAATTCTAATAGGGGAAGAGACAGTATTCAACAGAAACAAATAAACAAAGCATTCCAGGTAATCAATTCACAAAGAATATTAAAGAGCGTACAAAATGTGACAGCAGGAAGGGGACAGCATTGGCCTGAGAGCTCAGGAAAGGGGTCTTTGGGGATTTCTGAGCTGAGACCTGACCATGATGAGGAGACGGTGCAAAGATCCGGGGGAAACCTCAAGGCCAAGTAGTCAGGGAAGCTCGACTTGTTGAATATTATTCTTAATGTAGTCAACTTCTTAAACAATGCATTTATGAAACAGTCAGAACATTCACTTAAATCAGCAGTAGCTAATTTTCAACACTAAAACCAGTTAGCATTTTTCCTCCACTTTTATGTTCACTTCAGGCATCTGGGGAATACTTCTACTACTCACTCTGGCATTCATGTATTTAATAGGTTAACTGTGAGGGTTATCATGGTTTTGCTTAAGACTTCATAGTGACAAACTAAAAATAAACTCATCTTTGTGTATGGATAGAACATTATACTGTCCTTGCATATGTTAGGTATCTTGAGTGGCTGGAGGACTGGAACTTAACAGTTCGGACATAGCACTCAAATTTACCATAGAACTGCAAAATATCGCCTCCTTTTTATGTGTTATAGACAAAAGCCACAGAGAAAATCACAGAGACAGCATATAGAGACATCAGTCAATTTGCCAGTTCAGCTTTTATTTCATCGGAAAGAAATAATAAGCCCTGAATATGTTCACATTCTGTGTTTCTGATTTATAAACTACCCAATTAGTGCCCCATTTAATCTGCTCACCTGTTGTCACTCTGTTCTGAATTTCATGGCTCTGTTGTTTTAAACTCTGTTGCATACATTTTCAGAGTGAGGCTGATTACCACAACCCCTTGGTTTTTGGGAACTTGGAACACTGCCACAGTGCCTGAATTGCCCAAGTAAAGAAAAGTAGGTCCTGTAATTATTTTATTTTCTCCCCAGCATGTGATTTGTTATTGATGATACATGCGTCAGCTGCTCTCTCCACTAGGCAGGCAGATCCCTCTACTATGGGGTGAATGTCACTGTCACTGTGCTCCAAGCTATGGTTTGTTAAGCAACTCTAGCACAGGGAGATGAGCATGTACTTTTTAATGTGTCTGAAATAGCTACACACTGACAGATGTTCCCACATGCTTGCTGATGTCATGGCTGGGGCTCATATAAAACCCGGGAAATTAAAAGAAAGGAGAATATGTTAGTCGAAGCTCCAAAAGGAGAGCTTACAGAAGCAGATCACAGGAAATTCTGAAAAAAGAAATCTTACCAATAGATGAACTTTTAGGTCTTACCTTCACCCACCGCACCTCCAACCAGGGATGCATCGAAGACTCCAAGTATTAGATGAGAGAAAATTCAATATTAAGATAGCTATTTTTTTTCATGTGCTCATTTGCAAAGTAAAACAAATACACAAACAAACAACAAAAGAAAAAAACCCCAAATAAATGAAGGTGGTTTTTCCTCCACGCCATCAAAAAATGCATATCACAGTGTTTACTTGGTAGACCAATTATTTTAAAAACCCGGTTTCAAGGAAAAAGTCACCCTCTGGCAGAGACCTTACATGACAAGTTGGGTTCCACAGTGGATTAAAATGGTTGAGAGGAGATGCTAACATAACTTCAACTACAGCAGTGTGAACACACCACTGTAATAATTCATTTAGAATGATGACACCTGAGACCTAATTTAAAAGTCCTAGATGAATACCAGTCTCACATTCAACCCTGAGGGCTGCTGCACACATACCTAAGAAAGTCTAAGAACCATAGTGAGTCTAATTGAATTGGACTTAAACGGACCATTGAGATGGCCTCACTGAGCTCTGGGGAATTCATATTGTCTATACTGTATCAGAATCACAGCTTGAACTGAGTAACTGGTTACACTCAATCATGTTACTGTAACTCATGCTTGAGGTAAAGGGGAAACCTTTTGCTATCAGCAAGACTGGATGGAAAACAATTTCAAATCACTTTAAACCCAGTTGGCAACTACTTTGCCAATTATGGAATCCGGTGGGAAAGGTGTGTGCGAGGGCTCAGGACTAAATGATTTATGTCAGGCATCCGGGCCTCCGGAGGAATGCGGGAGGGTGTGCGGGGGAGGGGCACGTGGCTAATTATTTCTCCTAAGAATACTTGAGCGAGGTAATTTGTGCTTGCAGATGAGTCACACTGCAGGCTGGATAAAAGGCGAGGTAAGCACACAAGTCCTAAGATCCCATTTAGAGACGGATAAAGAGAGAACCGAAGGATTCAATACACTTTCTCATCTCGTCACTCAGAAACATTTGGAGGTATAAAATATAAAGAGCAAGCCTAGTTTTCCGGTCTAACGGGCAAGTTGGGATCAAAGACTGTAATTTGTACCGTAGCTCTTGCATCGGCTGCTTCTATCACAGACTTACTGGCACCGATGACATGCTATTACTCATCAGATGAACAAGTGTGAAGTTGGGGCCCTTGATAATGACCTCCTTATTTTTTTTTAAGTCCTAATTTATTTTTGATGACTTTGGTTGTGGAGATGAGGATTCCTAGACTACCCAGTGCCTTGAAAGAAGAATGTCACCATTCTCTGGGACTCATGGATGAAACTGTCCATCTCTCCAACCAGGAGAGATGATCCTGAAAGTTGTCCCTAGACTGCCAAGCTGAGCTCCCAGGTCCCCTTTCCTCCCCCACGCAAGCAAAAATAATAAGTAATGATAGAATTCCACTTTAGTAACTTACTGCAGAGGCATACAGGCTTATTGAGCAGTCTTTTCAGATCCTTTCATTATCTAAAGGATTTGAAAGGTGTTTTCAGTAATCTGGAAGAGATTATTGAGGCTATAATATATTACAGCCAGCACTGGGGCTCAGGTTAAAAGCCTCATGTGAGGGTGTTGGTACAAGGCTGGCCCTCTGTTGCTTTCTCAGCTTTCCTCTCCGTGAGCAGCTGCCTAGCATCATTACAGCTAATATAGTGGATTAAACTTTTGGGCTAGCTGGCGGCTCTGAGTGTCTGTCTAATGGCTTCCATTGTACGCATCTCTAGAAAACACTTCTGACCAATGAACCTCTAACTGCAAATGACACGGGCAAGCTTCATTGAAAATGACACCACTGGAGGGAACCTTGCACTCATTTGGGATGTTTCCTCACTGGGGAAAGAAGGCCATTTCAACAGTTACACCAAAAGGATATTGTCATATAGCATTAACTTTTCGAAGGCACTGAACAAAGCAGTGGGGTAGTGTGTGCCCCTACATGCTAGCTGTGTGCTCAACGGTGTGATGTCCCAATAAGAATCCCAGCATGCTCGTAAGGGATTGAGAAATAGCAGTCTTCCCATTTCACCCTTACACGGAGTGGAGAAGGTGGATGTCAGACAATCCAAATTAAATCATGATCCATGTCTGGAATAAATCTTGTTTAGGTGTCTAGGTTGTGACAAATGGGAGTTAAGTCCTGGCAGAAAGGGGGAGGGTGGCAGGGGAAGGACCCTCAACTGGTCGTTGGGGGACCTGGGGTCTAATTCTTGGCTGCAACCTAAGATGTATGATGGTTTTAGAGGAGTGTCTTCACCTGTCTGGTTCCCCTTCACAGTCCTCTGCCACATGAGGAAGGTAGACCAGATGGCTCAGCCTGGTGTACTAATTGTTCATGTAGTGTTTAGTGTGTGCCAAGACGTGTGCTAAGAAATGAGAGATTATGGGAATGAATCAGGGACAGTTCATGTCCTTTTGGAAGTTAGACTAGCATTAAAAGAATACTTTTAGGGTGATGCATTTTAGGTAGGAAATATATGGTGCTATGCAAATATGTGACCATTTGAGGAATCAGGGGAGGCTTTGAGGAAAGGTGTTTAGGTTGAGATGGAAAATAAGGAAGATTAGGTTGAAATTGAAGGAAGAGGAGGAGCTGGCCAGGAAGAGATAGGGGTGAGAAGGAACGGAGGGGCATTGCAGACAGACAAACAGCACTGGTGGAGGTTCTGCAGCAACAAAGAAGTTGGGATTGGATTATGGAATGTGAAGGAAAATGTAGGCCAGGTGGAGGGTTGCGCATGGTGTGGTTGGCATTTTGACCTTGTCTTGAGGGCCATGGGAAGCCATTGAAGGATATTCTGTTGCAGAGTGGAGTTGATGTTTGAGGTTTCTTCCAGACCCACGATTCTGGGGTTTTCCACATGGTTGGTGGGCCTCTCTAAGACCCACCAGAGTAACTCAATAGTCAGGTGTAACCCAGGGAAGCGGGTACAAAGAAGAGACCCCAGAAATTTACTTCCGATCTGCATCTTGTTGAGGCTTGGTATATAAAGATGGATTTGTACATGCAGGTTGAATTTGGTGCTTTTAGCATTGGCCTCCAGGGTGGAAATCAGCCTGGCCCAGACTCTGGGTCACATCCTCTAGTCCTCTCTTCGAGTCACCAGTGGGTTTTCAAAGAAATTAAGAAGTTGTGTCACATGCCCAAGATTCCTCACCAAGTAAGAAGATGAGGCAAAGCCCTTCAGAACTTCAGTGATTTCTTGACCACGTCCCTTAGGGCAAGATTTCCCAAGCCTCACATTTGTGGTCACTCTATCCACGCCTGGGGTGCAGAGGCATTTGGCGGCAACAAGACCTCATCCAGAGGCATCTAGCAGTAGATGGCTGTACAGCAGGGATGATCATTTGTGGAGTGCTACTAGGGGAAGGCATGTTACATCCTTGTTCCATTCGGACAACTCAACAACCCTGTGAACTAAGTGGAACAGGTATGCTCCCTTTATGGAAAAGGGAACGGAAATTTGGGGAAGGTAGGCACCTTGTCCACATCATGTAGCTAGTAAGCAGAGGAGCTAGGAATCAAACCTGATATTGCAAAGTCTCAGATCCAGACTTTTAAAACAACCCCATGCTCCCTTTAATGGAAGTTTCTGCTGTATGTCTGAAGATAAGAGAAGGGTGAATTTTTTTTTTTTTTTTTTTTTTTTTTTGGATTTATTTATTTATTTATTTATTTATATTAGCATTTTTTTTCCAATTTATTTATTTTCAGAAAAACAGTATTCATTATTTTTTCACCACACCCAGTGCTCCATGCAAGCTGTGCCCTCTATAATACCCACCACCTGGTACCCCAACCTCCCACCCCCCCGCCACTTCAAACCCCTCAGACTGTTTTTCAGAGTCCATAGTCTCTCATGGTTCACCTCCCCTTCCAATTTACCCAAATTCCCTACTACTCTCTAACGCCCCTTGTCCTCCATGCTATTGGTTAATTTTAATCTCTTAATATGCTTGCTACTCTTTCCTTTTTTTGAGTGGTTGTAAGTATAATTAACCCCAGTCCTGCGGTGCTGTGGCCGATCTCTACAGTGGGACAGGTGAAATGTAGGTCTGTGGGTGGTCCTAGCATGGCGAGTGACGATTTGCACTCATCTGTCCCCACACTGGCAGCATCAACCCACTCAGGTTTGTTTCTGTCACATCTGTGCAAAGTGTTAATTGTTCTCTGCTCCTTTGGAGAGATGGGTCATGTGGATGTCTCAGGAATTGTCCTTGTCTTTCAGGAAGAGCACACGTTGCATCTTCATTTAGATAAGGCAGTGTCTGCATTTGGAATCTGTCCATTCTCTGGTCTCCAAAGGTCACAGCAGCGATGGCAGTAACAGAGGCCTCTTGTGAAGAAGACAGCAGAGGAAGAATGACCTCTTTAGGAATCGGGACAGAGTGTTATTCTCTAGCTTTTGGGTGTTGTCTCCGAAGGAGGAATATAGGCCCTGCTTTAACTCTTCTAGAAATAAAAGAAAAATGGAGAAAACAAGCTTTCAGTATTCACTGTTTATAGGGAGCTAGTGTTACCCTTTTCCTTTCAAGCAAATAGACAAAGTTGATTTGAAATGAAGGCAAATATTGTCCAGGGTGCTAAAGCTCCTTTCAAGTTTTCAGTTCTTTGTGGTTGTGGTGCTAATGTTTTCCTGAAGGAACAAGAGTCCAAGAGTTAAATGCAGGAGGGCTGTGCTTTCAAAGACTACAGGGTGTGTTGCTATGATGGAGAAAGAGATAGTTTTTTAAAAAAATGTGCACTAAAGACTAGGTGTTTAATTTTTTGGCAGAATCATTATGATAACTTTTTTCATGATAAATGGTTTTAAAAATATCTATTATTTCAATTTAGAAAACGACACCCAAGGAATAATCCAGGGTTCAAGAAACAGTTTTGTGATATACCAATGTTGGGTCAATAGTAAAATCTGACAGTGTTTCCTCTAAAGTTTTCCACTACGCTGACATTACCTGAGAGGGATGAATATTTTGTGTTATATGTTAAAAACAAGACAACAGGCTCAAAATGGAGTCACTTATGCTAAGTCCCAATTCACCAAACTGAGTCTTAATTATAGTGTTGGCTCTTCCAGAAATGGAATCTTAAACCAGTCTATTAGAAACTGCCTGATGAGCACTAGTGAGGTGATCTGCCTGATTGACCCCTGTGATCCCCTAAAGGAAAGTAACTTTGAAACAATTTTTTTTTTTTTTTTTGTCGAGTATAACTTCCTTGTTCCTGCTTCCTCTGCCTGTAAAAGTCTTTAATTTTGTATGGCTCCTTGGAACACCTTTCTAGCTCCTAGACTAGATGATGTCTAATTCATGAATCATTGACTAGAGCCAATAGAATCTTCAAAATTTATTCCGTTGAATTTTGTCCCTCAGCATAGGTCATAGAAAGCCCAGCTTTAAGCAAAGATAAGTTCAGTTCTGTTAGATCAGGTAAGCATTAGACAAATACACACTATGGATTCTACATGTAATTATTTCCTTTGGGTTAAGGAACGAGACTTCCTCTATTTCCAGGCAGGAAAGACCCATTCGAAGGCATGCAAAACCTGCTGGTCCTGGTGTTTTTCCCATAGTGGCCTGGTCCGGGCACCTTGTGGTGGTGCAGGCATGCATATTTTTTCTTTTTAAAATTTGCCAAGGAATTAAATTGATCATTGAAATTCACTAATTGATTAGCAAATGCTGGTTTTGTCGGACAATTCAGATGGCACAGTGGGAACTAGGGAAATAGGTCCAAGAATTCAAAGGTAACAAAGTCCGAGTCAGCCCTCTGAGCAGCCTGGGTCAGGCACCATAGAGACTAGTGAGGAGATGGTGACCACCGTGAGAGCCCAGATGGAACTGGCTGTGTCCCCTTAGCTTCCCAGGAGAGGGCTGCCTGTCTACATAATTTTTTTTTAAAAGATGTTATTTATTTATTTGACAGAGAGAGACATAGAGAGAGAGGGAACACAAGCCAGAGGAGTGGGGAAAGAAGAAACGGGCATCCTGCTGAGCAGGGGATCCAATATGGGGCTCGATCCCGGGACCCTGACATCATGACCTGAGCCAAAGGCAGACGCTTAACGACTGAGCCCCCCCTCAGGCACCCCTGCTTGTTTACATCACGAAGGCCAAGTAGAAGCCTGGCCTGCCTGGCCATGGGAGTTGGGGGGAGGACCTGGGAATGGGAGCACGTGGGTTGGGGTGAGAGAGGAAGGAGCTCAGAAGTCCCAAGTGCCCCCACTCAGAAATGCCCACCTTTCTGGACACAGGCTGCAGTATGGGTGTTTGTAATGACTCTGCCGCTCCCTCACTGTGTGACCTCAGCCATGTCACCTCATCTCTTGGGCCCCATTGTGCCCACTGGTAGTTTGAAAGCCTTGACGAGGGTCTCTCCTGGACCTTTCTGCTCTTAGCTTCCAGGATTGAAAGTGGGCACAGCGGGCCGTGTTTGTCTCCGTACTCGTACTGCTGCCCAATCCGGTGCTCTGGGAACTTTGCTGGCAGGAGTCTGACAGACTCGCTTGTTGAAACCCAGTTTCACAATTTCCTTGCTTCACTTTGCAAAGAGCCAGGGCATTTTATTTGCTACCCACTGCTTAATTGTGGTAGCTCTTAGCACAATTAAGGTCTTATTGAGGAAGAAAAGGCTTTGATCACCTTTAACAACTCTTGGAAATCCCTCTAAATGCCTCTGCTAATTCTCACCTCTTTTAATAGTGTGGGTATGTTCAGTCACCCCTGTCCCACCCTCTCACAGACCCTGCCTATGGTTCCCCAGGCAGAGATGTTCGCTGGCTTAATTATCTTGGAAGCTATTGTTAAAATAATATCTGTGATATCAATAGCATTGAGTGTCCAAGTGCAGCTTGTGGGGAGTGAACAGGGCTATGAGCACATAATTCGGAGCCTCATTCCCAGCCCGGAGCAGATGGAGTTCCTTCTACCTCGCGTGGGGCGGAGAGTGGAGCGAGAGCCCAGCTCTGTTCCTCGGCCGAGGGGAGAGCAGGGAAAATGATAGGGCTGGGCGCTGGGATGGGAAGAAGCGGGGACTTGTTCTGAATCTTTCAGGGGCCCACTTGATCTCAAGCCAGGGGAGATGCTCCAAAGGGTGCCACAAGGGCTCTGCTCTCCTGCTCAGCCAGCCATGCTCACTCCTCTGTGTGTGCCGTTGTGTCTCCCCTTTCTATGTCCCAAGAAGTTGGATTCTGATTGAGTGGGGTATTCCAAAATATAGAGTGCCTAGATAGAAAATCTGGCATATCTTTAGGTCAATAAACCAGAGACAACTGACACCGAAGACATAATTTGCTATTCATGGTTTCTAAGGAGAGGGGCCACACCGTGCCTTGGAGAGCCCCACAGGGAAGCGCTAGGGTCAGTCAGAAGGCAGATGGAGAAGGAGGACTTATGGCTGGGAAACTTTGCTGCGGCTGCCATGGGAAGGCAAAGAAGGGTGAGCAGGCCGAGGCCTGGCTAGTTTGAATCATTTCCGCAGGCTCTAGGGCTCAGGGGCTGTGTTCAGTTGTTAGGTAGCTGGTCCTGGAGTGATTAGTGCAGGAGGATAGTGGCCCCGAGTATGAGAGTCAATAAAGGAAGTGGTTGGGTGTGGGCTGTGGATCAGTTGGTTTGTATTTGGAAAGCACACTCATGGAGCACTTGTCTATTATCTTTAGGAACTGGCTAACCCTGGGTGGGATAGTCCGTCCAGGGTCAGCAAGGCTCCAGATGTGAAAGCATCAGGATACAGAAAATACAGGACAAGGTCAATGTATGGGGACATCATAGCCTGACACAAATTAATACACATGACTGTATAACGCTTAAACACACACACACACACACGCGTGCATGTGGCTCAAAATGCTCTTTATTCTTTTCTTTTTGCTTTCAACATATTTTAAAGATGTGTAGTTCTATATTCATACATTTTGACTTACCATTCTAAAAAATGGCCACATTGTATTCAGTTGGATAAAGGTACCAATATTTATTTAACTATTCTACTAATGCACACTGAATACACTTTTACATAGGTTCCCATGCTCATGTGCTAAGCATATCTTCAGGGTGAACTTTTAGAGCTGGAATTGTGGACTCAATGAGAGACAGTGCCAATGTACACTCCACATGCATCACTGGTTGAATATTGAATTTCAATCTGCTAGTGTGGAAGGCTAAACATTTTTATTTCATTATATTTATTATATTTATATTTATTTATTTATTTCATTATATTTATTATATTTATATTTATTTATTTATTTCATTATATTTATTATATTTATAATATTTATTTAATTATTATTTATTTTCATAATTGAGTTTTCTCTTCATATTTTTCTGTGAATGTTCTTTGCATATTCTTTTCCCTTTTTTCTATTAAGTTATTATTTTTTTTCTTTTTCTTTTTCTTTTTTAAAAATTAACATATAATGTATTATTTGCTTCAGGGGTACAAGTCTATGATTCATCAGGCTTAACAATTCACAGCACTCACCATAACACATACCCTCTCCAATGTCCATCACCTAACCACCCTACCCCTACTCCCTCAACCCCCAGCAGCCCTCAGTTTGTTTCCCGAGATTAAGAGTCTTGTATGGCTTGTTTCCCTCTCTGGTTTCATCTTCTTACCTTTTTCCCTCTCTTACCCTAAGATCCTCTGTCTTGTTTCTCAAATTCCTCATATCAGTGAGATCATATGATAATTGCCTTTCTCTGATTGACTTTTTGCTTAGCAAAGTACCTCTAGTTCCATCCACGTCATCGCAAATGGCAAGATTTTGTGGGTTTTTTTTTATGGTGGCATAGTATTTCATTGTATATATACACCACATCTTCTTTATCCATTTATCTTTTGATGGACACCTAGGCTCTTTCCATAGTTTGGCTATTGTGAACATTGCTGCTATAAACATTTGGGTGCGTGTAGCCCTTTGGATCACTATGTTTGTATCTTTAGGGTAAATACCCAGTAGTGCAATTGCTGGTTTGTAGGGTAGCTCTATTTTCAACTTTTTGAGGAAACTCCATACTGTTTTCCAGAGTGGCTGCACCAGCTTATATATACATATAAAAATAAGGGTAAACATGAAGAAGGGATAGAATATGACTGTAAAGATGAAAGTTAAAAAGGATTTTAAAAAGGGAACTGATAAGATAAGCAGTTGGTTGAAAAAAGAAAAAAAAAAAGAAAAGGAGAGAATGTGATCAGGCTGGAGACTAGAACAAAGCCATACACTAGATATAGGGTATATTTTGGTCTGTTAGAAGAAGCTGTATCCCAAAATTTTAAAGAAAGAAAACCTTATATGTATATTAAAAATAAGGTTATGGGGTGCCTGGGTGGCTCAGTGGGTTAAGGCCTCTGCCTTCGGCTTGGGTCGTGGTCCTGGGGTCCTGGATTGAGCCCCACATTGGGCTCTCTGCTCGGTGGGGAGCCTGCTTCCTCCTCTCTCTCTGCCTGCTTCTCCGCCTGCTTGTGTTCTCTGTCTGTCAAATAAATGAATAAAATCTTTAAAAAAAATAAGGTTAAATACAATGAAGGAATAAAATGTGACTATAAAAATTAAAATTAAAAAAGGTTTTTAAAAAGGTATTCATAAGATAAAATAGTTAAAATAGGTTGAAGTAGGAAAGAGGAAAAATTTAAAAAAATAGAAAAAGTAAGATAATAAAAATTTAAATAATTTAACTTTGAAAGACTAAAGAATCATGGGGAAAAAGCCATGAATTCTATGTGCTGTAGTCCCCTGGCACTGTGAGGTTTTTTTTTTTTTTTTAAGATTTTATTTATTTATTTGAGAGGGAGAGAGAGAGAGAATGAGAGGAGAGAGGTCAACGGGAGAAGCAGACTGCCTACTCAGCAGGGATCCCAATGTGGGACTGATCCCAGGACTCCAGGATCATGACCTGAGCAGAAGGCAGTGGCTAACCAACTGAGCCACCCAGGCGCTCTCACTGGAGTTCCACAGTTCTCACTGATTGGTGAACTTGGTCTTGGCTGGATGTTCTTGCTGATCATCTGGGAGAGGGGCCTGTTGCAGTGATTCTCAAGTGTCTTTGCCTGAGGGGGAATTGCATCGCCCTTTGCCAGGGGCTGGGCTAAATAATCTGCTTGGGTTCGCTTTCGGGAGCTTTTGTTCCCTGAATGCTTTCCGTAGAGTTCCGGAGGACGGGAAGGGAAATGGCGGCCTCCCACTCTCCTGCCCTGAGGAGCTGAGAGCTCAGGGCCCCGCTCCTCAGTGCACACTCAGAGAGAAGCAGTCAATCCCTCCCGGCTCCCTGGTCTCCAGCCGCACTCTGAGCTCACCCGGCCTGTGACCGAGCGTCTCTGTCACACAGCCCTGTTTTGAGTCTCCTAACCCAGCAGATTTCTGCAGCGTGCTTCTGTGCCTCTCCTCCCAGGGAAGAAAGGTGAGTATCCCCAGATCTGCCACCTGTGGGGTCCCTGCTCAAAGAGCAATGGTCCGACTGTGCCTTGGATCATGGTTTAAGCTGAGAGCCCCCTCCTAGGCTCTGTCTCTCTAGTTGGCTTCATGCTTTGATACCTGGGAGCTCTGCCACACTCAGACACCCCTGGTCTTCCTGTGACCCCTGTGAGTCCAGAGACCACACTGTCCCCACGAGGGCTCCACCACCCTATCTCCCCCAACCCCCTCTGCTTAGCCTCTGGAACGATGTCCCTCAGTGGAGCAGACTTTTAAAAGTTCTGATTTTGTGCTCCACTGCTCTCACACTTGCCAGGAGCCAGCCTCTCCCACTGTGGTCTATCTTCCCATGTACCGACTCGGATTCACTTCTCTGCACATCCTACCTTCCAGAAAGTGGTCACTTTTCTGTTCATAGAATTGCAGCTATTCTTCTCTTTGATGTCCTATTGGGTTTGTAGTTGTTTAGAATAGTTTGATAACCATCCAGCTGAACTCCTGGGACCCGATGATATTTAGGTCTCCTACTCCTCCACATCTTGCTCCTCTGACCTAAATTATTATTTTTCTTATTAATTTATTCATTATGTAAGTTGATATATATATATATGTTAAAGATTTATTTATTTATTTTAGAAAGAGAGATGCACAAATGCACAAATGCATGACACACATGCACAAATTGGGGAAGGGGCAGAGGGAGAGAATCTTCAAGCAGACTCCCTGCTGAGCAGGGAGCTCCACACTGGGCATGATCCCAGGACCCAGGAGATCATGTCCTGAGCTGAAAGCAAGATTGAGATGCTCAACTGACTGAGCCATCCAGGTGTCCCATCATTATGTAAGTTTATGTATTAAAGAGATTAATCCCTTGTCATTTGTGTTGCAACTGTTTTCATTTTCTTTTAAAAAACTTTGTTAAATTATATGTGTGTGTGTTTGACTTTATCATTTTTTTCCTGTGCTAAATTTTATTTTTTATGTAGTGAGAATTTTTATTCCTTTCTTTTATGCATGGAGCCTTTGTGCCTTGCTTAGAAAGACTTTCTTAGGGGCACCTGGGTGGCTCAGTTGGTTAAGTATCTGACTCTTGATCTTGGCTCAGGTCTTGATCTCACGGTCGTGAGTTCGAGCCCTGCACTGGGCTCCATGCTGGGCCTGGAGCCTACTTAAAAAAAAGAAAAGAAAGATCTTCCTACTTCAAGCTGATACAAGAATCCCCAAGTTTTCTTCAGTATTCTTTTCTTTATTATGGCATAATTTTAGACATCAACATATTTCATTTCTCTGGGATTTACTTTAAAGTTAGGAGTCTACTGAGGCTCTTCATCTACTTCTGCTCCCCCAGGTAGCTGTTGCAACAAGATATTCCAAAATCATTGCTCGAGCACTCTTATTTCTCCATTGATTTGAAATGACTCCTTTATCATATATTAAGTTTCTTTATCCATTTTGGTCTATTTCTGGATACCTTCTTTTGTTTCATTGCCCTGTCCGTCTCTTCATGGAGAAAACCCCATGCTATTTTAATTACGGTGGTTTTAGAAGAGATATTAATATCTAGTGAGCCAGTTTCCTTAATTATTATTTTTTTTCAGGATTGTCATAACTGTTCTTGTAAGTTTTTTTTATTTACCTAAAGGCAAAATTTTGAGATGTTGAAAATTTAAAATTTACCCCATATCTTTATATTTTACATTTTGATGCACTTATAAGTATATTTTTTCTAATATTCATTAATCGGCTGAAGCCAATTTTATATTGATTTTACTACAAGTCAATTTAAACCAACTTTAACAAATATTTCTAATCCTTTTTTTCTATTTGATTCCTTTAGGTTTTCCAGTATCACCTATAAATATTGATATTTTGCTTTTCCTTATCAATTGTCTATGTCTGCAATTTCTTTCTCTTATCTAATTTTTAGCTAATCCTTATAAAACACTGTTAATTAGTGGTGATAATGGACATTGTCACTTTTCTTCTTTAAAATAAAATTTTTTTATTGTTTTTCTTCATTGTGCATGATCCTGGTTTTTGTTTTGTTTTGTTCTGTTTTTAGATTTTCTGTATTTACTTAGAGCAAACATGAAAAAGAAAAAGCATGAGTGGGGGTGGGGGAGAAGAAGAGGGAGGGGGAAAAGCATGCCCAATGTGGGGCATGACCCTGGTTTTTGGCTCAAGATAAAGCCATCCTCTATTATAGTGCACTATGCCACACTGGTCTGCCCTGATATCCAAGAACTGGGACAGGAGCCCAAATGCAAGTCTGTAAATATTTTATGTTTATATTTTATATTTACAAATCTGTAAATATTTTATGTTTATTAATCAAGCCAAAACCTGGTAAGTAAAACCTGTTAAGTCAAATAATTACTTACCATGAAAAACAGCCTTTATAAAAATCTGGAAGCCAGATTCAAATACTGAATGTCAGGACTCTTCAGTTTGTGCTGAAATGTAGCAGTCTGGGGGAAATTTAGCACTTTCAGCCTGCTCTCCTTCCTAGCTTTGACCCAGAGGGAGAGGCCTAATGTTCATCTCATGTGTTGGGTCACCTAGCCAAACCTCTGAGCCCTGTTCCCTCTCTTGTAAACAGCAACTCTTTGGTCTTCATCAGACCCAGTGTGTGTACACCGTGTGTGGGGATGATCTGTCCATTGGTGCATGAACCTAGGAAAAAGACTATGCTACGCCAGATATCCCCAGGCTTGGGGACATTTGGACAGGGAATTCCTTGGTCCTGGGTATCCTGAGGATGGTCCAGCACTGGAAGGGTAGGGGTGGACTCTAAAGCATGGGGCTGAAGGCCAGGTTAGTATTGAACACATAGCATATATTAAAAATCACTTTAAGGAAGTGATCTTCTGGTCCTATGACAATTAGAAGTTTTTTACCAGTGATGGATGTTGGATGTTATCAAATGTATTTTCAGAATTCATGATATATTTGTACCATTTTCCTTTTTGTTCTGTTGAAATGGTTTATTATATTGATTATTTCCTATATTGAACTGTCCTTGCATTATTGGTATAAATCCCATTTGGCTTTGTTGCATTTTTATTTTAATTTCCTAACCTATATCTAAAAGAAATTGAATTGAAATATAATGGAGCTCTCTCAAAGTATAGGACAACAAAGTTGTCAGGGGATAATATCTGGGAGATAATAATTTCAGTTAATTATGATAAAACTCAGAAATATGCAAATACTCATGACATAGTGTATAGATTATTTACAATCAGCTTCTAAGATAACAAGTTCTGTAGGTGCTAGCAGAACAGGACCAAAGTCTGGCCAAATTCATCCTGTTCCCATTATAACAGAGTAAGACTACAGGGAATGATGACAGTAAAGGCCAGATACTTTTTGTCCTCTGGGTGTACTGCTCTCCTGAAGTCCCGCTTTTCATGTGGGGTGCTGGTTTATATGTATTAAGGTTGTTGGACTTCCAGGAAAGAGTACTTCTGAATCTGTCTGTAGTTTATAAACTTTACTAATACTGTTCATCAGAATATTAAAAAAAATTTAAGACAGGGAAATGTTTAAATATCATTAACACATTTAGATATAATGGAAAAATCAGTAATTCCAAACTGCTTCCTCTATTCTATACCCCAAACCATTATTCTATCCTCTGGTGAAAAAAGTACTGCATTTATAGTTAATTGTAACAGTTTATCTGTTGCTTATATTTATTTTATGTAATGGGTAAAACAAATAGAAGAGTTTGCTTTCATCGTTGTTATGAGGAATGTCTTTATCTTTATTGTCAGTTGAGAAAATAGTTTACTCTAAGTTAGGGGTCTGAAGTTTGGTTTGGGGAGGAAAAAAAATACAAAGTACATGAATTTAAGGCAAGACAAGTAGGTTTCTTTATAGAGATTATGTGTTTCTACCTTTGTAAATAACTTCTTTGTTCTTCTTTGGGAAAGTAATACATGCTCACTTTTGGGTTTTGGGGAAATAGAGAAAAGTTTAAAAAGCAAAATCAAAATCACCCCCAATACTTCCAACTGAAGCTATTCAACATATAAGCTTATTTTAGGGGGAAGGGGAAAGACAGAAGAAGATAACTTGCCTTTACAGAGTATCTGTCAGGCATTATGTCATTCAGGTTTACACATGTCACCCCATTTAATTTTCCCACTGACCTTATGTGAAAGATGTCATCATCTCTATTGTCCAGCGTATGAAATATGAGCTCAGAGATATACATTAACTTTCTCGGGCTGAACCAGCTCTCCAGTGCAGAGCTAAGTCTGCCCAACCTTAAAGTCTGGGACCCTTTCTGCTAATCATGGTGATTTGTTTTTTAGTCTACTTTGCTTAGCTTGGGTGCAAAATTATGAGATTTTCCTGCTCATACATATGAAAGTCGTTACTCAAAAATTTCACTTTGATATGTTTACTCTGATGAGTGAGTGTGGTTTGAGGAGGGAAATCTAGGGTCTGTACTGACAGTGCCTTGAAGGATACTTCAAGGAAGTGCTCCTTGGTGGGGGCTGGGAGGGGGTTGTGGGGGCAGGAAGCCTGTACAACCACCTTCTAAGGAAAAGGTTACAGAGTTATTTGACTCGATGCTGTTCTGCCTCAGTGCAGGGGTCAAATGCAACGATAGAGATGAAGGTAAAACCTGCCATTGTATGTTTTTTTAAAAAAATAATTCCAGATGGGCAGCTAACATGATGAATATCATTTTCTGAAAATTAGTTTAAAAACTCATTTTCTTCTGCTTCCAAGTTGGCCTCAGGCAAAACAGCATTTTTATGTTTCAAGACACCAGTGAAGTTAGGGGAGAGGCCATGTGGAGTGGTGGCAGTGGGCACACTGTGGGTCAAGGGTAGGTGGCTTTCTGGCGCATGTGTTTCCAATCTGTGTTCTCTCATGCTCATCCCCTGGGGGAGAGTGGCTGCCTGGGGAGTAGGAGCCAGGGCAGGGGACAGGAAAGCCCAACATGAAAAACATACAAAACAGTTGCCTTTTTTTAAAAATACAGATGGTATTGCCTTTCTCACTTGGTTTCTTGAATGCTGTGCTTTCCTCCCTTGGTCTATATGGGAAAGGAGAATGAGGGCACGAGGAGTAGCTGACGCGGGCCAAACACCTGTGCAATGACAGCCCCCTAAAATGGCGCCCACTGCTCTCAAGGCCCAATTTGGCTGGTTGCTGGGAATGCTGGTGATCTTACATCTTACAGACGGAGATAAGCCCTCGTGGCCCGTCAGTCCTGACTGAGCCTTCCCCTCTTCCCTGGATGGTGTGGCAGAACCCAGGCCTGCCCAAGGCTAGAGATGATGAGGAAGGCAAACGTTACTTCTGGGGAATGTAGCCTTCATGTTTGTAGTATTCTTTCCCTTCTCTCAATGCCTCCACGCCCTTGCCACTTATTCTAATCAAAACTCGTGTTGTCTTCCCTTCTGTCAGTCTTTCCTCAAGTGAGGTGTTCACGCTTCAGCGGTATAGGAATGATGTTTCGTGGGTATTTGGACTATTTTTTACTGAAATTGTTACATAATTTAATGCAGTTACCAAAAAGATTAAATAAAGTCCTGATTTGTCATGGATATCCTAGGATGTTGTTTTAGGTGCGTAAATGCTAAGTTGCTGTAACAAAGTCCATTGTGTGTGTTTTTTTCAACACCATTAAACAATTAACTCACTTCTCACACTCTGTACCTGGAGATACCGTCAGATCGCACAGGTTAAGGGCTTGGTCCTACAAGACCGCGCACCACCAATCCCAGACACCAATCACGAGTCCAGGTTGTCACCTGTGCTTCCAGCCAGCTGGCTATAGAACTGAGGTTCACATGTCCCCCTCAATGGGTTTAATTAATTTGCCAGAATAACTCACAGAAGTCGGGAAAACGTTCACTTACTACATTCTCAGTTTATTATAAAATGATGATTCAGAATCAGCCCGATGGAAGATATGTATAAGGAAACCTATAGAGAAAGGGATGGGGAGATTCCATGTTCTCTGTATGCATCATTCCTCTTGAATCTGCATGTGTTACCAACCCAAAGCTCTCTGAACCCTGTCCCTTTGGGTTTTTATGAAGGCTTCATTACAAAGGCAAGACTGATTAAGCCATTGGCCGATGGTGATTGATCTCAATTGCCAGGCCCCGCCCCCATGCACCATGCCCCCACCTCTAGTGGCCCCTGTACCCACTTAGGGTCTTTGCAAAAGTTGGCTCATTGACATAACACAAGACATCATTATCACTTAGGAATTCACTGAGGTTTTAGGATCTCTGTGCCAGGAACAGAGATGAGACCAAATATATATTCCTCATTGTTAATCACAATATCACACAGAAGGATTCCCAAACTACAATATTTTAAATACAAGAGAAGTTATTCTCAATGTGGCTGTCATATTTGCCTAAAGGCAAAGGGCAGAATGGAAACTAGGGGATAGTTGGCAATCTCTGCTGAAGATTAAAGTTTAAACATGAATTTAGGAAAAAAACCCCTAACAGGTAATGACTAGGACAAATTGTATACAAATGGAGCAGAAGTTGGAAAGGAGGTAGGGGAATGGCTGGGGCTTAAGCAGTATGGCACAGGAATGGTGGATAAAGCTTAAGGCCTTCCTTCTGTCTAGAGCGTTTGCTTTAAAATGAAAGATGAAGTGAACCGGAAAATTGGGGCTCCACTTGGATCAACCCTCATGGTCCTCATCTTCCTATCTTCCCTGGGCTGCGTGCTCTTGTCTGCTGCTGGTCTAATTTTGATTTGGGGTAGATCATAATTTCCTCTTGTAGCATAATCTGTAAAAAAGTAGGTATTGGATGACTGTTGAGGCCCCTTTCATTGTGTCAAGTGTCTATGAATAACTCATTGTAGAACTTCATCTCTAACACTTTGTAAGACAGGACAGTTTTGAATGGAGTGGAGGCATGGGGACCCCAGGGTCCCATATGGTTGTCATCCAGGTGGGTTGTAATCTCTCTCTTCTCCCCCCACTTCCCTTCTCTCATCTGTCTCTTTCTGCCTATATCTCGCTATCTCTCTCTTTCTCTCTGTCTCTTTCTCTCTCTCTCTTACACACACACACACATGCACACAGATACACACTAGTGAGATGCACTTTGCTTTGGGGAATTTATGCCTGCTAACATGTATACCCAGCCCACTCCTCTTTGCCTGCTCCTGACCTCCAATATGGTATCTAAGAAATATCCCCCTAGGACAGTTCCTGTAACTGCTGATAATTTATGGTCTCTATCCTCATTCCAGAGATTTGTTCTCTTCTTGGCGGGTGTATGACCATTTGCCTTTTGCTGGTCAGCAGTGAGAGGCTTGTGATAATGTGGTGGGTTAAGGTATGCTTGCCGCTGGCTTCCCATGGGGAAGGAAAGTCCTCTATATGTGGCAGTAAACTTCCCTTGCTAGATTTCCCTGGCTTTGGATTCTGCTTTCTTTTCTGTTCTTAGGGATTCTTTTTCCAGACATTCACTAGTACTACACTGGGATTTTTGTAGAGCCTTAGACAGAGCACATAGAAACATTGTTAAATGCAATTCAAGAAACACAAGGAACGTATACAATGCCACACACTCTTCTAGGTATACTGAGATAGAGAGACAAACAAGACAAAGTTCCAGCCCTACAACTGCTCACACAGATTTTCATGATAGTGTAAAGATCACCTGCCTTGAAAGAGCCTAACTGACCAGTAACATTTTCCAGTGTTTTGTGGAACTCCTGATTTCCAGAGAAACTTGACAAGGATCCATGAGTTACTTTAAACAGGTTTATGAATTTGTAAGTGTTCTTCTAAATTATAAGGATGGTAATGAAATAATGGGCTAACCTAATTTTTGTTTTTTCTTTCGGCTCATAAAACTTCAATCAAGAATGATTATTACAGTAGGAAACTGAGTATAAATGTCATCTACAGTCACAAATTTTAACTCTGCTCTTTATCATTCATAGAAAAAAGGAAAGAATATTTACAGTATCATTTTATTATTTTTCTAGTAATAACAATCATGACAGTAAACATGACAGCTTTCCTGTTCAGTTTGAATGTGGACTTTGGGGCCAAATTGTCTGAGTTTGAATCTGAACCCTATGAGTAATGAGTCACAGACCCGGGGAAGTCACATAAACTCTCTGTACCTCAATTTTCTCATCTGTAAAATGAGAAATAATAATACTTACTTCTTAGCATTTTAATGTATATATAATTATATAAATAATTAATATTTATAACAAGTTTAGAACAGTGCCTGGCATGTACTGAATATTGTAGAAGTGTTCACTAATAAATAAATAAATTAAAAATTCAATTCCCCTTAATATTTTTGACTTTAAGATGTATCAATTTCTTATTGTTTGTTGTGTGTGTATTGTATGAGTGTATATATATATATATATATATATATGTCCAGGACACACATAGAAAGGAACCAACTAATTTTGTTTCTATGAATGACCCTGGGGTTGGAATTGTTAACTTCCTCCATGGTTGAAAAGACAAAATTCCCCGTCTTGCTCTCTGCTTGAACCCAGAAGCATTTCTCTGCTACACCCAGTGTTAACCTTTGCCCCACTGCGCATCTCCATATCACATCTTTAGGAATATTGTAGCTGATCCAATTTCATTTTTCTGCATGTGGCTGTCCAATTTTCCCAACACCATTTGTTGAAGAGGCTGTTTTTTTTCCATTGGACATTCTTTCCTGCTTTGTCAAAGATTAGTTGACCATAGAGTTGAGAGTCTATTTCTGGGCTCTCTATTCTGTTCCATTGATCTATGTGTCTGTTTTTGTGCCAGTACCATACTGTCTTGATGATGACAGCTTTGTAATAGAGCTTGAAGTCCGGAATTGTGATGCCACCAACTTTGGCTTTCTTTTTCAATATTCCTTTGGTTATTCGAGGTTTTTTCTGGTTCCATATAAATTTTAGGATTATTTGTTCCATTTCTTTGAAAAAAAAATGGATGGGATTTTGATAGGGATTGCATTAAATATATAGATTGCTTTAGGTAGCATAGACACTTTCACAATATTTGTTCTTCCAATCCAGGAGCATGGAACATTTTTTCCATTCTTTGTGTGGATGAAGGACCTCAATGTGAGAAAGGAATCCATCAAAATCCTTGAGAAGAACACAGGCAGCAACCTCTTCAACCTCAGCTGCAGCAACTTCTTCCTAGGAACATCGCCAAAGGCAAGGGAGGCAAGGGCAAAAATGAACTATTGGTATTTCATCAAGATCAAAAGCTTTTGCATGGCAAAGGAAATAGTTAACAAAACCAAAAGACAACGACAGAATGGGAGAAGATATTTACAAACGACATACCAGATAAAGGGCTAGTATACAAAATCTATAAAGAGCTTAGCAAACTCAACACCCAAAGAACAAATAATCCAATCAAGAAATGGGCAGAAGACATGAACAGACATTTCTGCAAAGAAGACATCCAGATGGCCAACAGACACATGAAAAAATGCTCCAGTTCACTTGGCATCAGGGAAATACAAATCAAAACCACAATAAGATACCACCTCACACCAGTCAGAATGGCTAAAATTAACAAGTCAGGAAATGACAGATGTTGGTGAGGATGTGGAGAAAGGGGAACCCTCCTACACTGTTGGTGGGAATGAAAGCTGGTGCAGCCACTCTGGAAAACAACATGGAGTTTCCTCAAAAAGTTGAAAATAGAGCTACCCTATGACCCAGTAATTGCACTACTGGGTATTTACCCTAAAGATACAAACGTAGTGATCCGAAGGGGCACATGCACCCGAATGTTTATAGCAGTAATATCCACAATAGCCAAACTATGGAAAGAACCTAGAGGTCCATTAGCAGATGAATGGATACAGAAGATGTGATTATATATATATATATATATATATATATTTTGCAGCCATCGAAAGAAATGAAGAAATGAAGTCTTGCCATTTGAGATGACCTGGATGGAACTAGAGGGTATTATTTTTAGTGAAATAAGTCAATTGGAGAAAGACAACTATCATATGATTTCCCTGATATGAGGAAGTGGAGATGCAATGTGGGGGGTTTAGGGGGTAGGAAAGGAATAAATGAAACAAGATGGGATGGGGAGGGAGACAAACCATAAGAAACTCTTAATCTCACAAAACAAACTGAGGGTTACTGGGGGGAGAGGGGTGAGGAGAGGGTGGTGGGGTTACAGACATTGGGGAGGGTATGTGCTAGGGTGAGTGCTGTAAAGTGTGTAAACCTGGTGATTCGCAGACCTGTACCTCTGGGGCTAAAAATATACTATATGTTTATAAAAAAATCTAAAAATTAAAAAATTAAAAAAAAAAGAATATTGTAGCTGAACTGCAGTGCCGTTTTCCCCACAGGGAAACATTAGGGACCCCAAATCCTGAATGCTTTCCTATTTTGCTTCTCTGTATTTTCCAATGCCACTTCTGCTTCTTTTCTCTTTTCTTCTCTGCATTCATTCATTCATTCATTTTCCATTCACCCATTCATTTTTTATTTTTCTGTGACTACAGTGTACAAAACTCTCTAAAAGTGTCAGGAGTAACATATACTTAAGATAGCTTTTCTGGGAACACCTGGGTGGCTCAATGGGTTAAAGCCTCTGCCTTCGGCTCAGGTCATGGTCCCAGGGTCCTGGGATCAAGCCCCCAGTTGGGCTCTCTGCTCAGCAGGGAGCCTGCTTCCTCCTCTCTCTGTCTGCCTCTCTGCCTACTTGTGATCTCTGTCAAATAAGTTTAAAAAAAAAAAAGATAGCTTTTCTGCTTAAGGAATTTATAATTTATTAGGCACGATGGTCATTCATGTTTCACCAAGTAGTTCCGGTTCTTTCCTTTTCTACACACATGGTAGGAATGTTTAGTATCCAGGTTACCTGCATTATTCTGTTGTGGATACAAGTGTGCAGGAAATTAAGGTAATTTGCTCTGTTCTTCTGGTCTGAAAGTGTACACTGGCGCCCTTCTGCTGCCCCCACCCGACCCTGTGTAAGGTGGGCGGGGGCTGTGATCAGGGAGTTTTCTGAGGAGGCCCTGCAGATTGAGAGAGCCGGACGGGCACAGAGGTCAGGGCAGGAAATGTGCTCCATGTGTTTTGGAAACAGTTGATTAGATAAGAGGTAGTCAGATGGTAGGAAAGGCCACGGGCCAGAAGTGGTAGGAGGCGAGGCTGAAGTGGGGCGCGTCTTGCCTGCCAGGGGGAGGAATTTGGAATGTCTTCAGTCTTCACTGATGTATTTTAATAAATGCGTCATACCACATCGCAGTTTGCATTTATCGAATTCCTGCAGAATTTCTCTCCCCTTTTATTAATGATAAACGAGAGAAGGGAACCAAAACTGCAGAACAGGGGGTTGAGATGACATATTCACTCACCTACTCAGGACCGCACACGCGCCTGTGTGCCGGCCGTGTACCTGACAGGCAGGGTCGGTGTAGACCTGGCTCTTAGAGGGTGGTTGTAGGGATGGGGCGGGGGGGATGGGGATGAGTCAGCGAAATTGCTCACAGGAGAGCATTTTGCATCTTCTTCTCTGGAGGACAGACTCCCGTCTCTCTTGAGGAGTTTAATAAAGAGGTTGTCTTATTTTAGAAAACAGAAAAGGAGCTGGGAGTAGGAAAGTAATTTTTTTTTTTTTAAAGAGAAAGGTTAAAAGAAAAGGCTCTTATAGGCTATGAATGTAACGAATGTATAGCCTGTTGTCATTAGCAAGGGAGACTAAACTGGCAAGGGATTATTTTTTTGTAGAGGTTCTCCGGGAAGGAATGCTGGGAGTAACTGAAAATCGCGCAATTAGACCGAGCAGGAGTTTTGGCCTCTTGCTTGAAGCTTGCTGAGCTGTAAGGCATGTCACTGAAGGTCAAGGAGGGTATGCAAGTAGATATGGATTAATAAACACACGGGAGTATCTTACTGAGATAGTAATATTTGGATTATAAAACACTTTTAAAAACTATTTGAGCCCATGATTAATTGAGGCTCACAAATTTCAAGCAGTGAAATGTGTTTTACTGCAATTGCTATTAAGAGCTCCTATCAGCTATCGGATTTCTTGATTTCCCTAGTGAATTTTATAATCTAAATTAAACAGAGAATGGTATAAATTTTCCCTTTTTTGGGTAGCTGATTAAAACCAATATCATCTCAATATACTGTTACAGAGTAGTTATATCTGACTCTATGGAACAATTTATTACGTATCTGATTACTTCCAGTATTTTTATGAATTGGTCATAAGCCAATTTGAAAACTTATTGATCTAAAATAAGTTCAGTAATAGCAGAATATACTGCCTGTAAGAATTATTAATGAAATAAATCAGGATGCGTGGAAATTAGCATCTCTCCTTGTATAAATTATGTTGTCGTGAGACTGTAAATCATCGCCTGTAACATATTTCTAACTCCATATGTAATCTGTGGTACTGGCTTCATGACCAATTCACTTGTGTGCCTGAGTAAGGGAAATGATCTCTGCACAGATTTCTTCCTTAAAAATTTTACAAAAAGAAAAAAAGAGAGATGAAGAGATTAATATCTGTACATAATGGTAACAAAGCCTAAAAATGGCAATTTTTAAAAAAATTTGTTTATTTATTTGACAGAGAGTTCACAAGTAGGCAGGTGGGGGGGGGGAAGCAGGCTCCCCGCTGAGCAAGACCCTGATGTGGGGCTCCATCCCAGGACCCTAAGACCATGTCCTGAGCCAAAGGCAGAGGCTTAGCACACTAAGCCACCTAGGTGCTTCTAATAATGGCAGTATTTTTATTAAAATAGCTGTAGTTGCTGACTACACATAGATGCTATTTTGGGTGCAGTAGAAGGGTGCAAACGGAGGTTTTCCTCAAGTTTTTCAAGAAAAAAAAAATCACACACACAAATTGCCCAGGAGATTCATCACACAAAAACTTGAGATGGAGAAAAAACTGACCGAGAATATTTTTACGCCCTGTAAACACAGCTGTCTTATATTTCGGAACAGAAACGGAGCAGAGAGGAAACCACATGAAGGGTGCTTGAGGACGTTTTTCATGCAGTTGCATATCGGGAAACAAAATAAAAGCTTCTCAGAGGAAGTGGGGCTGTGTGTTTTGACACTCCTCTCTTTCTCTGCATGGTTGAATTTTTCTCTACGGCAGTGATTCTTCCCCATTGGCACTGCAAAGTACAGGAGAGAGGGACCTCTATTTCCTCTAACCCTCTCAGTGAATTTTTTTGGAGGGTCCTGGGAGGAAATTTTATTCTATATGCAAGAGTCAGTTGGATTAACTTTATGGAGTGTCTGTGAGAAATCACAGAACTATGGGAAGTGGGTAATTAGGGGCTATGGCTTTGTGGGGGTATGTGTTGCTTAATCCTCTCTCTGCCCCCAACTCTCAACCTCCATAAGGTTCGGGACCCTGTGTTGCCTTGTGGGGACCTCCACTAGCTGCTGCTTCCCACTTATGTGAATATACAGTGATCTGCCCAGTGGATTACATTGCCTTTCACTGTGCTCACACAGTCTAGTTGGTTTCTTCTCAGGAGTTCATGGACTAAATTTGCAGGTCACACAGACTCTTTCCAAAGTCTGGACTTGTATTGCTTGGTGTGGTCTGTGTTGACAGTAACAGTCCCTTCTTACGGGTTCTTGAGATGTGATCCTGGTGTCATGGGACAACATTTTTCTCTCTGTGTGGGTGTCTCTCCCATTGTCTTTTTATGTCTGTGCATTGCTGTGCTTACTTTATCAAGGGATCTGAATTCGTGCAGGCTGGTGGAACCCAGCAATGCGCCAAAATGTCACCCAGAGGTGGGGGAAGGATGTCACCCAGAGGTGGGGATAGGATGGGGTCAGTGATGGGAATGCTGGAAACACATCAAGGAACATGTTCCCAGATGGGCAGGGGGAAGGAAAAGTGCCTGGGAGCAGCATGGAAGCCAGGAATCTGACTTGAGGAGGATGGAAGTCTGTCAGGAGGTTAGGAATGTGGAAAAACCTGTCTACAGAATAAATCGAAAAACAGCACAAGACTGATTGGACAAAGGCCAGCAGAGAGCTTTTGTGTTTAGGGAACAGGTGTATAAAACCATCATGAAAAGCTTGTTTACAGAGAGATTGCCCTGAAAGCTGAGGGAGCTGAACTTGAATGAAACAGAGGACAGGGGAAGGGATTTTTCATGGTTGGAAATGACTTCTCTGTACTTTCCTATGGGCCCCATGTGAGAAGAGACACCCCTTTCGGAAGGTGACCCCTTACTCTTCTCTCATAGTACGGGGTGCTTTCTCAGTGACTGCTTAACATTTAACTTTTTCCATGAAATATAAATATTATCTAGAGAACACATATTAACCTAAAATGATCTTAATCAATGATAGTTTTACACAGATATATGAAGTTTTTCATATAAGTAACAAAACTGGATATATATCAAATAATTGAATGTAATTTAGCATAATTGAGTGATCATTCCTGGAAATACCAAGAAATATCAACTTCTCTATGGACCGGACATGTTGTAAGAAAGTAGAGGTAGATGGTAACAAAAGAAACATGATTTCTGCCCTGAGGGCAACACAAGGGCTCAGAAGATGCGTTCTATGGAGAAAAATACAGCAGGTGAAGTGAGTAGTTGATGGCAGAGGGTGTTGCTTAGAAAGGGTGGTCAAGGAAGTTCCCTCTGAGAAGAGATCTTTGAACAGAGACCTGAATGAAGTGACTTCACAGCTGTAAGTTTTGGGTGATGTTGTAAAAAGCCTTCATAAGACCATTTAAAGGGCGCCTGGGTGGCTCAGTGGGTTAGGCATCTCACTCTCGGTTTTGGCTCAGGTCATGATCTCAGAGTTGTAAGATTCAGCCCCGTGCTGGGCTCCACGTTCAGTAGAGAGTCTGCTTGAGGTTCTCCCTCTCCCTTTCCCTCTGTCCCTCCCCACCCAGTGGAAACAAGCCAGGTTCCCAAATTAAATATTTTATGTAGTGTGATCTTGAAGCTGTGTGAGAACGTACCTTTATAAAGGATACAGAACGTACCTTTATAAAGGATACATTAGGAATACACATTTTCTATGTCAACTACAAAGCTGGAGATCGATACATTTAAGTTTGCCCAAACCTTCTCTTTCAGATCTTTCTGTTGAGAAACTGGGAGGTCACTTTATTTTGGAAATTGGCTGATTTTGGGTCATAGTGGATTGGCCTGGCCTCTGCGTGGATCAGGAATGCCAAGTGCTGCCCTTTCAAGCCGGCTGCACAGATTTTAGCAAGAAGCAGGTGCTCAACGACCATTTGTGGAATGCTGCCTAAAGCTTATATCCCCCAAACAAGTTCCTTAGGCTGACTTGCAGATTAAACCATCTGCTGGTATAACACCTATCCCAGTTTTTGAGCAGTGAGACTGAAAGCCTGAGGAGTGGCCAGAACATTCTCGGCTCTGTGTGAACGTGAGTGAAGCAGAGGAGGACAATATGGTACAGAAAGCCTTTGCTCACTGGGTTGCCCAGGCTGGGTGACATGAATGAAACTCAAGTCTTCATAGACTTGACTTCCTGACGGTGGTCTGTTAGAGGCAGGGCAGGCCTACCCAGCGTGGAGGGGTGTCAGCTTGCCAAAGTGCTTAAAATTTCCACCAGTAGGTGTCCTAGAGCCAGTCTGGGGTTTACTCTGCCTTTTGGCTCCCCTGTATCTCAGCTCTGATTAAAAGTCAGAGGTGATGGTCAAAGGGAGGGGACGCTTGAACCCTATAACCCACTGGTGTGGGTGGTTTACCAGGTTAGCTGACCTAAAGAAGACCTGCTGGAAATGGACATGGAGCTAAGTTTGGATGGACCTGAATGGAACCAGAATCTCCAGTGCTCTAGGAAGCTAAGGGCAGATGGAGGGTTCTGCAACTTTGGGGAAAACAGAAGCATCCATTTGAGAAGCAGAATTCATTAAAAAAAAAAAGATTTTATTTATTAATTTGCAAGAAAGAGAGAGAAAGAGAGAGAGAGAGAGAGAGAGAGAGAGAAAGACAGCATGATCCAGGGGAGGGGAAGAGGCAGAAAATCTCAGGCAGACTCTGAGCTGTGTGTGGAGCCTGATGAGGGGCTTGATCCACCACCCTGAGATCACGACTTGAGCTGAAAGTAAGAATCGAACCTTAACTGACCAAGCCACCCAGAAGCCCCAAGAAGCAGACTTCAACGATGAGCCCCAATGACCCTCACCCTGTATCATCTCCTCCCCTTGAGTGATGTTACTTGAGTGTCAACTCCCATGATGTTGTTACATTGTATGATAAAAAGGGATTTTGTAGATGTAATTAAGGTTCCAAATTAGGATTCTTGATGAGGATCATCCAAATGAACCTAATCAAGGAGCCCTTTCCATCGGGACTCAAAGGTCAAGAGATAGAAAAGTCAGAGAGTGGCAGCACGAGAGGATTTTATGTGTTCGATGAGGAGGGGGGCCATGGGGCGGGGAGGAGGCTGGGGGCAGAGATGATGTGCCAGAGCCGAGAGCTCTGTCCTACTGAAAGCTTGCAGGAAACGGGCACCTCGCTTCCTGCAGCCACGGGACCCGAATCTGCTTACACGAAGCATGAGCTTGAAAGCGGATTTTCCCTTGGAGCTTTCAGATGATCCCTCCCCCTCACAGACACCTTGACTGCAGCCTTGGGGGGCTCTGCGCCAAGCACCCAGTTCCATCTCACAGCACTTCTGACCTATGGAACTGTGACTTCATAAGCGGGTGTTGTTTTAGGCCACCAAGTTTGCAGTAATTTGTTAAGCAGCAATAGAAAATGACTCTCTGTTGCTGTTGTCACAATGCTTCTGCATATTCACTGCTATTATATTATTTTTCTCCCCTTCAGACAGGTCAGTCAGCGAGCAACTTTCAGATAAGGTCCTTGTATTCTCTGGCTGGGGAAAGAGTTGTGGGGTGCTCCTTTTTTCCTGTCCCTTTCCTTCACAACAGCTATATACAGGATATGATATTATAAAATATGAGGCGGGCCTCCCCCCACAACCTGTTTGGTTTTTCCAGCACACCTCCTTATTGCAACAAAAGTGAAATACCGTCACTAAATAGCACATTTTGAAGCCCCCAAATGCCATTTTCTCAAAGGCTAGCTCTGTTTTCAAATGTCACTTGACTCCCCATTCTACCTCCCTTGCTCTGGATTTAAAGATAAGCATTTTCACCCTGAGAAATCACTGCCCCCCATAAGGACACATCTCCACTGTGTGGGTGCAAGGTCTCTGTTCTAAACAGCTGTGTGTTCTGTTTTCTGCCCCCTGTATGGCCCCTGGGACACCACTCTGGCCCCTGGGGGCCTCTCACCAGCTTCTTGAACCCTCATGTTCTCCAGCAGGAACAACAGGAGGCAGTGGTTTGCTTTTCTTCTTAGTAGGACAGATCCATGGGCCTGGTAGCATAAGGGTTATCTCATCAGTGCATTTGCTTAGGTTGGGGACCCAAAGTCCTGAGGCCCAGGGGTTAAGCAACTGCTCAAGATCACCCCAGGCACTCAGCCCCCGAGTTCTACAGCGAGCTCTGCACGGACTTCCGGTTCATGTGAATGATGAGGACAGATCTGATATTTAACTCCTCTGAACTGTGGACCCTAGTGTGAAGGAACTGCAAAGTCCATGTACAGAGGTCGACACAGAACTTATCCATCCGCAGGACCACTGAGGTCACGAAAAAAAATGGAATTTTAGAAATTAGTTGATTCAACAGCTCCTTTGGATCATGGCTCAGTTTTGGGGTTTCACACATACACGTTACTCTTTTAGGAAATATAAGAATGGGCCAGGTTAAATCTCCCATTGTAGGCACCATTACCCACAACCCATGAAGGTGGCTGTTTTCTTTCTGTGGCTCTGCTTCCAGGTTATTGTCCTTCACCTGGTTGATGATTTCTTCATCCTATTGATAAAAAAATATATGTCTAGAGCTATCCAATATTATAATGTAATAATAAATGTATATTTGGTCTTGCCCCTGGTTCCTGGCACAGAACTCCTAAAACTCATAATTTTGTGAGTGTCAGGATGCCAGGAGCATCTTTTGTTAAGCATAATGAGCCCCTTTTAGCCATACCTGGGTTAATGCTAATGAGGTGACTCTTGGTGGTCTTCTAGAAAGCTTCAGAGTGGGAGCTGGTTACCAGAGAAACCAAATATGTGATGAAAGGGTTGGACCATTCAGCCCCACTCCTTGACCTCTAAGGGGGGCTGGAGATTGAGTTAATTGCCAATGACCAGGGATTTAGTCAGCCATGCTTATTAATGGATCCTTCATGGAAACCCTAAATGATGGGGTTCAGAGAGTTTCTGGGCTGGTGAAAGCAACCATGTGCTGGGACAGTTGTGTACCCCAAACTCCAAGGGACAAGAGTTTCTGCCCTTGGGACCCTTCTGGACCTTGCCCTGTGTACCTCTTCCTGGCTGTACTTTTGTATTTATAATATGTTTTTATAATAAACCAATAACAAGCAATGTGTTTAAATTCCTTGAGCTGTTATAGGAAACTACTGAGCCTGAAGAAGGGGGTTGAGGAAACCTGGATCTATAGCCAAGTTGGGCAGAAATGGGGGTACCCAGGGAGCCACTACTTAAGATTGGTGTCTGAAATGGGAGGCAGTCTTGAGGGACTGGGCCCTTAACCTGTGGGGTCTGTCCTAGCTCTGGGTAATTAGTGTCAGAATTAAACTACATCGTAAGACACCCAGTTGGTGTCTGCAGAGAATTAGGGAATTCCTTGGTATGGAAACCCATGTACTTGGTGTCAGAAATATTGTCAGTAGAAACAGATCCTATTACACACACACACACACACACACTGCATATATATACAGATCATACTTACCAGGAGTAATGACAGCTATGAACTCTTGATTCTGCAGGTAAATCTCCCTCATATGGGACAAATACTAGTGAGAAGAATGTGATATTTGCTCAAGCAGGGAGGAAGCATATTTTTTGCTCAGGTATCTGTCTCTCTGTTGAGCAGGGCCGGTCTCTGTGAGGTGGCTCCACTGCCAGGTACGGTCCAGTTGTGTTTAGTTTTTGGCTGCCACTGGGGCTCAGATTAGCTTCCTGAGGATTCATTCTAGGCCCAGGCAGAGGGGCCATAGCGATCTGAGGGGTGGCAGAAGGACAAGAGAGAATATGCTATCCTAAGGCACCCTACTATGTCTGCCCACATTTCATTGGATAAAGCAAGTTGCACAACTGAGCCCCGAACTAAGGGAGTGGGGAAGTATCCTCCTGTCTTGGAGGAGGAAGGTAGGGAGTAAGTATTTTTGGGCAGCTATCTGATCTACTCTGGGAAGTAGGCTGACCCATGAGTGTCTATCTATCCTGCTTCCTTAGACACATCAGCACCGATGCAGTCAGTGACGGCTGTGAAGGGCTGAAAGGCTTTCATGCTAGGACATTTAATATATACGGACAAGCAAACAAACAGAATCTGGAATAGTGTTCAACTGCTTTGGCACTAGAGCTTTCTGTGTATTAATTTCTTCTGCTCTTTTTTCTGGCCTCTCCACATTAATTCAGGTCACTCACTGGTAAAAAATGAGACAAGAGAGTGTTTCAAAGAAAAATGTTCTCTATGAAATATTTAAACGTGGTTAAAACTACCAGCAAGATGGAGTTGAATGTTTTATGTGATAACTGGTGCTCAAGTCTTGGTTCCCTTCAGGTAGGAAGGAGAGAACAGAGGCGGTAAGCCTGTGCCCTCTGTTTACAACTCAGTCACTCAGAGGAATTTTAGGGTGGATTCTGCTCCAACGAGCAACGCCAAACATCCAGGCTGAGATGTTGGATTCTCCCAGTTTGTTTGGGGAGAGGAATGGAAATTAGAGTTTCTAAGACTTGTGACTCTATGGAAAAGATTAAGGGAAGAGGGTGCCTGGGGGGTATATTTTAATACTTGAGGATTTACCATGGGCTAGAGACTGCAGGTCAGAGAGGTAAAGCAATTTATCTAAGGTCTCACAGTTAGAAAGAAGTGAGCCAGGATTCAAATTCAAGCAGCCTATGCTCTTGGGAATGACACTGTACTTGTGTGTGATGATGTTCCTTTCCACACTTCAGTGACCGGAAACTCACTGCGTGGTAGGCCATGTTGTAGAGATAGTTCATGTTTGTAACAGTGACCTTGTATTGACTTTGTGGCTCTTTATAACTTCCGCCAGTACTAATTAGCCATCTCTCACCTCTGACAGTTCTTTGAATTTTCTCTTCAGTCTTCTCCAGGCTGGTTCCTTCAACTCCTTTCCAGATGACACAGAATTCCCTTTGAGTAACCCTGGTTATCTTTTCTCAGACGAACCCTAGCTTTTCTTAGGGAGCAAGGAACTAAAAGTGAGAAGAATCCCCAGAAAGGGAGGCAAGCCCACCTGCTTCATCTTGGTACTACCAAGATAAAGACAAGTGACTTTCTGGTTTGGCTGCTGCATGGGAAGCGTAGACAGCCCCTTGTCCATCACGCTGCACGGAAGTCTCCCACGGGGCAGGCCTGCACAGTGTCACGGAGCTGTGGAACTCTAGCCCTGGTTGGGATGCTCAACAGAGTGGAAGCCATGGAGTTTGGTTTCACTTGCTTCTCTAGGGTTATTTATTAGCTGGACATTTATTACTCCACTTAAAGGGAGGGTCAGCTGAGGGAGGACCAGAAGTGATGGAATTCCTCACACGGTCCTCCCTTGGCCCCCTGCTGAGGATGTGATGGGAGATCATAACCAGTTAGTCCCTGGTTATCTCAAGAATATAGGATATGCCGTTTGCACTGCTAAACAGCCGTGGTGTGGATTAAATCTACATCCACTAGGTGTGGGTTCATGGATAGATATGGAAAGTAGAGAACACAAAGACAGTTGACAAAAAGGAAAATAGGATACTCAGAGACATGCAGTAAGAAAATGGACTTGCTCCCTCGCACATACAAATTTTCTCTGTGTCTTGATAGGCAGTGTAAAATAATGTTTTGTTTTGGGAAGAGCCTTTCCCATTTCTCTTGGTGTTTCAACCAAACCCACGCCTTTCCTTGGTGATTTGTAGGGCGCAGTATCCTGAGCGTGGGACTTGCTTTAAGCACACACCTCTCTGTATTTGCTACACCTACATCCACCTGGAAGAAGTGGCTTTGGTCCCAAATGCACCTCTCAATCCCTTGGAAAGGGGATTTTGACAAAGCCTTCTGTTATTGGTCAAATCGTGCCTGCCCTAATTCGCATATTGAAGTCCTAAACCCCAGTATCTCAGAATGTATCCTTATTTGGAGATAGGTTCTTTAAAGGGTATGAAATGAAAATGAGGTCATTAGGTTGGGCTTAATATGATGTGAATGGTGTCCTTATAAGAAGAGGAGACTAGGACACAGACACACATTGCAGGAAGAGGTTGTAAGCAGACTCTGGCAGGTGGCCACCTACAAGCCAAGGAGAGGGGCATGGAGCATAGTCTTGCCTAATCCCCTGGGGGTGGGGGACAGCCCCGCTGACACCTAGATTTCAGACTTCCAACCTCCATAACTGTGACACAATGAATGTCTGTTTTTGAGCTGCCTCTTTTATGATACTTCGTTATAATAGCTCTAGCAAATGAATACACCCCATTCAGAAATACAGGTAAGAGGGGGAAAGGGTAAAAGAGATTAGTTTGGGACAGTTGATTGTCTCCCAATTTGTGTGGGTGTGATCGTGGATCAGGTTGGGAGAGGAGGAGGGGTAATTGAGGACACGTTCCCTATGAGTCATTGCCCTGAGTGTTTAGTTTTCTTCAAATATAGAAAAATAATAATAACAATCAAATCAGACTTAAAAATAATTCTAGGGGTGCCTGGTGCGTCAGTGGGTTAAGCCTCTGCCTTCCGCTCAGGTCATGATCCCAGGGTCAAGCCCCGCATCGGGCTCCCTGCTAAGCGGGGAGCCTGCTTTCCCCTCTCTCTCTGCCTGCCTCTCTGCCTACTTGTGATCTCTGTCAAATAAATAAATGAAATCTTTAAAAAAAAGATAATTCTAAAATGAGTAATAGTCATTCCTTAATTTTTTTTTTAAGTTGGAATATTGTAGTTCCATAAAAGAGATGCCAAAGGAAAAGATTGTTTCTTCTTGGTGAGAATTTGCATGCTATTTGTTCTTCTCCCCCCACTCCACCCCCTCCACCCCAAGGGATGCTACCTCCCCGCATCCTTTTCTCCTGGGGATGTGTGGCTGAAGGGAGCCCTAGGCCCTCTGAAATCAGCCCCCGTGAATTCCTCCAGGTGGGGATTTAGTTGAGCTGTTTCCGTCCTGCTTTCTATTAAGATGAACTGCCAGTATGTGTTATGTCCAGACAACCACCTCATGGAAACCCAGAAAAGCTGCAAAATAGAAACGAGGTAATCTCCTTGAAGTGGCTTGTCAGGGCTTCTGAGGTCAGCGGGGAGGAGTTGAACTCCACGGTGCCCTCGAGATCTGAGTGGGGTCTCAGGAGTGCCGGGGCACCTGCCCTCGCCTGCCTCCTCGCACACTTGGAAATCACAAAAAGCCTTTCTGTCCACCGCGGCTTGTGAATCGGCTTTCATCATTGGCGCCAAAGACCCGCCACTCTTAGGTAATAAAGGACACGAAGATCAATCCTGAGGGAGAAGACTCCAGTTCCAGAATGTCCCTTTGTCCAGAAACAGCTGTGTGGAATTCAAGACTATCCAAGGATGTAAAGATCACAGGATCTCTTTCTTTCATTGTCTACTTGTTCGTCTGGGCGCCACACTGTGCCTCTGCCATCGACGGGAGCTGCCCACCACAGTGAAGGCATGAGGCCTTAGGTTAAAGATTTATTCTTTTCTGTGGAGGCTCGAGCTGGTTGTTAACCCTCTCCTTACCTTTCTTTCATTTAAAGATTTTTTATTAATGCGTTTTGGAAATGTAGATACAAAAGAGCGTATATATCGTCTACGGACAATTTAAAGAGCAATAAAGCAATTGAAATCCATGCATCCATCTCTTAAGTTCAAGAATAAATGCTATCTTCTTTCAGGGATTCTGTTGTAACGTTAGTGGAATTGTATTTCTTTGGAGTACTCTCTTTTGACATGGCTGTGTTACCCAGTCAAGTTCCGAGGCTAGGAGGATATTAGGGTAGGAGAATAATTAGCTTGGATGGTGGGATATGGCCACTATGTCTGATATTTTGGGATATGTTCACGCTAGTGAACAAAGGCTTAGTACTGCAACAAACCTTTGTTAGCTGCGTGAGGCGTGTGACCCAATTAACAAACAAACAAACAAACACAAAACTCTCTGTTTCAAAGTCGGTAGGACCAGAACTATGGAGATTAAGATCATCCATCCATCTATCCACTCATCCCTCCATCCACCCAGTGTTTAATTTTTTTGTAATTCATCAGTCAAATCTCACTGGGTGCTTACTATGTATGAAACACTCAATAAACAGACCCAACAGGATTGGGATGAGGATGGGACATAGAGCCAGGAGCAGAGAGCTATCTTACAGCCTGTTTCCTTCCCCACAGTCAAGGATCCTTGAACTTCTCGTGAGCATGAGAAATGAGGACCTTGTCCTGGTGGGCAGATTATAAAGATCCTATTACAAGGTTGGTTGTCTCACTTCTTGGCTCTAACCAGCGAGGGAAGGTTTGTTCTCTTAGATTCTCAGCTCTTCAACCTCCCCGCATGCCCATTTTCCTCAATATAGTAGAGCCCTCACAAAGGATCTTAACTCATCGTGTGCCCTGATGGACCCTGAAGCTCTCTCTGAGGCTGGTGTAAATATGCAGGAGGTGAGAAGGAGCTCCCCTTCCCCTGACCGGGGAATTGTATGAACACAGGCTACTCTGTGAAGTGAAGATTCCAGGGAATGAGATGACCGACTCAAGATCTTCTGCCCCCTGGAAGCTGGAGATGGGATCAGGTACAACTTATGGGACAAGAAGAGTGGAAGTTGCTTGGCTATAATGAGCTCAGTTTCTGCTAGTGCAAAAACTGCACTTTTCCCTCTTTGAGGGGAAAAAGGCTGAGATCACATGTATTGCTACGTGTGCTGTGTGTCAGCACATCCTCAAAACCGCCCTTAGATCGCTCTTCTCCCCATTTTACAGAAGAGAAACCTGAGGCTCTGAGAAGTTAAATGTTATGTCTAAACCTTCCCAGCCCAGAAGTGATGAGGTTAATATTTGAATCCTCTCTTCTTTCATTAATAGCATTCAGCCTCTTACTTAAGAGTGGACAGCACTTGACAGCACTGTTCCAGAATGGGCTGTGACAAGCCTGTTGGACACAATGCACGGTTGCCTCCCAGGTGCCCGCTGCCCCTGGTGTAGCTAACTCTACGGCTCAGGCATGAAGCTGGGAGCAGGGCTAATTCAAGACAGATAACAGATCAGTCATTTTCCTATGTCCCCCTTCACTCTTTTTCCCTTATCAATATTTCCTTTTCGTTGAGGGGTCCAGTGCCTCTGGCACCCTGGGGAGTCTGAGACCTGAGATCAAGCCCCAGTTCTGTAACCACCTGTGAGGTTTTAGCCAAGCCTCTGAGTCCTCTGCTGTAAAAATGGTATCAGCATGGTCTGCCACAAGTGAGAGGCAGAGATCCTGGCTGCGAAGCCTGGCATAGATAGAATCTATGGGACCACATGGGACTTACTTTTTCTTACTTTGATTCCCGTCTTGCATTGCTCCATGATCCTTTCCCTCCCTCCCCGTATTAGCACTCTGTCCAAGCCTTCATCCTCCTGTCTCTCTCCTGATCTCGCTCCTTCTTCCTAAGGCATTTGTGACATTTGTAACAATTCCACAAAAGTGGAATGGGCTATCTCCCCATAGGTGCATCATTGCATTTTAACAGGAATTTTCTAGAAATAATAACAGCCCAAAGAATAAACTTCTAATAATGTCACTTAAGGCAAAATGATGGTCCAGTGAAGAAGACGTTTTCGGGCAGATGGACCTTTCTGATTCCTGAAATCTTGATGATGAGCCCTTTGATGCTGATCCAACACAGACTCGAGCCTGTCTGCTGCACTTGGCTCCACATGTGAGGATGTTGATGAAAGTTGGAGAAGCATATTACCAAGGCACCATTTGAAACCCGGAGCCCATTTACTCTGCTTTTATCCTCTGTCCGCTCTTGTATCTATCGCATAGTGTGTATGTCTTATATTGTATAGAGCTGCCATTGCATTACAGAGAGCCTCAGACGTTAATACGGCTCAGACCATCCAATTAGGGGATTGCCAAATCGGGGCTTCATTTTTCAGTAAAATGTCATATTCGTAAGAGGTGTTGATATCTTGTAGTTAACTGTTCGCTTTAAACCCATCCGAATGGTTATTGGGGTCAAATTATGGTGTGTGATCCTTGAGCAGTTCCTGGGTTTGGACACATAATGACAAATTTATACAAGAAATATATATCTTAGTGTGAGACCAACTGAGCTTTAGACTCATAGACTTCAGGGAAATTTCTACATAGTGAATAAACAGTGGTATGTGTGATCATTTTTGAAAGAACACGAGTGTCTAGAATTGCTTTGGGAGATGAAACACACACACACACACACACACAGAGGCAAGCGTGCTTACATATACAAAATGCCCGAGAGGTTACAATCTCTGATTTTTCATGATAGAGAGTCTTAAAACTAATGTGATTTCTCATCTAAATTCCTCACTTTGTAGGGCAGAAACTGAGGTTCGAAGAGAAGGAAAGCCCCAGTTTGCCCAGTCAGTTATGAAAGGTCAGGGCCAGAACCCAGGTGTCACGCCGTGTCCAGTAGCCCACCAGTTCTTCCCTCCTCCCTTCACCCCTTCCCTCCATCCTTCTTTCCCTTCCAAGTTCAACTTCAGTTTCCTAGAATTGTTCTCCTACTAATCACACAACTGGCACCCTCTCAGTCTTCAGGTCTCTGCTCAGCTGACCCTTTGCGGAGCACCCAGCTCAGAGCACCACCCCGTGGACTGTGCTTCCTGCCCCCACAGCACTCTCTCCCACACTACTTGTGTATTGTCTGACTGCTCCAACCGGACTGGAAGCTTCCGTTTCGGGCTTTGTGTGTTTGCTGCAAAAGCTATAGCTTCTGCAACAGTTCCTGCTATCCAGTAAGTACTTGATAAATCTCTGTGGAAGCAGTGGGTGAGGACCCGCCACTGGGAGCAGATGGTGCCAAAACAGGAATGAACAGGAAGCATCTGCCCTGCCCTCATGGGGCATTCACTGAGTTGGAGGAGGAACTTGACCTTAGCCATCATTCTGCAAACATATTACCGGGGCCACAAGGGTGCCAAACAAAGGGTCTCAACTTGGTCCAGGAGGCTTCCACAATAGTGAGACATGACGTGCCATTGTTTCTGAAATTGGCTTAGAGAATGGGTCCATCCCAGTAATGTTCGAAAGATGTTCTGTCAGACAAACTTGATCTGATGCTGTGTGACTAGTTTAGTCTCTGAGGAGGCTGTGTCTGATTTAGAGTTGAGTAACGGCAGATCCTCTAGATAAGACTGTGTAGAGATGCATATCACTGTACCTTTCCTAAGTATGTGATTCTACACTCAATTCACTGAATGCGTTTTGAATGAATTTAGTCTTAAGGGAAGGCAGCATACCTATTGATATCTCCCTGGGGAAATTCAGGGTTGGGAGGAGAAGCCAAGTTAGCTATCAGAGTGGCCGCATGATGTCACTGTTGCTTAAAAAATTTAGATGAAGGGAAGTCCCTCTTTTGTGAGAACCAGTTTATGAAGTTTTCAGGAAGGCGGAAAACTGTTCCAATGAGAGGCACACTTTTATACACTTAAAAGACATTTCTAAGTGTGACAATGTTCCGTTTCTTCCCCAAGGCCCTTGTGTTATTTTTATTTATTGTTATTGGTTTTACTTTACTCAGCAATATCAAGTCTCATACCTAGCGACCTTTCTCAGAAGAATTCAGAGCATCTTTACGTCTAATGTTTTATACGTCCTCAAAGAATTTTGAAGCGTAAATATTTCTTTGAAACATTATAAAAACAAGAAGAAAATGCTAAAAATGGAGGAGTATGATTATCTCTGCTTTCTTTTTTCTTCTAAAAATGGCCACCTATAAAACAGAGGACATGTCTATTGACATTTCCAAAATCAACATGGTTTATTTAAAATTTTTCCATTGTCTCAATATTTTTCAACTCTGTCTCTCATTTTTCTTCCATTTTGCTTCTTAGAGAATTTGTATCATTTCTTTTCTCATTTCGATGACTTATTTTATTTTTTTAAGTTCATTCATTCCTCCAACATTTACCAGGTACCTGTTATGAGTGAGAGTGTGTTCCAGACATTTCAGAAGATGAAGATAGATGACTGTATCATTTCCATACATAAGGATCTTGCAATCTTGTAAGGTTGTAGGACCAATTTATAAAAATAATAAACTGAAAGTTCATGCATGTCTTATATCAGACCCTGTATCAAGCTGTTTATCTGTATCTCATTAAAACTCTCAGGACACTTCTTGTTAACCCCAATTGAAGGCAGGGAAACTGAGGTTTAGACAAGTCCGGTATTGCCTAAGGCTAAACAGGTTGTATCCTGGTACTGAAATTTGCATCCTGGTACATTTGACCGCAGAGCCTGAGTTATGCTTTACAAACTTTCAGTAGTATTAGGCAAAATTATTTAATATTAAAAAAACCCAGAGATTCAAAGTGCTATGGGAATTCCTATCTGGAGAGATTTCATGAAAGATATGGCACTCAATATTGCCTTCGAAGGATGGATAAAAAATTTCCCCTGGGAAAGACGAGAAAGGATGCTCAACTGATGAAAAGTTTAGTTCTTGCTCGTGATGTATTTACATGGTAACTGGCAAAGGGTCTTGTTGCCACACGATGACTCAAGGACACCGGCTGGAGGGCCATATCTATGGCCGCATCCTTTGGAACATGAGCAAGAGGAAAGAGAATGCTTCATGAGGGTTTTGTTTCATTTGCCTGGATGTGACCCACATCACTCTGCTCACATTTCATTGGCCAGAACTAGTCACATGGTTCTGGCTAACTGCAGAGGGCTGGGACATGTAGGGAACAGAGGGAATGTTGTTGAATATTCTGTTTCTTCCATCCTACTGTGCTGCCCCCACTGGAAGTGGGGGAAGATATGCATTGTTTTCCGGACTGAATCAGTTGTTAGACTTGGGCACAGAAATGAACTGACTCAAGATGTCATGGTCACCTTGGCCACAGCTACCAAGAGAGTGTGGAATTAGTCACTATTGACATGAAAGATACATTATTTTAAGAGCCTCCTTTCCTCTCCATCCCCATGTCTTTCTTTCCTCCCAGGATAGGTTGAAAGAGGTGGAAATTCTACAATTTCAAATGGTTTTCTTTGGCTTGGATTTTTGGAAAATTAAAGTCATCTTTGGAGAACTAGTCTACTTATTCTGAACTAGAGGTTCCCGTCATCTTTAGAATGATGGGATGGGGTGGAGTTTTCTAGGACAAATCATTAAACAAATAGGCAAATAAGATTTCAAAATGACAAGCCTCAAGCCTGGTGTTTTCCAGCTTCTTCCAGTGGCAAATCGATGTATAGGAGGGTATATTTCTCTCATCTACCAGGTCAGCCTCTGTACCAGCCAATGGGCAGTGCCATGGAATACAATCTAAGACTGACCCATTGTTGTCTGCGGTGAATGGAGCCTTTGCTTGTTTCAAGTGACATACTAGGTAACTCTCTTCCAAACAGCAAGGCGCTTACCCATGTGGAAAAAAAAAAAAAAAATGAAAGGAACAGCCAGATTTGGTTACTGTCGGAGCCACATGATTCACAGCTATCCTTGATAATGACAGTTGCACAGCTGGATAATTAATCAAAGTATGAAGAGAATATAGAGCACTCCCATGCACACAGCCCTATCCAGTCTCCACGGGATCTGGCCATCATCTGTTTATTCTCCTTTGGAATGGCTTGAGATTATTCAATTATTCAATAGCTTCCCTTCTTGCTGTGATGGGATGTATGGTTTTTAATTGGCACCAGGGTCTTCCAGTGCCTATGAACTTTGCTAGTCACTCTTGTGATTCCAGTCCCCGGAAGCCTGAATGTTTATCTTTATCTAGAGTTGGGCCCAAACAATGCACCTTGAAGTACCAATCAGCTTTTTAAAAACGCAGCTCTGCCAAGCAATTGGTAGCAAAATCATAACAACAGTCTGATTTCAGTCTTGCATTTTTTTCCTTCCCACCTGTGTTGTTCTTGACATAGAATATAGGTTTAAAAAAAAATCCATATTATGACATGAATTTTCTCTGCCTTTATGGTTAATTTTGTAAATGTTGTCCTTTCCTTAAGAGAGTTTTAAGGTTTTAAACCAACCGGTGTATAAATATTTGCCCATTATGGTGTTTCTAGGAAGTGTTTTCTGGAAAAGCAATTCAATATTTCTAATACATGCATAAAATTTTCCCCCCAACTTCCATACTTATTATAATTGTTTGTTCAGACACATTTATTAAAAATAGATTACAACCTATTTTGGAGCCTTTGAACATTAAAGTTGCAATGACATCTCATTAAGTGGGCTGCTTTTACTGTTCTTAGCACTCTAAATTTTTGCCCTCTTTAGTGGAATTTTTCTCCTTGAGATGCAAATTCCTCCCATCTTCTGTATTAATTAGCTTGAATTGTTCTTTCCCAGCTTGGTGCCCGCATAGTTCTGTCAGACAACATTTGTAAGGGTTTCCTGCTAATACTTAGTGTTACTCCCCCACCTGAGTATTTGGAGAGTAATAGCTTATCACAAGTCCAACAACTTGCTCTGATTTTCAAGGCCCTATTTAACCTGACCTCAACAAACGACCTTCCCTTTTGTCTTGCTACCTTCTCGATAAACACCCTTCCAGTTTATCTTTTTTATCGTCTTCTAAGTGCCTCGTCATCAAAGGGAGGTTCCTGGAACAGCCGCTGCAGTGACAGCTGGGAGCTCATTAACATACAGACTCTCGGGAGAATCTGCATGTTAACGAGTTCCCAGGTGATTCCTGAGCACATTCTTTTGAGAAGCCTGTTACCAGTACCTCCTGACCACACTCCTGCCTCCTTGCCTTGGCTTACACTGTTCTCTCCGCCTGAAATGCCCTCCCTTCCTCCTTCCACTCAGGCAAATTGTCTTCATCTTTTTGGTATTGGTCAGTCGAACTTCCACTTTCTTTTTTAGACCTTGTCATGATACCTTTGAAAACGGAGTCTTATTTTGGAGTTCGTTTTTGAGGACGGATCATTAGGGAAAATCAGTGAGAGTCAAAAGTATCCTTAAAAATATTTTAAGTCGCCCATCAAATATAGCATGGATGTTTTAGTGCATCTTCTGCTGTAACAAATCTACCCGTGGTAAAATTCCCCTCGCTCATCAGAAAGGTTTGCTTTCTTTTCAGTCGAATGCTGGGTATGCGAAATGACTAGTATTAGGAATCACATTGTAAAGAGTATGTCTATCCCCTCCCTATCCTTCGCGCACCATTCAAGTGCATACGGTTGAATTTGCTTAAGTTGAATACATATGAGAAGGAACTCCCCTGAAGTCAAGGCTGGTAGGTGTTCCAACTTGTGTTTTGACCGCCATGTTGAGATGGATCTGGTCAGAGCAAGCATAAATTCTTCAGATGGTTTAGAAAGATACATTTTGGGTTCTTTTGAGGTAACTGTGAATCGTTTCCTTTGCATTTAAGAAAAGTTCCTGAATACTCACTGCATTAAAAAAATAACAGGAGTAACATTTTCTGCGTCACCACAAGGCTTATCTCATCTGCATCTAATAAGCAAACAAAGTAAGAAGAAAGAGAAGCATGAGGAGGAGGAGAAAATGTGAGAGGAGGGAAAGAAAAATTCCTCCATATAAAGTTCAAACAGTAGAAGAGGACCTTTCAGGTCGGTTGACACAGTATTGAATTGTGTCCCCTCAAAAGTCATATGTTGAAGCCGTAACCACGGTGTGATTGTATTTAATGTGACTCTATTTAGAGACAGAGCCTTTAAGGAGACCATTTAGGTTAAATGAGGTCATAAGAGCGGGGCCTTAATTGGTTAGGATGGCACAGATTGATTCCTCTCTCTGCTTGTGCACAGAGAAAAGGCCACCCAAGGACACAGGGAGGTGTCAACAGCCGGCTGCAAAACAGGGATAGAGGTCCCATCAGAAACCAGTCCTGCTGAATCCACGACCTGGACTCTCAGCCTCCAAAACCGTGAGAAAGTACCTTTTTGCTGTTGAAGCCCCCTATTCTGTAGGATTTTGTTATGGTAGTCTGAGCTGGCTGAGACATTGCCTAACCAGGTCCGCAGTCCTGAAGAGAAAATGGATTGCCACTTTATCCCGAGGTCTCGTAGGTTGGCTGTTATCAGGGTATAATCGGGCAGCATTATAATTCATTGTTCGGTTATGGGTCTGTCCCTCTCAGCAATTGTTTCCTGCTTGATAACACTCGTGAGTTGAAGTACTTGTTAATTCTTCTGTCTGTCTAGATTGGAATTCACAGCAGTCTCCAAATATTTCCCAATGTGGTTAGAGTGTTTATAGGGATTCATTACCCAAGTCCTGAAAAAAGATGATACTGAACTGAAATCCATAGCTTGCCATGGTAACGATGTTACCATCGTGGAAATCTTAGAGTGGTAGTTTTACTTCTTTAGCGAATAAAACATTCTTCCAGTAAATTAGAGCAGCAAAGGTGGGAAGTCTCCTCCTATAACAGAGCCTTCTCAATGAGGTGTTAAGTTCAAAGCTTACATCCTCTTTTTTCCCTTTAATGAAGAAAAAGAAGACTGTAGGAGGTACAATTCAAAACACTAAAATTGAAATACAAGGTAAGTAGAAAATGTGAACACTAATGTGCTCTTCCTCCAATAAGGAATCACATCACACATTCAGGATTAATGATGAAAAGTAGCTGCCTGTGGACCTTGTACTGAGCTACGTGTGGTGCTGTTACCTCTCACTGTCTGGTATTTCATGATATTCTGGATCTAATATCAATGGCTCTCAAAGGGCTGCAAAAATATTTTATTAATATTATTTTATGGTGGAGTTGAGATGCTGTGTGGGATTTATAAAGCTGGGGGTCTTGGATTCATTCTTTCTAAATTATGTTTTGTTTCTTTTCTTGGTTTGAAATGTGTCCAAGTAGCCATATTGCTAGGGAAAATCACTTAAAGCATATAAATGAATGCATTTGCTAAGCATAACATTTCACTACCCTCAGCTTCTTGAATTGAAAATTTTAAGACTCCAGAATTAATTAATTAATTAATTAGTTTTCCCAGAAGTCTAAGTCTTACTGAGGCCACGTGATGGAATGAGTGAGCTTTCTAAAAATGGAGAGATTTGAATTTTAATTCCATTTCTACTTGTTAACTATATGTGTTGGTTGATTTTAGACATCAACTTGGATGGGGCATGGTGCCTGGATATGTGGTCAAAGATTATTCTGAGTGTTTTTAATAAGGTTGTTTTTGGCTGAGATTAATGTTGAAATTAGTGGATTTTGAGTAAGACAGATTGCCCACCAGAATGTGGGTGGGCCTCATCCAATCAGTTGAAGGCCTAAATGGCACAAAAGACTAGCCTCCTTAAAGTAAGAGAGAATTCTGCCAGCAGAGGGCCTTCAGGCTTGAATAGCAGTATCAGCTCTCCTCTGGAGCACCAGTCTGCCAGTCCACCCTGCAGAAATTGAACCTGCCAGCCTCCATAATCACACGAGCCAATTCCTTAAAATCCATCTCTTTCTCTCTATATACACATCCTGTTAGTTCTGTTTCTCTGGAGAATCCTGACCAATGCACTATGTAATCCTGGTTTCATCCTTTCTCTTCTCTGAGGCTCAAGTGTGCAATCTGTAAAGAGAGAAGCAGTACTATATACCCTCCAAGGTCTTCTAGAGAGAAAAATGGCATGATTAAAAAAACTGCTAATTTTGAAATGTAAAATATTTATAAAGAGTAATGAAAGTACATTCCGGAGAGACACTAGATAAAAAATATGAAAACACCTCCTCATTTCTTGACATTTTGCCTGAGATTGAGTGGCAGTCTAGCGAGTGTCTGGGATGCTGAAGTGGACATCTCAGCTATGCTCCTTAGCACAACATATCCCATCTGGGCGCTGCAGCAAAGTCTGTCCCCCAAGCCCCAGTCCTACCCTTCCACCCACAATGCAGCCCTGCAGGCATTCTCCTTCTTCCTAGGGCGCTGGCATCTTCCAGGTGTGACCCAATTCATGAGCCAGCCAAAACCAGGGTGGTAGAGCATCAGTTGTCTCAGACCCCAGCTGGTGTCAGGGATGAGAGGTTGGGCATGGCCAGCCATTCCATCACAACTGTTTGCCTGTTTTGTGATTGTTTCCTTGATTCTTAATCATTTTTTGTACTAGCAAATTCATTGCACGATGTAGCACTAAGCAGAAAATAATAGTCCCCCACTGCAGCACCTGGAGATAATCACTATTCACAGTTTGATATATTTTATTCCTTCTCTAATCCAGGTAATAATACAATTTAGCCTTCCTTGCCCTCCCTCTTGAGGATCATCTTGTTCTCATGTACTTAGCGGGGAAGGGAGATTTCTTCATTTTCAGTCCTGGATCAGTTAGGGTCACCACACACAGGCGTGCAGGTTGTGCACTGCAGAATCTGCAAGGCAACTCATCTCTTCACTCTCAATCCTTTAAGTCTCTAGTGGCCCTACTATAGACTTTCATGTTTAATAGATTTTCCTGGCTTGCAGTTAAAGGAGGGGAGCTAGATTATATTCCTGCCCAGAACAGAGAATAAGTTAAAATTGCAGATTAGACAGTACATCCCTCTTGAATGCATCCTGAATAGGAGACTATTTCTTGTAGGCTACTTCTTCCTTAGGTCTCAACCTATCATCATATTCCTGGGACCTTCTTTTTTGCTACAGTCCACTTCTTAGCCAGGTCTCTCAAAGCTTTAGCTCCTTAGGAGAAAGTTCTAAAATTCTGATTACTTTGTTCCAGGGAATATTTTAATTCTTCTCTTAATCCTATCTTTTCACACTATGTTCAGGGTACCTTACTTTTCACAACCAAAGAAAGGCCCAGAAAAATGTTATCTTGAAAGATCAGGTCCCTCCTGAAGAATTCTCTCCCCTCCCCTATTTGTATGTGTAGATACACAGAATAAAATAAAAAGGCAGTGTTCTTCATTTTCTTCATGGGTTTTCATTTTTCTCTGATGTCTGCATTTTCACTCACGGCAGAAAGATGGTAAACTTAGCCTGAATCACTGTTTTTGGGATATATGCATACCAAGCTCTAAATTGCCTACCAGATTACTTCCGGGTCACTGGGAAGGTCCATGGGCTGGTCTTTGTGTGCTGCTTAGGAGCCTTTTCGCCTCCGCAAAGATGTCTGTTGTCTCTGCCAGCATGCTGTTAGAGTCAGCTAAGAGGTATGAGCCGGTGTGACTCAGGAGAATTCCTTTTGGCTTGGTCAGGGTTGGGGTCCTTCTGCTGGCTCAGCCCCACCTCAACTCTGCCATGTCCACAGATCCTCTGAGTCTTGGCCACAGGTCATCCAGCAGCTGGCTTACTCATCCCACTCCTCAGTCTCCACTCTGGGTCACCTTGCAGCATCTCATGGCAGGGATGCTGGCTGTCATTTGCATCTCCCTTGTGAACATGCAAGAACACCTGAAACATTCCTTTTGTGTCAATTTGAAGCCCAGGAGGACCTCAGACCCTATCTCCTGACCTTGCTCTTTATACCACCCTGCTATTTCAACACTTCTGTGGCTCCCTGGGTGGGCACTGGGGTGACCCAGGACTAGGGTCACTGGATTTAGAAACACAAATACTAGACACTCAGTTAAATGAGAATTTCAGATAAATGATCCATGCTTTTTTAGTATTATTAAGTGTGTAGTATTTGGGACATAGTTCTACTATAAATTATTTGTTGTTTCTTTGAAAACAAAATGTAACTGGGAATCCTGCATTTTATCTGGCAACCCTACCAGGGACCCAAGGGGACAGTGGGGCATAGCCTCCCTCTGCCTTTGGTTTCCTTTTTCATCTCCTTTGCATGGAGATGCAAACTCTATTATAGTCTGATGAGTTCTGCTTGCTTTATCCCTCCTTTTTGAGGTAGAGAATTTTAGAGTTATGCTTATTTATAAGTTAAGGTTCTATTGGAAATGGAGTTTTATATCCATTTCCTTTTTGCTTGGCATAGCAGTTTTTTCTAAAACATGCTTTTAATGATGCATGAATTTCACATATGGCTTGATTTTTGACTGGGTTTATGATGTATTAACTCAGAAATGTTCGTTGAGTAGCTCTTATGTGCTGAATGAAGTATTGTGTTGGTGCTGCGGATACAGTGTCAACAAATCAGAAATGTGTCTATTCTTAAAGAACTCTGATGTTAGTCAGGAAGACCGGTAGCAGATATCAGTAAGCTCAGCTCATCACTCATGCTTTGCGAACCACAAAACAGTAAGAGTGACTGTAAGGGGTGGTGGTGGGAACAGTGCCTGCCACGTTGGGCCTCAGCTGATTGGTTCAGTGAAAGACACATGATCCAAACTGGACCAATAAGAATTCTCCCTTGGGGCAAAGGGAGAGGTCCAGGCAGTCTCTTTGAGAGCAGTAGTTTTCAAGATGTAAAATTCAAGAGCCTGTGGCGGCCATCTTTACCACTGCATGAAGAAGTAACTGGTAAAAGAGAATGAAGTCACCGTGTAGATAGAAGTGGTGATGAGGTGCCTGGGTGGCTCAGTTGATTAAGCAACTGCCTTCGCCTCAGGTCATGATCCCGGAGTCTGGGGATTGAGTCCTGCATTGGGCTCCCAGCTTTATGGGGAGTCTGCTTCTCCCTCTGACCTTCTCCCCTCTTATGCTCTCTTTCACTCTCTCTCAAATAAATAAATAAATAAATAAATAAATAAAATCTTAAAAAAATAAAAGTGATGGGGGCAGGAGTTGTGGAGGCATGTGGGTCCTTGGGTTCAGATGCTCCTGAGCTCCACCTCCATCTCTGCCTTTTCAATTGTGGTTATTCAGCAATTCCTAAAAGCCTATGAGCCCATACATTACATTTTTGCTGAAGCTAGCTTGAATCGCGTTTCTATTATGAGAAATCCAGAGTCATCCTGACTAATAGCAGAGGGAAGCACCATAGAGAGAATCATTTATAGCAGCCACCCACACCCAGACCTGCTGTGGGCTTCTCTACCAGGTCAGCTCTCTGCCTATTTCCACATGACTGAAGGGAGCTTGTCTTCATTTCCTGATGTTTCCATCGCTTCACACATCCTTATTGATCCTTATGGATTTCCAGACTCAGAGAAATAAGTGTCTTCCTTCTTCCTGGTATGAGGTTTCTGCATATTTTTTCATCTTTTTGACCTTTTCTTGAAATGATTGTCTCCCACAAATGTTCATTCCATTCAGGTAGAGTCACACATCCAACCATGAAGTTATGTCTGGTCCCATGGCGTGAACAGGATAACCACACAATCATCTGACATCCATTTCCCCAGACCTGGATTTATCAGTGAGAAATGATGCCATGCAGTGCCAAACCAAACTCAATATCACATCTTTTCAGTTTTCTCCTTATGAGTTAAAAACACAACACAACACAACAAAACAAAAACCTATGATGTGCATAGGGTTTTGTGTATTTGGGAGAGGGATAGTTTCATTTGGTGACACCTTATTATATATGGAAATAGAGATGCTTTTTCCTCAAAAAACCCCACATCTTTCTAAATGATTCTTAGGCTGGACATGGGTGTCTCTAACTAAGGCAACACCTTTCACAGTGCCAGCTGCTCTAAGCTCACAGAACGGCTGCACACTGTTACCCTGCCCTGGACTTTCAGCCCACCGGAGTCTGAATCTGGGTCCAGTACCCTGATCCTGACGCTACTCAACCTGAGTGCAACCTAGGTCCTAGAGCCATTCTGAGCACCAAGGGGTTTCTGAGTCCCAAGGACACCTGAGAGGCAACAAGGGGAGAGATCCCAGATATGCTCCAATACCTGAGCTCTGCAGCCCAGGATGGTTTATCCTCTTCCTCCAGCTGGTTCCATCACTCCTTCACGGCTATTCTGAGAATCACTCCAACGGCTGAGGCATTCCTGACTAAGCCAAGACATAGATCAGCAACTGTGACATCCCGATCCTCTCCATTCCTGTCCAGTGAGGGTGTGAGCAAATGTCACCCTCCCAGTATTGGGCAGCTCAGCCAGGCTTGTGGGGGCATATCTGTGCCCCCATGTGCCCCTCCCCCAACACTCCTGCTGCAGCCCCTGTCTCTCCTGCTGCCAGCTAGACTCAGGATTTCGACTTTCAGAGCAAGCCTGGGACACTCAATTGTACTAATCTCTGTTTCACATACTAGGTACAGGCCTCGACTTCTCTCTGGTATGTGTGTCTGCCTAGTGTGTTCCTAAGATTACAGCCCCGTCCTGAGTCCCACACCCATTGACATAGGCCTTGATTCTCTACCTAAGTCCTTTCTAGTTTCCTCCTTGGGCCTGAATCCTATATTTTGCAATTTCTGACTGAGAATCTTTAGGATGCAGAGAACTCTTCACGGAGTGCCCCACATTTCCACGCTAGAAAATTCCACGTTCTAAACTTCCAAGCTTAGCATAGGCCCTCTTCTTTGACAAGGTCAAGGTGTTGCATTAATTTAAAAAATACAATTAAAGTAAGACATCGAGAAAAGGAAAGCATACATAGTAGTAAATCCCCGTCCTTGCATAAGGCTAGGCCCTCTTCTCTATGGCTCTGATTTTTGGAGTTTATGTGTATAAATCACACCTAGAGTGCACCGCTTACACATTCCACATTTTTCCCTTCTTTGTGGAAAGAAACCTTGAGACGTTAGAAGATGTTTGAGTGCAGTCATTTTGGATTTTAATAATTTTCTCCAAGTCTTTTGCAAGTGTCTTTTCATTTGCTGACAAGTTGTTAGTTGTCTTAAGTCTTTACAAAGACTTCAGCTTAGGTTTCACAGAAACACCAGTTCTAATTCTTTTCTCACTTACAGTCATGCAGGGCACGTGTACGTGGTATAAGCGCATTTAGGAACAAATGCAGGGACTCTTAGCAGACATTCAGCTACTGGACTGTAGCCTCTTGGTGTTGGGGCTGCAGAATGCCATGGGCATCAGTGAGAATGTTTTGCACAGAAAAGTCATCCATGGGTCGGGGGGAGGGGTGGGAGGCAGGGGAGAGGATGGCTAAAAGAGCTTCAGCTCTATCTGACCCTCGTCTGGATTTCCCCTTGCTGTGCTGCTGTTCTCACAATTTCTAGATTTATGATGGTGATAACTCTAGGGACTCCACCATCAGACATCCTGCCTCTACAGGCCGGTTCAGTTGCCAGGCTTTCTTGTCTCTGTTTCCAGCTTCTTCTCTGGGTGGTTCTGCTGATCTGAGGCAGAGCCCACTCTCTCTGGACTGGTTGCCACCTGGGGCAGCTGAAGGAGGGGGGTCCAGTGCAGGGATGCCGTCCTCTGTCTCCTGACCTCTTCATCAAGGTCCACTATTCCTTGAATGAGATTTTTCGATTTGGTGCAAAGAAAGGGGCAGAGCCCACAGCCAAGTTTAATACCATGTGAAGGGGACAGGTATGGAGAGAAGATACTAGTGGTATGTTGCTATCCATAAACTGAATTGACCTATGGAAATGGGGGCTTGGAGCAGAGGTGACTAGTAATCCCCAAGAGCCCTGGGGTAGATATTGGATTTTTTACAAGTGTGAAATGGGACTGAGGACATCCCCTATAACTCTTAAGAACTATGGAAACCCCAGTGATGTCTTGTTTACATATGGTAATCCAGATTTCTTTTCAAAACACACTCTTTTCCCCTGATATTATCACTCTAATTCAGGCCTAGAGACTTTAGTGAGATAATTCGAATTATGGTCCATCTTACCATTTATCCTAGAATTAATACATCTCTTTGGTTAACTGAAGAATAATAACCCAAAGAGTCTGCTTAAGATTCTCTCTCCCTCGGGACGTCTGGATGGCTCAATCTGTTAAGCATCTGCCTTCAGCTCAGGTCATGATCCCAGAGTCCTGGGATCAAGCCCCACATCGGGCTTCTTGTTCTCCCTCTGCTTGCTGCTTCCCCTGCTTGTGCATGCGTGCTCTCTCTCTCTGACAAACAAATAAATAAAATCTTAAAAAAAAGTTCTCTCTTCCTCTCCTGCCCTTTCCCCCCCAATAAAAAAAGGTAAAAATGACATTTGCCTATTTCTGACATTAGGTATTGCATTAAAAAAATAAACTTTAAACAATGTCTTATATACAAACAATCGATTTGTAAAGCTAATTGTAGAAAGGAGTATCATCTGGTACTACAAAGACAAAACCTCACGCCTAGAACTATGGTGAAACTCCTCAGTATGGCCTCACTGGCTTCTATCTTTGGACCAATCTCCCCTTCCAGCCTTACCACCTACTCCCTATTTCTGGGCATTCTGTGCTCTACTCACACAGGGATACTTGTCATTTATTGAACATGCCATGCATTTCGTCTTGTCAGAAGTGAAATCCAAGGCTATGGTTAGGTAGGTGACTGGAAAAAACATTCTGAGTTGGTCCAAGTCAAAGTTAAAGCTGACCTCCTATTGGGGGTTCAGCTGGCGGGCAGAATTCACCAAAGAAGTGTATGTAGGTTCCAAGAAATAATGTTAGGCTAAAATTACAAGTGTGCCTCTTTGAAACTTAAGGTATTTTTACTTAGATAACAGCACATACATCTCATTTCCTACACATAATCTGCATGGTACATGGGTGATGTGTTTAGGAAAGTACCTAAGAGCAATGACTTTCTTGCTGCTAACTTAATTTTTACTTTGAAGGGCCAAGACAGAACTATCTATGGTTCTCCTATCTGTTGGTTGTTCTAGGTCATTTTGGTCAGCTGTCTCATCGTCTACACCAGCTTCACCTTCACGTCTGCTTAAAATGCTGCTGCTGTTAATTGCTCACTCTGAGCTGACCAGAGAGTTCTAAATAACCTCTCTTCAAAGTAGCTCCTCCCACTCTTGACCTGCTGTGTAATGGCCAAACCCTGCAGATCTCTTTCCTCTTCTATATGAGTAGATCTCAACAGACATTTAAAAAACACACACAGTCCCTTCAAAGATGTGTATCCAATTTCTAATTTATTCCTTAAGAGCTATACTCCCTGGGTGACTGTGACAAGCTGAGTTCTCAGCCCTCAACAAATCGTAACAGAATTTTAAACAGACTCCCCTACATTGAGGATTAATAAAGGCTGCTTCCCATTTCTTAGTAACCCTGTATTTGACAAACATTATGCTTATGATATTTTGGATATTAAAAGGAGTTTTGTGCCAGAAGTATATTAGAAAAATCTGCATAGTGTAATAATTATTTAAAAATGAACACACTATTTTAAAAAAGAGAAATGAGGCATAAAGAAAATGATTTACCCCAGAACTCACTGAACCCATGGTTAACTGTGTACTGCCTGTGACAATTCTCCTATTGCTTATTCTTGTGTTAATTTGCTCACTTGTTTTTTCATTCAATTATTCTCTCAGTATCTACCAAGTGCTATGTGGATATGAGAGACACCTCTGGACCCAAAGGTCTTAACAACAATAGCAATATAGTAAGAGACAACATTTGTTGAGTTCTTATAACATGTCACATGCCACACTATTTTAGATGCATTATAGCAATTTATCCGAACAGCCCCATGTTACAAATGGAAAAGTGCCATTACCTCACAGAAATTAAGTAACATGACTCACAGTAACACAGCTGGAATGTGGAAGAGCTGGTGTCCGACTCCAGAGCCATTATGTTCCGTCAGCATGCTCATGTAGATAGAGCCAGCTTGTGACCTGAAACAAGCCTTCCATACTGGCCCCAGTGGGTTGCTATTGGCCTCAGCCACCAGTCAACCTGTGAAAGTCTAGGGTGAGGGTATGTAGCCAGGTGTTGGTCTTTCTTCTCTTCCTGTCTGCTCTGGATGATGGGGCTCTCAGGCCATAGGTCCCAGTCTTGATTATGTACTCAAAAGTAGTTGATTAGTTGACTTTGTCTTTTCACAAATCAAAAGCAGTTGATCAGTTGGCTTTGTCTTTGTGAAAAGATTTCTAGATGGGTCTTATTCATTTTCTAAGCTCTCCCATGCTCTGCCTTTTTTTCATCCCATGAAATGATAGCAGCTCTTACACACTTAGGATTTGATGATGGAGACAATAAGGATCCTGAAAAAGCACAGGGCTTCTCACTGTGGAGATTATTTTCAGTTTCTATTAAAATTCTCACTTTCCTCAGCTCATTGAGTCTGGAGATAAAGATGAAGTTGGTGTATCATGGTGATGGGTAAGTCACCCAACAGTGAACTCATGGTCAATTTTCCATATTTTGAGCTATATTTAGTCATTCTTTTCTCTCCTTCTCAAAGTTAATAAGACATTTCTGCCTTTTCCTTTCTTCCTTAAAAATCGTACTTAGAAACAAAGGTAATGTGTCATGAACAGAGGGCTCATCAAAGAACGCTTAAGACAAGATCTAGTTAGAGAAGGTATGTTGATATGGTGAGGGAAAATCTTTGAGAGGACATCAACTATTTCTAGGAAATCATGAAAGAAATATGAAGTGGCAGTTGATAGGTTGTATTCATTCATTTAGGAAAGCAGAGAAAAGCCTGGATCTAAATTTGGAATGGAAACAATTGAACATTTAGGATGGCTTAGTCTGTTTAGGCTGCTATAACAAAATGCCATGTACCACATGGCTTGTAAAACAGAGATTTATTTCTCACAGTTCTGGAGACTGGGAAGTCCGAGGTCAAGGCACTGGCTGATTCATCTGCTGAAGGTCTGTTTCCTGGTTCATAGATGGTTATCTTCTCACTGTAACTTCACATGACAGAAGGGGCGAGGAAGCCCTCTGGGGTCTCTTTTATAAGTGCACTAATCCCTTCATGAAGACTCCACCTTCATGGCTTGATTACCTCCCACAGGGCCCACACCCAGGTAATATCACTTTGGGTGTTAGGATTTAACTTAAGAATTTGGGGAAGACATAAACATTTAGTCTGAAGTGTAGGATCATAAAATAATTTTTGGCAAATTTTCAAAAGAAAGACCTAAAGAGGGGAGTTTCCTCAATTTGTGTGCCTGGGTCCATTTGAGGGAGCTCACTTCTCTCGTGCAAACAGCCTCACTGCTGGAGAAACATTACTGCAGTCTTGGGCATCGTATCGTTGGTCAAGTCAGAAGGTCTCCAGTGGTGATTGTACCTTCATTAGCAGAGCAAGAAGCCCCATCATCTTCCAGTTGTGTCTCCTAGGCTGGAAGTCCTGTGAGGCTAGGAAAGTGAGCATGTGGCTCTCCAAGGCTCTATGATGGAGATGGGAAGGGACAAGAGGGTTGGGAATGAGGGCTCGTTTTGTAAGCCATGAAGAAAGAGGACTCCTCCTTCATTCTTTCTGGCTAATCATGCTTAGCCTGTGAGCCAACTCTACTCTTGTTCTAGCCTAAAAGTTTCTCTTTACCTTTTTCACTCCTAGAGCCCTTGTCTTCACATGTCTAGGTCTCCCCTCAGCCAATGGAAAGATCCTGAAGGCAGGGCCTGCTTATGTGTCTCTGCATATCTAACAGTGTTTACTGTAGAGCTTTTTACCTAATAGAAATTAAACAACAATTGTGTCAGAATGGTAGAGTGTGCCTTTTCTCACTGTAAAATACTAAGCAACATTTAATAAACATTATACATATAAAAAATCCTCCTATCAAAACCTTATCTATCTTTCCAAACCGACCTGAAATATCACTTAGTCCATGAAGCCATGATTCATCTATCTTGCCAGCCCTAAATCATCTCTCTTCCGAATTTTAATACTGTATAAACAAAAGATGTTCATAATGCTTTATTCATTTCCATTCCTTATAGAATTTATTCCAGAATGGGCAGCCAGATGTGATCATGCCCGTGTGGCCCCCGCTGACTTGATTAGAGTTGGTAGTTGTCCCATGGTTAGGCCCATCATATTCTTTTCCCTGGAATACACTGTTGAAAACAGATACCATGTCATTTGGATGGTGCTGAGTTACTGGCACTAATAAGACCATGTAGAGTGGTGTTCAGAGTGGGTGCCTTGAGAGCCCATGCATGCTGCCGATATTGGTTGACAGAGGACTTAATATGTGCCTGGCATTGTATGAGGCAATAGGGAGCAAAATCAACCAACATGCCTATCCCCACGGCTCTTCTAGTGGTAGGATTTCCTTTTCAACATGTTCTAGCAGAATTACAGAAGAGGCGAAGGGGAAGGGATTCTGCAGCAAAGGGAACCAAGCATATCAGCAAGACATTCTTCAGCCCTTGGCGAGAGACTTGGAGATTCTGGCCCAGCTATGTGTCCATGCTCCTCCCCACCACCGCCATTGTTACTTCTGCTGCTGTTACTGGTTGACCGAGATTAAGTCCTTACCATGTTCTTAACATGGGGCGAATCTCTAGATACGTAGTTAATCATGTCCGGAGCCATGTGATCTAGGTACTCACACTACCTCCACCCTACCTGGGAAGGAACTGAAGCTCTGAGATGGGAGGTGAGTTACTTCAGAACACCAGCTAGTTAGTGACATGAAGGGAAGTAGGCTGAGCTCTTTGCCAATGTGGCCCGTCCTATTACTCTGCGTCCTTAAAACATCCTTGTAATAAACCAGCCTTGTTGGGTGCCTGTTCCTTCCTGTCAACAGATACCTCAGGTAGCCGGTTAATGAAGCTCAGACTGGAGGTGGCAGGAAGAAGTAGTTCTCCACCTTTCCGTTGTTATAGAAAACCGCAGGCATTTCAAATGGAATCAGAGCAGAATAAGCCCTCTCTTGAAAATCTTCGATCTAATAAAAGGATTTTAGTTTAAAGCCACTAAAAAAAAAAAATAATAATATAAATAAATAAAGAAGAAAAAGAAAAGAAAAGAGAAAAAAGAGACTGTTCAAAGGTAAACATCCCTGTCAGTGATTCGGCTCGCATATTCATTTCTTGAGTTGTAGGACTAAAATGAGGAAATTCATACAAAGAATTCATACAAATACATATACACACACTGACTGTCTGGAAATTCAGCGAATAATACATCCTGCGCTTGCGCGGACCGCGTGTTCTAAATATGTGTAGGGGCCATTAGTATCAACAAAATAAGACCCGTACAGTAGTTAACTGAATTCATACTAGTTTTTTGTCATATATTTTCTGTACCAAGAAACATGTGAAAGTCCATCTCATTTGTGAAATCAGGACTAGATGCTTGTAATCAAAAGTTGAAAATCACTATTGTAAATTATACCAAGAGTCCTGAATACTTGTAACGGGAAAGGCAGTTCTGTGGCTCTCTGTCACTCATTCATCCTATCCGCATGGGAGGCAGCTCTTACTGAGGAGGACACTCCTTGTGGAAAATCCTGATATAGCCTCATAACCCGATTGATAGTGACCAGGAAGCCACCACCAACATTTTGCAGTTAGCTGTGAGCTGTCACCATTTTTTGTTCAGAGAAAGAAGCACTTGCGTTCGGTGACCATCCCTTTATGTTTCCTAACGTCCAGAAAAAGCATTAAGGATCAAGAAGCTTTTTTTTTCGGATGTGTCCTGGCATTTGTCTATGTGTCCGTGTTCTTGAATCACGAAACTGGTGTCTTATTCATTTCAGCTTGTCTAGTGGGTAAAGAAAAAAAAAAAGAAAGACCTTCAGCTCTGTGGACGGCATTAATAAACTAACATCGTTGGGCTTCAGTAGAGAGCGGGTAGTTGAGGAGTAAATGTTATGGCATAATTGAAATAAGTCTTTTAACTCCCAGAGCAACAGAAATCTCCCCCCCCACCTTCAATTTTTGGATTATTATTATTCTCATCGCACTTAAAAATAGCATACCGTCTGCGGCAGGATGGTGTGGAAGTTCTCTGGAGCTTTCATCACTAATGACCTCATCTTCAAGTGGTCAGTGATAATAAACAAGAAGAAGGGATTTCCAAGGGGGCAGAGCATTAATAAGGTAAGATTTTAAAATTAATTTTTCAAGTTAATTAAAATGTCCAAAAGCACAATAAAACTGCAGAAAATCTGGCAAGGGAATGGCAGCAGGCCTGATTAATGCAAGTCAACTGTCTTCTGAGGGTAATAGTAATAATGATAAGATTATGGATATGGAAGAACCTGCTAAAGAGAAATGTGATGTATGTGGAATACAAACTGCGTCCCAGTTACTATTTTATGGTGCACAATGGATCTTATTAAGGAGGAATAGCTGCAAGAATTACCACCGAATTGCTCAATAAAAGTATTGTGTAATTAACAGTGTTGTAGCAGCAGCTGGAGCAATGCCTCCCATTGATATTCCATATTCTCCATCTATTTCCAGTTTGCTAAGAGGGTGTGAGTTCTAGCTAAGTCTGTTTATTTATCCAATCACTCGGTAAATATGTATGGAGCAGGGCACTCTGCTAGGGGATATGAGGGCACAGTGATGGGTAAGGCACTGCCTTTGCCTTCAGGGGGCTTATGTTCAAATAAGGGAGTTAAGATATGAGTGTAATTAACTCTAACACAATGCAGATTGTCTTGGGACTTTCCACAAGAGGTCAAAGAAGGAGAAATTCCTTTTAGTAAAAGGGATTTAGGAAAGACATCAGAGAATATATGACATTTGAGAAGGGCTTTGATTTCAATGGTGATGACGATAATACTTTTCTTTCTTTCTTTTTTAAAAGATTATTTACTTATTTATTTGACACCCAGAGATCATAAGTAGGCAGAAAGGCAGGCAGAGAGAGAGAGAGAGAGGAAGGGAAGCAGGTTCCCCGCTGAGCAGAGAGCCCGATGTGGGGCTCGATCTCAGGACCCTGGAATCATGACCTGAGCTGAAGGCAGATGCTTTAATCCGCTGCGTCACCTAGGTGTCCCAAGATAATACTTTTCTGCTTACACGTTCTTAAATCTTTAAAAATGCTCTGTGACGTGTAAGGCCACCAAGGCAAGTAGGAAGCAATGGAGGCGTATTCGGGGTGAAGAGCGTCAAAGTAAAAAAAGGGCGGTACTTGTCAGTGATATGTGGAGAGACGGAGGGCATGTAAAATGGAAGGCCCCAAATGCCATACAAATATATCTTGTACTAACGGGGACTTTGGACATTTTGGAGCCAGGCAGTTTGACCTAACTCTGCTTATGAAGTTACTCTGTTTGCCTGGTGGACTTGGGGGACAAAGTGGATTGTAAAAATCACTTGGGGGCACTGCAACAGTAGAACGTGGTGGAGATGCTGGAGGGCTAACTGTGGGATGTGTTTTGTGAAAATGGAGAGGAGAGAACCACTGTCAGTGACATGTGAAGACAAAAAACTTGAAGGAAGAAGAGAGGGAGGTCAAAGATGACCACAGAATTGTTGAGTCTGGGTTATTAGGAGGATGGCTGCACACACGCCAACACAATGGTAGACCAAAGAGGGTTGGGAAAATAGTGATGATGTGTTGGTACAGAGACGATGCACCTGGAGAGGTACTTCTCCATCATGAGCTTTGAGGCTGAACTTAATGTTTCTTGGCTCTTACGATAATATTGGGTTTAGGTGCTATCTGAATGTGCTTGGGAGCTACGCGGGCATGGAATAAGATGATCTTCAGACATATGCAGATAATGACTTAGAGATCATCAATTTGGGTGTCATTGTTTTTCAGGACCATTTAGAATGACAGCTGAGCTTTCTGTGTCTCTCGTGGAGGCAGCTGGGTTAAGCTCAGTCCTGAGGTGCTGAAGAGATTCTGGGCCCAAGATCATGGGATACGACTGATCCGTAGCTTGGATTTTATTAGATTATCTTCAGGTCTCCTTTTAATTTTCTTTTAGTACCACAAAAATGCCTCCTAGCCTCCCTTTTTCATTGGGTTTCTATTATTTTTGGCTGTCTGTTCCTCATCCAGCTGCCTTTTCTCCAGGCATCAGAGCTGACGGGCACAGGAAGTGTTGAAGTGTGGCTGCTAGCCGACTTGCCCAGAGTACAGCGAAACAGAACCACTACAATGGGATGAAGAACTGCTAAGAAACTTGAGCTGGGGTAGCTTAGATTCTGAAAGCTTGAATTCCATACTGGACTCATAAACTTTGTTCATTTTCAACTCCCCTGCCTCCTGAGCCTCTTGGAACAATTTTACCCAGAAAACACAAAGTTTCTGGCTTTGTTACCTCTCAGATCCATCCCTACCTGTGTAACTTAGAGTCCCAGTCCCAGTGTCCCCAGCTTCTTTAACAAGGATGAGTACAACCTTCTACCTGGCTCTCTGAACTCTCCTTTCTTGCAAGCCCTCCTTTGTATTGCATTCTACATTACTTTCATTTCGAAAAGTCTCCAAGGTCTGTATGGCTCCCGGTTGCTCCTACAATCAGATTGAAAATGCTAATCCTGGACTGGGAGGCTCTTGGATGGTCATCGACCTCCTCAGGGGTCCTTCTGTCCTCATCGCCAGGTGTAGCCCTATTCGCCTTTGTTCTTGTGGGCAAACAGCCCTACCGCACTCCGCATGTGATTTACTTATTGCCTCATGAGAGAAGTAGCAGACACTGCTGCTTCTACCTGAAACCTCATTTTCCCCCCTCTCTCTCCCACTTATGCCTCAGATTTCTTTTCGTTTGGAGGTCTTCCTTGTTAGGATCAGGCGAGCCACTTCTTAGCCACTCCTGCTAAGGCGCCATGAATGGAGGTTACCACAGGCTTTCTTCTCAGTAGGCTACAAGACAAATCTCATCCCTTTTATTACATTTGATTGGGAAGGCACGCTCTTTCCTGTACCTCTGATGGCTTTCTCCTTATCCGTTTTTAACTCTACTCTTTTGCTGTATGAGACAATGACTACACAGTCAGCCTTAGCCTCCTTAGCCTCTGTGCTTTAACATACAGATCCTAGAAACATGGCTTACAGGACACCACAGTACTTTCCAAAGGATACTTAGATTTAAAAAAAAAAAAAAAAAAAGAAGAGGAAGAAGAAAAGAAGGTTCGATTTTCACATGAGTGTGGGAAATCCTGGATTAAGCGGAGTTAAATGGGTTTCTTTCTGGAGGACTATTTAGAGATTTTAACAATGTACATTATAGATCTCCAAGAAGGGATGGTTTTATGATCCACCAGAATTAGGAATAGCTCTCCTCTCTGGGTCAGCCCTCCTTTGATTCTTTTTTTATTGCAGTGAGATGTAAATTTCAGGACATCAAGAGATAGAGACTGATCAAAAGAGGTTTGATTGCCTTTTTATTTCCCACACCATGCAGTGCTAAATCCTATCTGGGTATTTCTTATTCTCTGCCTGCAGGTGAGAGACTTTAGGTTTCCAAGGTGTTCAGTGCCTAAAAGTGGCTCAGATCACTGTATCCTTGAGGGGTGGGGGATGACAGAGGAAGCACCTCCTTCCCCAAGCCAAGCCCCTGCCAGCACAAAGGAGCAGTATTCTAAAAAGGGAAATGTGCTCTCAGTCTTTCTTACTGCTTTCCTCAGGATGGAAGTGGCGGCCCGAGCGTCAAAACTCTACCTTCTTACCACATCTAGGACACTTAGAGGCAGGTCCCTTTCTCCTTTATTCTCAGTAAAACATTTCAAAATGCAAGCCTAACTTCTAAACAATGAGGGACTTTCACAGGGAAATCATCAACTTCTCATGTTTTGATCCCTTGTTGATCTATAAGCTTAATGGTCCAGCCCACCCCACCCCTGTCGTCATCTTGCTCTGTGCCCCAGGAAGCTCACCGTTACAGATACCTCCTCTGGCACCGTCTTCTCTTCTTGCTTCCCTTCCCATTTGGAGAAGACAGATTGGGGCCCTTGTCTCTTGCTCCTGCTTTTTGTGTTCTGTTTCTGGAAGAGGCTGGTCTCTCTGGAACTCCACCTCCCATGGGCAGCCCCATGGGCAGGGTAGGTACAGCCCTACCCCATGACTACAGCCCTGCCCCATGGCCCCAGCCCCCACACCTTCAGGGACACAATCTTTCCCTTCCCTCCGCTGAGCCCTCCCTTCCTTCTGCCTACAGCTCCACAAAGAGTCCCAGCCAGTTTTTAAAGCCTCTTGGATGATCCAAGTTGGGTTTTACATCTTGGTAGACCCTGGCTGGTCTGCTATATTTTCAGGAAGGATACAGAGGTCCTTGCTGTCCTTTATGTGAAAATAAAAAAGAGCAGTCACAGTTTACTCTCACTGCCCACTTCCCATGAGAGAAAGGGAATGCCTCCAGGTTCAGGACCGCAGGAGGTCTCCCAGAGCCTCTGGAAGGCAGGCTCTGCGCGCTGTGCTTGCCCAACCTTATGTGGCCCCAGAAACCCTTCTTGGCGGGGAACATCTTAGGGGACTAGTATTCCACAGAGCCCATTTTGCAAAGCCCCTGGTCAGAGCGCATTTCATGGAGGTGAAGAGGTGGTAGAGCGCATTCAACGGCTTGCAGACAGCAGGAATTTAGGAGGCTGGTGGAGACCAAGTGGGAGCCACCTGCTTATTTTAGAGAAGCCACCAAGGATACCTCAGTACAAATTGCTCTGGACCTTTGTTTTTTCTTCAACAATGTCTGAGCAAATCTTTGCTGGGCTTGCGGGAGGATATACCATAGTTTTTGACATAGTATCCCAGCAAAGGAAGAGGCCCAGGGAAGGAGGGCAAAGGTCCTGGCTAGATTCTTGCCTCCCCCTGGAGGTGCCTGAGTGAGAAGGGCCAGTGAGGAGCTCTAGGGCCACAGGTCTGACTGGCTGCTTTCTTGCAGTCACAGGGAGTAAATAACCCTTCCCACTCAGAGGTGAGCAGACGTATTCTCCTTCCTATTCTCAGCAGGGCGGGTCCCCGAGATAGGTAAGGGCATGTCAGTGCGCACCCCAATTCCGGTAAGAATGGGGTATGGTAGGAATACTGCGGGGAGAAATGACTTGGGAAGAGAGCTTTTATCATCATTGAATTGGCTTGTTCTTTAGAAATATAAAAGGTGGGAGCTCAGATTATTCTTTGGGTAACCCCAAGGTCAGTGTGTAGTGGTCTGAGACCACATAGTCTCTTCAAGCTATCCTGGATGAAAGCCAGCACATATGGTGGGGTTTGTAGTGGTTCAGGCTGAACGGGGCATACAATGGAGTCCTGAAAACCCAGCAGAAGCCCCGTGATCAGTGATGGGCTCTCTCTCTCCCCCACACATCCCCCACCCCACTTTTTGTAGAGCTGGCTACCTGGCAACTCTCCTGGGCCCCCCCATGAAACCCCTTTCTGTGACTTGGTGTCTGCTCAGACAGCAAGCTGAACCAGTAACCCCCTGTGATGCTCCCACAGCTCTCCTGATGCTGCATCATTCCATCCTTGTCTCCTCCGCAGTCACACAGTAGAGGAACTTGCTTTGTCATGATTCCTCCTGCAAAAAGAGGACTCCTCTTTGGGCAAAGATGAATGGGTGGCTGGGAATTGAATGGTAGTGTCATATGGGGCTCTTCCAGAAAATTCCCCCAGCTGACCAGGCAGGCAACCCTTACTATCCTCCAGGACCTGTTGGGCACCCTCCTAATAGGGACTGCTACGCTCTCCATGCATGGGCCCCCCCGGAGGTGTACAGCATGGCAGCCTGGCCACTGGTGCTTCCCATGAGGGCTGAAGTACCCTGTGTCCTCCCCCACCCCATCACGATGATGCTTGTTTCAGCTTCACCTTGTGGGGAGGGGATGGTGGACTTTGGTGGAGCTACAATCTCTTAACTCCTCAGCTCTGGAAGGGATTTGGTAACCCCAAAAAGCAGAAAATGACCTGTTGCATCTTCAGTTCTGTTCTTCTCTCTAGTCTTTTGTCTTCTTGCCAAAGACCCTGGGAGAGAGGAACTTGTAGGGCAGGGCCTCTCCCTTCTAGAAATATGCCTAATCATTTCTCAGAATCCTACTTAGGCTGAACTTCTGCTTTGAAGCTGTCCCTGACCTCTATCTAGAGTGACCAAGTTGTCCTGGTGTGGCCAGGATCCCCCCCATCCCCCCAACCCCACCTTTTTTTTTTTTTTTTTAAGCCCAGAAAGTTCTGTTTTCCAGAAATCCACCCTAGGTCCCCTGTGAACCAGGATGGTTGGTGGCCCTCCCCCATGACCCTCTCCTTCCTGAAGCTGCAAATCTGTTACCACACACTTCACAATGTGAGCTCAGTCTCCTCTGTGAGTCTGTGGGCTCCATGGAGAAAGGGCTTCTGGCTGATGTGGCTTTCTCTCCCCTCATGCCTGGTCCTGGTAGGTGCCCCATAAATACTTGTTGAGCCCCGCTTAGCAGGTGGAGGAGCAGCTCGCTCCCAACCGCTGTCTCAGGAATGACTAGGCAGATATTTCTACCTGAGAATCAACACTGTGGATCCCTTAATACCTCACATCTCTGATGGGCCTTGCTTCATTCCTGATGAGGAAAACCAGGAAGCCCAGCGTTCGCAATCATGGTAAGGGCCTTATAGTCTGGAATCTCTATCTGTAGCAGATAAACTTTTCTTATTTAAAAACTGTTGGCTTTCTTCTAAATAGTTTATTGTAGATAACCGGAAAACAAAAAGAACATACAGTGACCCACATGTCCTTCCTTGGAGAAAATCACCGTTATGTAGTATATCTCCTTTATTAGACAAAAATTAAATCATGATTTTGTACCTATTTTCTTATCTTCTAATACAAAGTGAACATTTTCCTGCATATTGTGGAGGGTTCAGGCTGCCTTAATGAGATACCATAGACTGGGTGGTTTAACATTTATTTCTCGTGGGTCTGGAGGCTGGGAAGTTCAGGATCAAGGTGAGGCTGTCTGCTTGCTGGTCCCTGGCTCTCTGTTCTTCCATTGGGTCCTCACCTGACTGAATGGGCAAGGGAGCATTCTGGGTTTCTTTTCAACAGGGCACTAATCCCATCCTGTGGCCTCTGCCCTCATGACCTAACCACTTTCCAAAGCCCACCCCCCCTTACCTCCTAATACCATCATATTGGGGATGGGGTTTCAACACATGAATTTTGGAGGAACATGAACATTCAGTCTCTAGCACTTGTCAGTAGCATTGTTCTACCATGTAATTAAAAACAGATTTTAAAAATTGTTGTTAAAAAAATAAAACAAAAGAAAAACCATCTGTTTTAATTTGTCTATTTTTAGGAGGCCTAGTAATTTCACCATAAAACATGTACAATTAACATATGCTAATTTAAAAGGATCAAGGCTATTTGAAAAGAGGGAGAAGATATCCCATTGCCCAGGGAAAGTCATTGCTAACACGTCTTTTCAGACATTTTTCTGTGCACAGACACACATGCTCATGTACACATACACTTGTTCCCAGGAAGGCTGAACATCTCTTTATATGCTTTCTAGACATTTGAAATGTTCATTTCTGAAGGGCTTGTTCATGCAATTTGCATTTTTTTTCTGGTTGGGTTTCAATTTTTCATATGGATTTATATGATCATTTTAATATACTTAAGGATATTAAATATTTAATTTAAAAATTTTAGCAATATCTCCTCCAGAATTTAATTTCTTTTGGCCATTTGATTCTCTTCAGAACTTTACATTTTAATGGACTCTAATATACCAATATTATCTTTTTAGTTTCTGCCTTTGGCTTAAGGTAAGAAAGGCCTTGGCCACCACTGAACGAGAAAATAAATCTATGGCTGAGAACAAATTCCCTTTTTGTATTTTAGTTTTTAATCCATCTGGAATTCATTTGGCATGAGGAGTTATGCAGTAAGGATCCAAATTTACTTTTTTTCCCCCCAGAAGGCTAGCTAATTGTTCCAACATCTTTTTCCCTTTAATAAGAAATGCCAGCTGTAGCATATATAAGGGGTGTTCCCATTATTGTTTTTCTCCAAAATATTCTACAATTGCAGTTTTGATTTTTTTTTCCTTAACCAGCATAATTGAGAATGGCCAAGTCTCTGAGGAGTGAGCTTCATATAGTGTTTCTTTCTGTGATATTCATCTATTTATATCTGGTCTCACTTTGCTGTGGTCAGTGAGTATGATCTGAACCGGTTGGAATTCATTAAGGCTTTCTCTGTAATGTACTATGGTTCTATTTTGGTACATTTCCTATTTTGTAGACGTTGACAAGAAGACACAATCTCTATATAGTAGCCACCTCTTGCCCTCCTCTCACATCTGTAATTTCTGTCATTGTTAAGTGTGTGTTTATGCTTTTTCAAGAAGAGGGCTTTGTGTTCTGAAACCTCCTTTGTTGGGGAAGGAGACCCTTTTGACCTGCAGATTAAGTAATTGCTTGATTTGCTGGACAGCTCCTGTTTTTCCAGTTTTATTGAGATACAGTTGGCACATGACACTGTAGGAGTTTAAGGTGTACAGCAGAATGACTTAACACATATACACACATATATATATTGTGAAATGATCACCATGTTTAACAGACATCCAATACCTTGGATAGTTAAATTTTTTTCTTATAATAAGGTGTTTTAGAATCTATTCTCTTAGCCATTTTCAAATGTACCATGCAACAACGTTAACTATAGTCATCACCATTATTTTATTAGAGATTTTGCACCAAGTTTTGGGAGCAAATTTTCAGATAATCATAATATGCTACTTCATCACCTTTAAAAAAAAAAGAATCTTTTTTTCCTTTGGATGGTGCTGAGTTATTTTATTTTAGAGATAACTCTTAGGTTTAGAATGCAGTTAAGTTTAGTGTTTTGATTCAGTATGAGAGGTATTTTTCCCCCATTGATGGATTTAGCCTTTCTGTATGGTGGTTCTGTTGGTTGGGTTTATTCTGACTTAATTTGCATTGGTGGTGGATGGTGGTACTTGTTCTCAGTCATTCATCCACCCTTTTAGCCATTCTTCCTAGTAGGCAGTGTCCTGTACTCTCCTTCCTGCCTCCTTGACTTTGGGCTTTGCCATGAGCTTGCTCTGACCAATGTGGTATGGATAGAAGTGAGGGGCAGTCAGTTTTGGGCAGCGGTTTTAAGAAGCACCTTTGGATTGGCTTGTCACTTGAGCTCTGTCCACTTGTATAAGAAGCCCAGGGAGTGGTGCCTCTTCATCCTGAGACAGAGAATGAAAAGACACAGGGAGCCCAGGAGAGTCGGTTGTGCCCAGGAGCTTTGCCAGCATGGGAACCTGCAGGCAAGAAAGACATGCTTATTGTAATAACCCACTGAGATTTTGGGTTGTTCATTACTACACTTCCTTTCCCTTTCTTTATCTATTTTTTTTTTTTAAGATTTTATGTATTTGTTTGACAGAGAGAGAAACAGCAAGAGAGGGAACACAAGCAGGGGGAGTGGGAGAGGGAGAAGTAGACTTCTCGCTTGGAGAAGCCCCATGCGGGATTTGATCCCAAGACCTTGGGATCATGACCTGAGCCAAAGGCAGACGCTTAACAACTGAGCCACCCAGGTGACCCTCCCCATCCATTCTTGAAAACTTTTCTTCCTTCTTTTCTATCCCTTCATCATCAAAGAACCATTAGGAGACTAGAATGAGGTAGGACTTCCAAGGGGATCAGGGCCTGTGTGCAAGGTGTGGACAGGGGCTCTGTGGGGCTAAGAGATTAGTCATGTGTAAGGACATTGAGCAATGTATTCAGGATAATGAAAGTCAGAAAGCTCGCTATTGGGAAAGGAGAACATATATAAGGAAATAGAGATCGCTAGAATTAGGGTTGCCAGATTTAGCAAATAAAAATACAGGGTACCATTTGGGTGATTTTTATTCTAAAATTTTATTTGTTTATCTGAAATTCAAATTGAACTAGGCATCCTGTATTTTATTTGGCAACTTTAGCTAGAATAAACCCTGTAGTGTTGGACCGTAATGTAGAAGAAGCAATGTGAACTCATAGTTTTTAATATAGAGAGATAAATATAGAAGTAAATATAGATGTAAATATGGTATGCATGTGTGGGTCATGTATTCACTTGTATATTTTCTAGCTCTGTCCACTCAGAGGGTTTGGGGACAATGACACTGTAGTGGCCATGAGCACACTTAGTGTCCAGACCTTGGTTTCAAAATGTTCCCAGGAATCCTGGCTCCTTTACCAGGGCTTCTGGGAGAAATGGCCTACTCCAGGGCTGGGGTAGGAAAAGGACAAGGTGGAAAAGGACAGAACACTTTATTGTGCCAGACTGTAGGGAAGTCCTCAGTGAATATTGGGAAGCACAGAAGCCAACTTGACATAACTCCCAATGACCAACTCAAGGACATTTATGCACCAAAATAAATAAAATAACAACTGATTACAAACCATTGAATAAAATAGAAATTCTTAAGTTCACATTTACTAAATAAATAGATGAACAAATAAATTGGAAGAAAAGAAAGTTATTCTTTGTGGTAGAAGGAGTGATGGAAATAGAGAAATCACCATATGGCAGTTTTCATCGTAATATGGAATGAACACCAGAAATATCAATGCGGCTAAAATCAGTGTGTGATGTGTACTAAGGAAGACAAGTTTACATAATTCCAAAGTACCTCCCATAAGAATATTCATCAGTAAGTAAGTAAAGGGAAAAGGTATATTTGCAGGAGATAGCAGATAGATACCAACTTAATGAAGTCATCAAAGCCAACACCGCCAGTAAGGGCACAAATGGATATTGTGTGCTGCTCAGCAGGGTGCAGCAAAAAAGAATACATTACCTGTATAATTCCAGGCAACATGCAAAATCTGGGTCTGATCATGAGACATTGGACAAATCCAAATTGAGAGGTGTTCTGCAAAATGACTGGTCTGTAGTCTTTGAAGAATGTCAAGTTCATGAAAGTTAGGAACACATAGGAATTATTCCAGATTAAAAGGAACCAGAGACTCAGCATGACTGGGTAGAACATGGAGTCCTGGGTTTGATTCTTTGCTCTGAAGAGCATTATTGGGACAATTGTGAAGCTTCAGTGGCTATCTGGGCAAAGGGTATGTAGGAATTCCCTATGTTATTCTTTCAACTTTTCTGTAACTTAGAAACTCATTAAAAGTAAATCTTTGAAAAAGGTGACTAATATTTAATTTTAGCTTTTCTACTTTTTTACCTTGATTTTTGTTCTTGGTAACAACAAAGGTGTACATACTCTAAATTGTTGCTTCTTTTCATAAATAATATATTTAAACTTAAATTTCTTAGTGTATTACATCTTCCTTTAAAGGTCTTTCTTTCTTTTAAACATGGATTATTTACTTTTTGTATATATGTATAAATTATGCATATATATAATACATGTTTATAAGTAGATACATATATATAAGTATATATGTATATTTGTATAGATATACACATATGTATATAATATATGCATATATGTGTATATATGTATATATCATGTGCCTATAAATACACGTATATACATATTATATATCTATTACATGTACATATTACATATACAAAGTATGTATAGATATTATATATGTATAACTTGGTACATATTACATCAGGTCAGGTCCACCCCTTAGCCCTTGCATATTCTGCACTCCACTACTTAATGCCATTCATGTTTCTCAAGGGAAGTCTGAGAGTTATCTAATTTCTTTCTTAGGCCAATAACTAACTTACTTCTGTTTGAATGCTTATTGGATACTTTCTTCGTATTTGAAATTCAACAACTTGCCAGATTTGGTTTGCTGTGAGTTTATTATTATGATTTTAGCTGGAATAGAGTGAGCTTTCTGCACTCTCCATACAAATCTTTTATTTCACCAAGATATTTTTCTATTGTGAATTTTAATATTGTCGCTTTTTTTGTCATTGTTATTTCCTCCAGGTATAGAAGTTATTTATATATTGGATCTCCATTATTGGTCCGCCACATAAACCATATTCCATCCAAGCACTTTAATCTTTTTAATTCTTTTCCCATCCATTCTGGGCGATTTTCACAAAACTATGCTCTATGCTATCATCATCATTCTATAGATTTAATTCTCCTTCTAACAGCATCTTAGAATTCTACGCTTTTATTGGTCTCAGACATATTCACTTAACTCTTCTAATTGCCTTTCCATCCGAGTTCATCTTGTTCCATCATCTTTCATTCCATTTCTTTGATTGCCTTGGGAATGCAAAGTAGTTGCTGTCTAAAAACTTCTTTGATTTCCCAGATTAAATAATCATCTAAACTGTTCTTTATTCATTGTGTACTAGTTTCCAGTCCCTCTTTTTCATTGTGGTTGAGAGAATTATTGCTTAGGTACCATGTTGGTTCTTCTGAATGGGACATTGCTCTCCTGAATTGCTGTTTATTCTGAACAGTTTCTGTAGAGTTTCACTGTAGTCTTTACTCAGTAATTGTTTGAATCCTCCCTGTCCACCCTGATCTGGAGCCTGGAATGTCAGTGCTTACATATTCTGTTTAGCTGCTGAGCTGCCTGAGGAGGGCTTAGATGAAATTGGGGTGTGAGAAGCTGCGGCCAGAAAACGATCTCTCTAATAATTGAATCTCCTTTTTACCCTCAGTACATTTTAAAGTTTTCTGAATAGTTGGTGTCTAAGCAGGACAGAAAAATCATTTAGGTATTTAAACCTGGAGCTTGAAGGCTGTGGGTTAGTTAAACAGGTGTTGAAAGAGCTCAGAAGGCAAAGAGGATAGCGAGGCAACCCGGAGGTTGGCCACAGAGGGAGTAACCCTACCCCCCCCCCGCTCCCCCCCCCCCCCCCCCCCCCGCCTCCCCCAGGCTGGAGAGGCAGAGGCTGGATGCAAAGTTCCTGGAGCCTGTGGCTAGGGTCACCTGCAGAAGCTGGCTGCTTGAAGGCAGTGGGAGCAGGAACAATGGAGAAGCACCATCCCTGCTGAGCTGTCTCCTGAGGCCCAGAAGGAGGGGGTGAATGACTCCAAGTTCTTTCTTCTCTTATCCTTTTAATCTCCCAGCAGTGTCTCCCATTGGCCCAATCCTGCCGGAGCCAGCTGACACAGGAACCTGGATGATGTATGCCAGAGCTGTCAGCCATTCTATAGCAAAGACCAGAGCAGGGAAGTAAAGGCTTGAGGGCAGCAGGTCAGGACTGACAGAGGTTTTGTACCATAGAGATTCTGTGTGCGTATGTATATATTTGCTAAATTATATTCCAAACTAAATAGCTACACACTCATATGTGCATACCCACTTACACATTGGGTATGAGATGTGTTTTCCTATAATATTTTGTAGTATGTTTGGGACTGTCACTTTTGTACATTTATTTGCTTATTTATTTTGGAATAGTCACTGTTTGGGGTTCTCAAGTAGTCCTAAACCTTTCAGTTTTTTAGTTGACTCCTTTGGGTCATAAGGTCATGGTTTTTGTCTCATATTGAGTTCTTTGGCCCATCCTGTGAGCTTTCCTGCTCCTGAGAAGTCTTAGGTCAGCATGGCCGCAGAAGGAAGTGTGCATTTGGTACTCCTAGTTATGTCTGGATTTGAGAACAACCTGTTCAGTGTCCTCAAGGTCAAGGGGGACCGTGCTGCTCTATTCTGATGGCCACATGGGTTTGATACTTGTAGCTCGTTCATGGGAAGACCTGTTCTGCCTGTTTCTTTTTCTTTTTTTTTTACATTTGTATATATATATTTTTCCAATTTATTTATTTTCAGAAAAACAGTATTCATTATTTTTTCACCACACCCAGTGCTCCATGCAAGCCATGCCCTCTATAATACCCACCACCTGGTACCCCAACCTTCCACCCCCCCACCACTTCAAACCCCTCAGATTGTTTTTCAGAGTCCATAGTCTCTCATGGTTCACCTCCCCTTCCAATTTACCCAAAATCACATACCCTCCCCAATGTCCATAACCCTACCCCCCTTCTCCCAACTCCCCTCCCTGTTCTGCCTGTTTCTAATTCAGGAGTTCTGCTCTAGGAAAGCAGCCCAGGCTTCTCCTGGAGCATCTGATTCTGTAGAAGTTCTGGGTTCTACCCCGGTGTTTTCTGTGGCTCACGTCGGTTCCCGGTACTTAGACTAACACAATTTCTAAAATGGTTCTGCAAATATGTGTCACATATGCTTACCTCTGACTCAAGGTTGACATCATTAAGTTTAATGGACTAAACTGATTAAGTTGATTAATTAGGATTAATTGATTATGTTCATTTTTCTGTGAATATAACCTCAGAATACTTCTTGAAATTTTGCTGGAAGGCTTTGCCAGTGGCATGTGGAAAGATGACATATTTTCTATCCTGTACTTTGTAGCGAAGTCCAAACTCCAGATCAAGCTTTAGCAGGCAATGGTTTGTTACAAGGCAGTAAACCCAAGGTGTCCCGTCAAGGGTGAGCCATTGGCTGATTCTACTTTTGCCATTTTTTTTTTCCTTCAGAGGAAATCTTACCAGAATGCATTGAACAGAAACAATAACATAACAAGAAAGAAAGATTAAGAAGCAGAACATCTCCAGATAGAGAGCAGGATTCAGAATTCTACCGGAAGCTTTTTTTTTAGATTGGGTTCCCTAGACACAGACTCTGAGATGGAGAGTTGGATATCCTCCCAAGGTTTTTGAGAAACGCAACTGCAAAGAAGTGAGAATGGCAGAAGCAGGCAGAGGGAGAGAGTGGCCGTTTGGGCCATTTGCATCTGAGGCCCCAGTTGATTCTCTTGGGAACTGTCTGGGGAATTTGGTCGAAACAGAACTCTTCAGAATTGTCCCAGATTGAAGCAGAGGCTAAGACTTTCTATTCCTCTATCAGCTGGTCATTGACTATGGGTTGACCCCAGTGAAGGGGAGGGTGACCTCGGACAAGACAGGATATCATGTCACAAACGTAGTGTATGGTGTTTTCTTTCTTGCCTCAAACACTCTGTGGGATCATCTGGCCATGTAGCTCTGCTGATTGTACCTGCATAATAATAATTTTAAAAGGCCTAAGGTATAATAATCTGTTTTTTAGTTTGGAAGGGTGATTCTCCAATGTTTTTCAGTCTGCCTGGCTCCTAAAAACGCTTCTTTGAGATAGTGGCTTCCTGAATCTTCTTGGAGCTTACGTCTTCATTTGGAGTTCATGTCTCTTACTAAGATACTCCAAAACACTTTCCACTTTCTGCAAATCCAGTTGATTAACATGCCATCATGGATATTGCAAATCAATGTGATGTTCTGGGAAATCTCCAGAATATCCTAGTCTCTTGGGACTGTATTATGACAGAGACCCTGAGGTGTTAACAGAGCTAACAAGGCCCTGAGGGAAGACGATAATATATACTATCATCCATCCCATGGGAATATAACTGCTTCTGATCTTTCCCATAGGGATGGAAAAAGAAGTTAGCCAGTTTAACAGCTATGGACATGCTAAAGATCATGTTAAAGATAACACATGAGGCACAGTGGCTGCAACTGAGACTTGTACTGGGTCGAGTCTATGATAATCTGTGCACCGAAGCAGCCCCATATTGACCTGTTAGCACGACTGTTATATTTTCAAGCCCCTTGTGAGCTGGTTGTTAAGCATTATACCATGGAACTTGGCAAAGGTTACAGACCTTCCCCAAACCTTGGAGAGCCAGTTGCTGAACACTGATCAGCACACCGCTGGTGGTGGTCCACTGTCGTCTGCCATGATTCATACAGTTTTCGTAGGGGCTAGAGAGGTGAATTAATGAGGACATCGTGGGGATCATCATTCCTGAATTCTTTAAAATTACAATGGTGGCACTAATTTTTACCCCTCCCCTTGGCCTATAGTATTTTTTTCACATTTGCTATTGTGTGGGGGGGCAGTAGGGGGCCATTTCAGAGGTTTCCACTTGGTTCTCCTCACTGCATTTATCCCACAGATTAAGAATCTGATACAAGTTCTTCCATTTCTCATGTATACTCATTCTAGTTATATTCTATATTCTATATATTCTATATTATAGCTATGTCTAGTTCCATATTTGGGTGCAGGGAAATGATCGCTAGATGGGTCTTTGCACCCAGTGAGCGGCACCTGACCATATTGCTTAATTATAACGGATGGTACAAGACTGCACTGAGTCCTTGGGAATCCAAGTTAACCCAGACTCTGGATCCAGCAATCCTTGTAAGATCCCATTTCCCCTCTGGATGGTTATGTGAGTAAATGGCTAGAGGTCACTTTGGGGAGCAACTGGGAGAATTACTACGGCATATTCTTGCTCGGTGTTCCAATGTCTTTTTTCATGGGGACCTGACTTTTCTTTCAGTTGTTCAAGAAATAAAAACTGGCTCAGATACAGAAGCCTGGTAAGCAACCATGACCTTTTATTTGGACAGTTGCCTACAGATTCTTGACGGCTCATTCTTGATTTCTTTTAGTTGGATAATTTGTGTCATACCCTTGCAGGCTGCTCATAGGAGCATCATGTTCTGTTTACCATATCCCTAGCTCTCTGCGATTTGCTGGCTGCTACTCTGACCTTGCTTTGATGGTGAGGTGCTACCCCCAATCTTCTATCATTTCAAGATCCCCATTGTTTTCACTGAGTTCAGTTCTGTGGTTGTGTTTCCTACTCTCAGCCTTGGCTATGGAGGAGAGGCACCAGTGAGCTTCTGAATGATGCTGCTGCCCCTCTCACGAGCACATTCCTTTTCTTTGGTAAAAGGGTGTCCTGTGGGGGCTCCTATGGCACACTGTTGTCTGATGGGGAGTTTCCAGGCTAACCTAGTATATCCCCTTTAACATACCCACTTCTTTGAACCTTGGGGTGTCTTTCCGGGTCACTTGGCATATCAGTTTTGGTATTTCTAATTCATGGGGCCATTCACATGGGTCATCACATTTTCTAAGCTTGTAAAGGACATCCTAGCATCCCAGCATGGTATTGGCCTAGACTTGTATATCATGGGAGAGTGGTCCATGCTGATAAACTCAACTGTATTCAACCTCATGTTCTGTGCCCCCACCTCCCAGTATCCATCCGTTCCCACACTTAGCTTTCCCACACCTGCTAGTACATATGGGCTGGATCTTGCAACGCCTTGATGTAGAGTCCCTGTTCTCCCTTAGCTGGCTCAGCATATCCTGGTTAGGGGGTGTGAGGTCTAACCTCATTATCGGTCTGGTTCTCAGGAGGGGCAGTGGGGACAAGCATTGTCTTTCAAGGCACAGCATCAGTCAGGGTCCAGTCAGGAGACGGAAACCACACAAGTAATTTAAACAGAGAAAACTTCATCTAAGGAATTATTAATTAGTAAAAGATATTTAACCACAAAAATGAATAAAAGAGGACCCTGAGGAGTATAGAAATAGTACATGTGGAAAGCAGCTATACTTGCCGGGCTGAGGAAGCATGAATAAAGGACTGAGAACTTAGAAGAAACATGTCCTCTGTTCTCTTCCCACAAGGCTGAGACCCGGACCTCCATGGAGAGGGTGTGGTTGTCACAGCCAGCTGTGTGAAGATGCTTACAAGGTGGCATGGCTGGAGCCCGTCTGGGGGTGAGGTGATTGCCGGCATGTGCAGGGGGGAGGCTGGAGGTCGTCCGTGAGGGTTGGTGAGTGAGTACCACACTGCTTCTGCATGCTGATCCGCTGGCAGCTGAGCCGAAGAAAAATGGCACAAAGGAATCAGGAAGAGAAGTCCCTTCCGGTGGCTATGGTGATGTCTGTCTGGGGCCCTCTATTGACAAAGATACTGCACCATTGGAGAAGGGAGAAGTGGTTCCAACCTTGAGCTCCAGGCTCACAAAGGATGCATGCTATCCTTTGAAAGTCTTGCGTACAAAGTGGCCTTTGCTTGACAGCTGGGGTCTTGGCTTCTGGACGGCTTCCTGCCATTTCTAGAATGGAGAAGAGTGGCTGTGTGTAGACTTTTGTACACATGGCTTATGCTGAACACCTGGTTTCCTTCTGGGAATCTGGAATTTGGGTATGTGCCAGGCAGAGGCTGCTTATATGATCCCTCCCCCACCCCCCAAGAACTCTGGGTATTGAGTCTCTGATGAGCTTCCTGGGTCGGTAACATTTCATACGTGTTGTCACAACATTTTGTTGGGAAAATCAAATGCATCCTGTGTGACCCCTCTGGGAGGGGACCCTTCCAAGGATGCACCTGGTTTCCTCAGGATTTTACCTCATGTGCCTTTTCCCCTGTTGACTGTGCTCTGCCACATTTTGCTATAGTAAACAGTAACAGAGTACGGTGATATGCTGAGTCTGTGAGTCCTCCTCACAGATCTTCCAGCTTGGGGTGGCCTTGGGGACCCCTGACACACTAGTAGAGACATCTGCTTCATTTGAAGCCTGTGAGGGATCTTCTAACAAGTGGGAGTGCCACTGTCCGTGGGAGTGCGGGCCATGTCTGTAGGCCCAGGGGAAAATGGGGGGGTCTGAGAGCTAAAAATTCTCAACGGCTTGACTCAGAGATCTCCATTTGACCTCCCCGAGTCTGACACTTTCCCTTTGAGGGTCCTGATCGCAGCAGGGGAAACCTCCCAGGAGGAGAGCTTAACTTTCTCTGAAACTCTGTCCCTTTGGTAATTAAGTTCTGACCATTCTATCTGCTGGTCCACTGGCTATAAGAAGTCAGTATTTTCCTAAACATTGCCTAGAGGGCCCTCAGGCTTCTGTAAGTTTGCTTGAATTGTTGAATCATCATCCTGAGCTTGTCATAACCTTTCTTTGGTAAATCAAAGGCCCTCAGCCATGACTACTCGATCCCTGGTATTTAACATTCTCCTCTTACTCTTCAAGGGCCAGAGATGCTGCCATAGCCTGTCCACCTGTTTCCCCAGAGAAAATGTTAGCAGTCGTTGCCCTGCAACCCTCCAGGCTCTGTCTCTCCCCACCCACCTGCCAATAGGTTAGGTCCTCATTCTCACCCCCTTGGTTGGTCCAGTTGTCCCTTGTCCACCATTCCTCCTACTTAGTGCTGTGATGACTATGATTTAATCACACACGCACAGGAAGACTTTTGGAACTTACCGTGTGATTGCCCATGGAGGATCTCCTTTATTCTGGAAACTGTCCGGCAGGGGGGCAGTCGAGTTGCTGTTCCCTTCAGTCTCAGTGAGGAAACGGAGTCTTAGAAGAGTGGCTCAAAGTCAGGATTCTACGAAGTCAGGATTCTACTCAGAGTGGCTCAAAGTCAGGATTCTACTAAGAGGCAGAGTGGGAAAATGAGCCCAGATTTTTCGGACTCCTATTCCATCGAACTCCCTCGCCAAACGGGATGTTTTAGTCCCTGTAGTAGTGGAGGAAGTTGTTTGGTTTGCAGTTTCTTATTCAAATTTTTAGGATCAACTTAGTATTAATTCAGCTTGTGGCAGTCTCTGTCAGATCCTTCTGACCCGAAAGAATCGAGGACCTAGGAGAACAGTGCTTGTCAACTTCCATGTGCAAACAAGTCACTTGGGGATCTTAAGTGTTAAACTCCCCTTTCGGATCCATGCAGTCTGGATTTCCGATAAGCCCCTTCGTTGATGCTGATACTCTTGGTTTTCCACCACCTGGAGCAGCTACTTTCTTAGTAGTTCTTGGGGGATTCAAGGAAGAAAAACATAGGAATATAGATGTATCTTCATTTTAAATTTGGTAAAATGGAAAACTTCTTCAGTTAATTCGATCCATAAATACTCTTGGCAGAGAAATAAAAAGTAACAAAAAATAAGGCTGCTAATAAATCTAATAAAGTTAATCTGATAAAGTTTAATTATTGGAATTTAACCCACCATAAGATAAAAGTAATGATTTCTAATAGCTTCATTCAAGCATTTGATTGGCAAAGCTCATAAGCAGTGAGTCAGAGAGGTCCCTGCCAGGATGCCTGTCCAGTTTGGAAGGACAAGGCAAAGGATGCAGCTGCATTATGACTGACCCCTGGAAATCAGAGTAGCTGATTTGGGGATTCGTAGCTGTACTGGGTAATGTTTGCAAGATCCTATCAAAAGTTTCCAAGTAGTCTTGAGGGAAGTCTCGTGCTATGTGTGATAAACCTTAGAAGTTTCTCAAAATAACACCGTGCTGAATGCCCATCCCCCAGATTCTAGTTTTGTGTTGCCAAGCTCTGCAACATGCAGCCAGGGACTTGCTGTCCTGCCTCCTTGCAGGTGCCTGACCTTGGGGCTCCTGCTCCGACTGTCCATAGACTTTCCTCGGGCTGCCGGGTCAGGACAGGAGCAGGCCATGGACACCCAGGTCATTCCCAGGGTCAAAAACTGGGTTCAAGTTCACAAAAATCTAAAGTGGTGATAATCTGGGAAATGGGGATTGATTTCTTAATCCCAGGGCATCTGGCGGCCTTCGCTCCGGCTCCACAAAGCTTCCTTATGACTTTTTCAGGAAAGAAAAAGAAGATCCCGACAGTGATTTCAGTTCAACCCCCTCACGCCCACCTCTCATTCTTTGTACCAAACCAAAGCACACAGCCAGCCCGTTGTAGAGTCCTTTTCTTGACTTCCCTGGTGCTCAAATGACAGAATATTCCCACTTGGAAGTTTTGGGGGTAACACCACCCTCCCCCTTTTTTTTTCATTTAAATGACACCACAAAGAGGTTTTTTCCCTTTCCGGTGTAGACTTTTCCCTTCAAGAAACAATGCTTCAAGGCTGACAATTCAATGTATTTATTTATTTGTCTACCCATCCATCCATTTATTTATTTATTTGTTGTATAAGGTAATAGCTTATGGTACTTAGCCAGAGCCAGCTGTTTGCAGGATGCCGAGAGCAGGTGGTCTGGGAGGCCTCTGATGAATTGCAAAAGACACTCACCAGCTGCCGACACTGTGTGTAATGAGCAAACCTGCAAAAATCTTTATTTTCAATTGGATTGTACCTTTAAGTAAGCAAGGGAGACAGCCAGTATAACTACAGACCATGACCAACAACCCACATAAACAGTGTGCAAACACAAGTGATTAATGTACCAGTATTTCAAAACATCCAAAGCTAATGAGTCAGATTTACTAGGGTGCACAAAAGAGGGGGAGAGGAGGTGGGGAGGAGAGAACAACTTAATGGACTTTAATGGCCTTGAGCTGCAGCCGAAGAATTCTTCTGCTTTCCGTCCACTGTGCCATCGAGCTGGTAAAAAATACCCTGCTGGCCCATGAAGGCCATTTTCTTCCCGGCCATTCAAGGGGGTGGGGGAGTTCTGGCTTCAGGATAGAATTAGGGAAGCAAGCCGGTGACCACTGCGCCCTCCAGTGATCTCTGATGATATGCGGGGATAATGGGTTACAAAGACAGACATTAATAAGGTAAGATAAGAGGGGGAGGTTTATTAATTTTTCAAGTAAGTTAGGATGCCCCAGGGCATGGTAAAAGTGTAAAGAATCTGGTGAGCGATGAGGGGCTTGGCTGATTAATGCAAGTCAGCTGTCCTCTGAGGGCCATAGCAATAATGATGAGATTATGGAAGAACCTACTGAAGACAAATGAGATGCATGTGGAATAAAAACGAAGTGTCCTAGTTACTCTTTTGGAGTGCACGGTGGATTTTTATGAAGGAAGAACAGAGGTATGGATGACAGCCCGAGGAGGGGCCAGGGCTGGGAGTGGGCTTGTTCTGCTCAAGGGCTTGCCACCCTGGGCCTTTCAGGAATTCTGGGCCAGCCCGGGAGAAGTGTTGAACTCTTTCCGCACGGGCAGACGGAGCTGTCCCCGGGGCTGTGTCTGTATTTACTGTCCCGCATGGTGCTGTATGTCCCTGCTACCATTTCCTCCAGGATGTGCCAGGAGCTGGGCTCCCTCCGTCATGCAGACTGTCCCCAGTCTACTTTTGCTGTGCTGCTGCTGACCGATGAACTTGGAGCTGGAGAAAAGGAAATTGGAATTATTTTTCTTGTTCTGTTCAAAATTGCTCCCTGGGTTTTATACTTTCTCTCTCTGCATTTGTCGTCTTGCTTGCTTACTTCTCTTTGCTTGGATGTCTCCCTGGGCTGCCTCTCAGTCTGCATCTCTCAATTCAGGCAAAGGGAGGGCAGGCAACATCCCCACTCAACCCTCGCCTCCTGTACCAGTGTGAGGACGATTAACGGTGATCCCCCTTGAACTTCAAAGTGCAGAATTATTTGAGGAGGTTGCTAAAAAGGTGGCTTCAGTTTCTAGTCTCCAGGTAGTGGGGGTTAGGCACCCGGAGTCTGCCTTTCCCCGAAACACTTCACAAGGGGTTCCGAGGCAAGCTATCCTCCGACGGTGGACTGAGAGATACGGAAAGGGATGAGAATAATGAGGAGTTGCTTCTCACAGACTCTTCCCAAAAGTGCCGAGAATCTCACTGCGGATGACCTGCTCCCTTATGTTGGTTCCCTAGGACTTGAGCAGTTCAGGGTAAAATGCAAGTCTCCTCCCACATACGAGGAACCCCTTATGCCATAGAAAAGCCACCACAGCGTGAGTCTATCAGGATAGAGCAGGACAGTCAGAGTCATAGGATGAAGTCTGAGAGGAAGAGCCTAGGGAACAGAGAATAACCTGGACAAGCAAAGGTTGCTGGGGGTGCCAGAAGGAGGAGGGCATGAGGAGGCAGAGGGTAAAATGAGGCGTTCTCACTTTTTTTTTTTTTTTTGATAGCAAAGCATTTCTTTTCAGATGAAATGGAAATGGAAGCTTGAATACAGAAAGGCAATTAAATGATGATTTATTAATACCCATTTGTTTTGTTTCAAATTTCAGTGAATTACAAAAATGAAAGCATTTGAATGAACACGAGCATTAGGAATTGGGGAATTATAGACGACGGTTCCAGTGTTAGATCAGCTTTTGGAATCAGATAAATACTTGCAAATTATAAGCTTGTTGACAGCTGGCTCTGCAATTTTAGGCGCGCTTAATCAAACCGATCTGGGTTCTTACATGTGGAGTAGCAGGAAATTTATATTTTCAAGTTGGATCACTGATGATGCTTAGTGTGTACTCAAATTCCTCTCATAGAAAAGTCACTCAGAAAACAACCAAGACATTAAATTAAGAGCTAGACCATCTCTGACACAGGACAGGTTGGCTTTGCTATTGCACAGTGTCATTGCCTTGCAAGGAGAGGATGTCCTGAGATGGTGTGGGGGCCTTGCTTGGCATTGAACTGGCCCCTTCACACATGTGCTCGGGGGGCAGACGTACACAGTTTGCACACAGTCATACCAGGGCCTGAATGGAGAAAAATACCAGGGCGGCCCTACGATGTTCGACTCAGTGACCCAGTTGCTAGGAACCACAGGAGCATCTCTCTTTCCAATCTGCACCATTCCACAATGTGCTGAAGTCTGTAAGTTTGTAAACTTGCATTGAATTTCCATAAAGACGTGATGCAATACACATTTACATTTAGTCCCTCCACGTACATACATGTATGTGCATTTAAATTTCACTTCCATTAAAGCATGCAACTTTTTGAGGGGGACGGAGGGAGAATCAGATAGGTGTCACACATTTGAAATACATATTTAAATAATGAGTTATAAATAAAATATGTGTGGAACCCTCGGAGCCTCTCTAAGGAGCAGAGGCCTGGGCCAAGACTTCGAATGTGACAGACTCTGTCACCGAGGCGGGGTTGGGGGAGAGGACAGCAGGGACTGGACATTAGGAAATGTCTTACAGCATCTTTGACAAGCAATGGATTTTTCTTTCATCCAGCTTTTTGTGTATGAAACTATAATTAAGAAAAATAGCAAGAAGTCAATGAGGGAAAGCATAGAAAAACAAAGAGAGGGAAGGAGAATGGGTTGTGATGAGTTAGAGATGTCTGGATGGAAAAAGCCAATCCTACCATGCATGAAGGTGCAAAAAGTGGGGAGGGGCTCAGAATCTTCTGGAAGGATGCGAGAAAGAAAAAAGAAAGGCTACAGGAGGGGGAGGACGAAGGGAAACCAGAAAGGACTTTGGAAAGGTCCACATTATAAAGCCATGTGGAAGGACCTTTATTGAAACAATCCATGAAGTTTGTGCTCGTCCTGTGAGCTTGCTTTTATTGCCCTGGCAAGAGAGGAGGTGCTCAAAGGACTTTGTCTTGGAAATCCACTGTGGCTCCTGAGTGACTTGGCTCTTCACACAGCTTTAAGCCCTGCTCTTCACTCCCTCACTGTGTTTCTCTCTCTGCCTGCTCCCTGTGGTCTCTCATCTCTTCTCGGCTCTCTCCCACTTCGCCCACCAAGGCCTGTCTATCCAAGTAGAACAGACTTTCATTTTCCTCAGGTTCACACTGTGCATACTGACTAACCCGCTTTCTGCCACTCCGGTGGCCCCTCTCCAGCTCCCCGCACCTCTTATCTCTATGGTAACAGAAGACATGCCGATAGGCCGGATCTTGCCTCAGAGAGTTGGTCTGTACAAGCCGGCTTTCCTGGGTAGCTTGTCCTTTTGCAGTTAACCAAGATGCCGGGGGAGAAGAGCTGCCCCAACAGGATGGCAGACGACGGCCTCCAGATGTGGGCACTTGGCAAGTCTGAGCCGAATGTCTCCATAAAAATATGATGTAATTAACAGACCGCGGCAGCTGGAACAATTCAGCACCTCACATTGATTTTCCATGTCTCCTATTTACTTTCCGTTTTTGAACTGTCTGCCGTGACAGGAAATCAAAGAATTATAATGGCATGCGTGAGGGCCATGATGCTGGGTCAGCATTTCCTCGAGAAATCCTGAAACTAATCAGTTTATTATCACTCAATCATCCCTCTTCACTCCTAAATTAAAGCTGTCCCCCTAAAGGCTAAGAAATAGCAATTTATTTGGGGATATTAAAAAATCAATATACTATTTTAAAATTTGAGTAGAGTATTTTAAAAGAGAAAAAAAGAGTAGGCCCCAAGTACTGTTAGATGAATCTGTTTTTCTCCTTCAGGCTTAATATGAGGTTGGCAAAGACGTGGGTGTGGACAGACAGAAGTGCTATATTCACTCTTCCCAAGTTCCACGGGCTTGGAGAAATTACCTGGTAGAACCAGATAGGAGTCTCCTTCCAAATTTTTCCAATCACTGAAATGAAGGAAAACAAGTCTCTCCATTTGAGCTTATTCGCAAACATTCATATGATGCAGGATTGGCTTTCTCTTGGTCTGTCCCTGCGTTTCCAACTCTTGTCCTATGAGAGAATCTCGGGTTAGTTTCCTTCTGGATTCCTTAAAACTCTGGAGGAAAGGGGCCAAAAGCTGAGCTTGCGACAGAGAAACTGGTCTCCATCTCAAGTCTGCTAGTCCAGATTCCTTTTTAAGACATGCCTAAGGCTCCTTCGGTGTTGTTTTTCTTCAGATTCACTTGCCCTGGCAGGCTTCCTGTCTTGTTTCTAGTGTAAGGATACATTACATTTAAGGATACATCCTTTTCTTTCTCTACATCTGTCTTTTTGTTGACTCAAGTAATAGAACCCCTCCAGAAATAGTTCGGAAAATAGAGAGAAGAAAAACATTGCTCCTAATTCTCTCACTTAAGCACACTAGCTATTATGGTTTGGGGACAATTACTTTGGGTCATTTTCAAATGCCAAGTTTTGATATGATCTTAAGCATAACATACAAACAACTTTGTATTTTGCTTTTCCACTTCATGTAGGTTAGAAGCATATCAGTATTATTGCTTCAGTAAATATCTTTTTAATTGCTGCCTGAGCAGCCGGAACTTTTCAGTCCCTCCAACTGATTTTTCCATGTCTCCTATAGAAATAGAGACATCATATTTATTTAACTATTTCCGTATTTGGGGGCAATAGATCAAACCCATTCTTCACTATAGTAAATCCCATAATAAGTGTCTTTATAATAAGTCTTTTCCATATATAAGATAATTTCTTTAGGATAACTTCCCAGAAATTACTGGATCAAAGTGCAGGAGTATTTTATGACTCGATATTTCCTGTTGCTCTTCAAAACTGTTACGTCAGTTTGTAATATCGCCTAAAACGTTGGCGGTCTCATGCTTTAAAAGGGTCTTTTTTCCTACTGAATAGGCAGTACTGAGAGCCCTTTATGTGAGCAGTTTGATGATGCTGACAAATATCCCGGAGATAAACATTTTGGACTTTCAAGGCGTTCCCCTGCCAATTGTGTTTAACATACAAAAATGACTTCATTATAGCCATTCCTTCTACGTGCGCCATAAAGTATGAAATTCTTTGCCTGGCCGTAATGTTCTATCTCATCAGACCTCATAAAATGCATTAACGTCACACCCCCTCAGTTTGGCTGTGAATTTTGACGATACGGATTTCTCTTCCCCATTACATGGAATTTGGTGGGTATCCCCTTGCTGGGAATAACACCTTCAGAAAAAAGGAAAATACCGAGGAGAAAGAAAGTACATTTTCTAGGAAAAGAATATGAACCCAGAGAGATGGAGTGAGAATTGTACCACAGAGTCCCAGCAGCAGATGTTTTGGGTGTTGAAACTCCCACCAGAACAGCTGCAGAAATGTAGAATCACATCTGGGTGTGTGACGCGGCTGCATCATTACCTACCGACAGCAAAACAGCCAGATGCTTCCAATCCATTTTAAGGACCAGGCTTCAGGTCTGAACCTGTGAATGTCTCAGCTTCCCAACTGACGACTTATCAATTGCCCAGGCAGTTCATGAAAATGTGGTCTCCAGGGCACCTTACGGACACATCTTGGGATACGGCAGGTAGAGGCAGAGTGCAGCTGCTGTGCGCCCGGACCCTGGGCTCTGGGTCTGCCGTGTGGCTTGTGAATGAAGCCATCAAAACCTGTCCCCACAACGGTGGCGGCGTGGCTTGTCACCGATGTATGGGGCCTCGGAGGGCTCCTACTGTTTTATTTCTCCCTGAGTTCTTCAGATCCTGTGTGTGTGTGTGTGTGTGTGTGTGTCTGTCTGTCTATCTATCTGTCTGTCTCTGTCTCTCTCTCTGTCTCCATCTCACTCTCCCCTCCTCCCCCAACCTCCCAGTTATAAGCTTCTTTCTCAGGCAGCTGAACAAATAATTGGAGATCATTCTGGTAGCAAATGGTTCTCAAGACTCCCGGATGAATGCTGGGACTTTTGAGTACCTGGCTATTTTCTCCTGTCATTGCTGTCCTCTTACACTGTCAGTTACTGTGAAAGTCGAGTGAGAGTGGCTCCTGGTGACAGGACTCCAGCCCGCAGACAGACCGATCAAAGCCCTCAGCAGCCTCCCCTCTTCCCTGATTGAGTACAAAGTGTGCAGGGCAGCTCACAGGCCCCAGGGGGAGAATTGTTCAATATATAAATCTCATCCCCAGGAGAAAAAGGTTTCTCATTGTATAAATCTCAACACTTACAATTGTCAAGGTATAGGTTTCTTGCAGAAACAGCCTGTCCGCCCCACACCATGGAGTGAGGGGGAGCCGACAAGACCCATTTGCTGAAATCTGGGGACTCCTGGGTTAGATTCAATGTTAACAAGCACCCTGAGAAACAAGTAATGGTTTAAGGCTTGGAATTTCTAAAAAACCATGGCAAGTGTTTTCTAGTCTTTGAAGTCACTCGCTCCATAAAAATTCTCCATCTGACTTTGCCATCACGCTTTTATAGTTACCTTCTTGTAGAAAACTCACATTTGTTATTAGAAATATGTTTATTATGCCAAAGGGGCAAACCTTTCATATGGGGCCTGCAAATGGGGGAGGCCAAGCAGTTTGTCTCGTCAGCCCACCTGAGGTTTGGCTCCATCTCTGGTCGTCATTCAGAGTCTGCGCAGTACGCCGCCATCCGGGCGGGTGGGGGGTGGGGGAAGAGCCCCAGAAGTGGGTAAGTGCCACCAAAGAGGCATTTGGGGAGAGAAAACTAAAGGACGGAATGGTCACATAAACGCAGAGTTAGACCCAGGCTTTAAGAAAAAAAAAAAAAAAGTAATACTAATGCTAACGAGTATTTACTGAGCACTTCCTATGAGCCAGGTAAGGTTCACAGTTTACAATGTTTATGGTTATTAAGTAAGTCATTTAATCCTCATGAGTGGGTACTCATGTTATCCAGTCTTGCAGAGGAGGACCTGGAAACCCAAGGTCCAAGTTTGATAGCGCGGTCCAGCTTTGGATCGCACACAGCTCACTACAGCCCTCCCTCTGGCTGGGACCATGCGTTACTGCGCCTGCACTTCACGGGCTGAGGGGCTGAGGCTAGCCCCGCAGCTCTGGGCTTCTGGCAGCGGAGGTCATCCAAGGTGGGTGACCGGCTATGTTGAACAAAAATGATCTCAGAGTTGAAGAAAAGTTGGACATCCTTGTAATCCGCGGTGGCCATCTCTTATGGGAACCCTTCTTATTCAGTAATAATAAGATAAAGGAACCTTTATTGAGGTGTACCGGCTGCTGTAGGGAGGGACAGAGAAGTCTCAGATGAATGTCCCACCTTTAAGGCATTTATAATCTGGTGAGAAGATAAGCAGAGATAGAGGAAGGGTTAAGAATATTTGGGATCTCAAACAAAAATTTTGAGATCTCAAATATTATCAAATAAAAATACTTGAGATCACCCAAAAAAGAGTTTATACACAATGTGGGCCACTAAAGGGGACAAGTTTCCCAAAACTCGTGGGCAGAGTCAACATCTCAGCCATTGGAGTTTGGGGAAAGTGGACAGGGAGAGGGAGGAGAATCTGAATCGCATTTGGAAAGGTGCAAAAAAACCTCCAAACATAGAGCAAAGGAGAAGCATTCCAGAGGTTTGGAATTTGGAGAAAAGGGCGAAGATGAGACGTGATGTTATGTTTGGAGAGCCACCATCTTCTGTAGAGAGGCCTAAGGCAGAAACGCTGCAAAGCAAACCTGGAATCAGATTGCAGAAAGTCTTGGTTAATCCTAGACTGGGAAAGTGGAAATGGCCACTCTGCTTGTCAGCTGGGGCACTGCTTTTAATAAGTGGGCTTGTAGGAGCTCAGCCAAAAATATGTGGCACAAAAGATTTGGAACCCGAGTTGAATGGCAACTTAAAATGTATATGTGGTTTGTTTTTCACAACTCAGAACGTTTAGCACCTGCATGAAGTATTGTTTTACATACTGATCCCGGTTTGATAAAAATCTCTTCAGCTACTGTCCAGCTCAAACAGAACAATAAGGAGGGAAGCTTCGAAAGACACCATGTGCCAACTTTCACCATGGAAATACGTATTCCAGAACCGACCAGTAGAAGTTCATAACTCGCTCTTTACTATGGATTTATAAGATCAGAGGAAAAGACACAAAAAGAGGAAGGTCAGTTGGGTCTGATTCAAGGTACATGTTGAACATTTAGTAGCAGACTCTCTGTGGCATGAAGAGGTAGCCTTTTGAGTAGAATCTGAAACGTAAAATGGGGGAACCAAACTGGGTGACCATGTCAGAAGATTTCTGTCCACAAGGCAGGTGCAGCGCTCCAACAGAGTCTAATTTAGACACAGTTAAGTTTTCAGAGTGGGAGTGGGCCTTACAGTGTATTTAGCCCAATTTCCCTTCTTAAGAAAGGACTTGATGACCAGCAGGTTAAGTGATCTGCCTGAGATCTCTCACATTGATGAGGGGATGGCTGTGAGGTACGATACCAAGCCTGGATGTCACTTCTGCTACTACTTGAAGACTTCAGAATTTCTTGGAGGCTTGCAGTCTACGATCTCTCTAAGAGGTAAATCCTCTCAAGACTATGGCATTAATATCATATTGTTACTGTTGACAGTCTGAAGAGTTATTGGATACTTTTATGTTCGGGTAGGTAATTACAAGGACCAAATATCATGGACAAGAGTTGAAGTAGATATATATATAAAATAATATATATTATATATATAATATATATATAATATATACTATATAATATATATAGTATATATATAATTACATATTATATATATACACACACATACATACATATATATGTATATACATGTTTGTATATATATTTACACATACATATACATATATATATACACACATATTTATTTATTTATTTTTAAAATATTTATTTATTTTGAGAGAGAGAGAGTGCGCACGAGCAGGGGGAGGGGCAGAGGCAGAGGCAGAAGCAGACTGCCTGCCGAGCAGGGACCCCGACTTGGGGCTCAGGAGCATGAAACCGTGAGTGAGATGCACAACTGACTGAGCCACCCAGGTGCCCTTCAGGTTTTTTTGGTTGCAGACTCTCCAGAAGTCAGTATATTTTCCTTAGTCCAGTGTTATTTTTTTCTCAGTCTAAGCCAGAATTTTTCCTACATGATTGAAAAGCAGTTCCTTTCTACCTGATTGCCCAATGCCGCTCTTCCATTTCTGGCAAAAGGACACCCGTGCAGGCTCAGCCTGGGTCTCCTCTCATGGTTTTGAGCTTCAACAGGAGTCTTCCCAATTATCTAAGCAAACAGTCTTACCTCCTTATTTATTCTCCTCTCCTCTCTCTTCTATCTACTACTCCCTTATATTCATCTACTTAGTATTATTTTTATACTTGTTAACATATTCTATATGAACATAATTTTAAAAAATCAATGTAACCAGAAGCCATAGAATCCAACTCAGCAGCACCCATCTCGAATTCTCTTCAGCCCCTCTTCTCTCTGTATCCATTGGCAACCACTGCCGGGTCTTAAAGGTCTTTTCTTATGTACACTCAAATTTGTAAACAATTTGGTAATATTGTTAACTCTGGATTTACCTCTTTTAGATGTTACCTATTACTTCATATGATGGTAGTGGAGATTTTCTCTAATTACCCCCCCATTTCCCCCCTCAACATATTTATATCGCATTTGCTTGGTTTCTGTTCAGGGTTTACTTTATTGTGGCTATGCAAATCTTATTCACTACTGAGCAAATAAGTACTCACAGTACCCTGTCCTTATTCACAGGGGATATGCTCCAAGACCCCCGGTAGATGCCTGAAACCACAGAAAGTACCCTAACTTATGGATACTATGTTTTTTTCTGTATATACACACCCATGATAAATCTTAATTTATAAATGAGGCACAGGAAGAGATGAACAATAGTAACTAATAATAAAATAGAATAATTATAACAATTACTGTAATCAAAGTTATGTGAATGTGATTTATCCCTCTCTTTTAAAACATCTTACTGTACTGTACTCACCCTTCTTCTCATGATGCTGTGAGCTGATAAAATGCCTACATGAAGAGGTGAGGTGAGGAGAATGACATGCACATTGTGACATAGCGTTAGTCTTCTGTTGACCTTCTGACCACATGTCCGAAGGAGGATCATCTGCTCTAGACTGTGGTTGGCCACAGGGAACTGAAACTGTGCAAAGCAAAACCATGGATAAAGGGGTTATTTATCCAAAGTTTTATATTATAGTGTGAGATGCTCAAAAAGTATTCTCAGATCTAAGTTTGAAATTCCACAGAAAAAACATATTCTGTAAACATGCATCAATTTTCCAACCTAGAACATCCAACAGGACCGATGGATGGGGAATGGAGTAGAGTAGCTTATTGTATTTACCTTTAGTTTATCATATACCTTTTCCCCCAGAAATTGATAAATTGTCTTTTTCCTCCATTTGTTTGGTAGTCTATGAACCTATGATTAATTTTTTTCAAGTTCTCTGACAGTGGTGTAAAATGTTTCTCATGCAGTTTTCCATAAGTTGTGTTTTTCAAGTAATCTAGAATTCCCCCACTTGCTCCTACTTCAACCTGGGAGACTCTTCTAAATTTCTCCAACCCCGTGCACTGTGCACTGCTTCTTTTCAGGCTCATTGCATGCTTGCCTTGGGATTTCTTTGCTATATTTTCCTGCGATTGATTTTCTTCTCTCTTTTTTTGTATTCCAAATTGTTTTTCCTTCATAACTAAGATAGGATTTTGGTGAACCGCTAATTCCAGTTAACACCAGTTAAGCACAGATATCTTGAGACAGGGTGTGTGGGAGTTGTATTTTTTTAGTCTTTGTTATTCTGAAAATGTTTTTATCCCACCCTCATGCTTTATTAAGAGCTTGGTTTACAGGGTTCCAGGGTGGCTCAGTGGGTTAAAGCCTCTGCCTTTGGCTCAGGTCATGATCCCAGGGTCCTGGGATCGAGCCCCACATTGGGCTCTCTGCTAAGCAGGGAGCCTGCTTCCCCCCCTACCCCACCTGCTTCTTAGTCTACTTGTGATCTCTGTTTGTCAAATTAAAAAAAAAAAAAAAGAGCTTGGTTTGCTGTAGACATAGACGAAGAATAGTTTCTACCTCAGAATAGCAAAGGTGTTGCTATATTGTCATTTGGCCTCAGTGTAGCTTGCTAGAGGCACAATGGCATTTTTATTTTTTGTCCTTTGTGATAGGCTTTCTCTCTGCAAATTTAAGATCTTCCCACACCTTGTATTCTGAAATTTCATGGTATTTGTCGTGGTGGATTCTTGTTTTTGTTTCTCAATACACTGTGTCGGACACTCTTGAAACATGTCTTCAGGGAGCAGCTGGGTGGCTCAGTGGGTTAAGTGTGTGCCTTTGGCTCTGTCCTGGGATCTAGCCCCAGACAGGCTCCCTACTCCGCAGCAAGCCTGTTTCTCCCTCTGCCTGCTGTTCCCACTGCTGTGCTGTCTCTCTGTCAAAAAAAAAAACAAAAAAAACCAAAAAAACCCCAAAAAACTTACAAAAAAAAAGAAACATGTTTTCCAGTTCTGAGAAATTAAAATGATTGTTTGATCATTTTCCATCCCTTTATTTATTTATTTATTTAAAATTTCTCTTTCTGGAATTCCAGAAGTTGGACACATTAGATTAGTCTTCTAATATTCCTTTCTCCCCTTAGTTCTTTTTTTTTTTCCACTTTTTTTTGAGGAGAGTTACTCAACTTTACCTTCCAAGTGTCCTACTGAATATTTTCTATTTTGGTTATTATATCTTTAATTCCCCAAACTCTTCTTATGCACCTTGACCATTCTTTTTTGTTGTTGTATCCTGTCTTGTTTTGTGAAGGCAATAATTTCTTAAAATTCTCTGATGATATGATCATGTTTCCCCCCCACCACCTTTGGGTTTTGCTTTTGTTCCCTCTACTGCCTTTATGTCTTCTTAGCCTCTTAAAAAAGTGTTTATTTGTTTAGTTCTCTTTTTGCATTTTTGAGAACTTCTTCAAATGTCTGCTGATCTTTGGATGTTCACTTATGGTTAAGAACTTCTCCAATAAGAAGCCAGTAGGAAACTCTGTGGCTTGTCCTTTGGTAAGTATTATTAGGAAGTGAGCTGGCTTAGTTGATGAAGAATGGTTCAGATGGAGTCTCTGTGGAGATTTTCTCCAGGGCAAGTGAATTTCTTTGGAGAATATTCCTTTATGTGTCAGCATGGGAAGTATATCCAGACACTCATGTTCCATGAGCAGAGGCAGGAAGGGTGCTTGGAAAACAGACTTTCTCCTCAGTGCCTTGTGAGCTTCCGCCTAGCACTTGACTCCCCATCTACTAGGCCTGTTGTTACCCGAGTCTCAAGATTCTTTGGCTCAAGTTCTTTAAAGAATACAGCCTTGCCTTTCTGAAAGGGATGGAGCAGGGATGAGTTGGTGGGGGCTAGTGAGCAGGACTGGTCTATACCAGACCTTAATTAATTACACAAAGCCCCTGCTTGGTGGGGGGAAAGACATAGACATACTGTACGTGCAGACTTTCATCAGCACCTCTTATCTAGGCCCATCCGTCACCCCCAGACTTGGAGGAACCGGCAGAGTCCACATGCCCAGCCTCTCCAGGTTTAGTGGGTGCACTTGCTCCGAGCTAGCTTCTTCTGCTCTGCTGAGCTAAGTGCCACTTTTCCACTACTTTGTATTTCCCCCAAAGTGTGTTGCCAGCTCTCATTCACTGCTGTTCCCTCTCCACTTCTCACTGACCTGTGGATTGACCTCTCTTTAATTCTTTCATGGGCATTCTGTCCAGGTTTAGGATGGGAGAAAAGATAAATGTGTGTACTCTACTTACCATGTTTGACCAAAATTCCCTTCTGTTTATCTGAATTTTAGATCACACATAGCAGATTTTAGGCACAGAGGGCACCTGAGATGGTATAGACACAAAACTTTTTTGTGTCTTAGAGGACCCCCATGGGGAGAAGCCCTGCCAGGTGGTGGCCTGCCTGGCGGTTGGGTCTGTGGGCCTCTGGAATCCTTCACTGTGCCTGGCTTGACTGTGGCCAGGGCCAGAGATACCTCAGGGAATTGTCTCCCTGGGAGCAGCTGCTGAAACATCAGGCCTATGAGCATGGGAGACAGACTTCTAGAATGGCTTTGTGTAATTAATTAAGGTCTGGAGCAGGAATTTTCTTACTCGTTCATAATGTTCATACTTTAAACTGCCCATCACATTTATTAAAGGGAGAAATAAACAAAGAAGCAAACCTGGGGTTATGTTTCATGGAAAGCTTGTCAAACAGGAAGGCATTACATATGCTTTTGCTTCTTATCTGTCTCCCTTGACTTGAGAACAGGCTGGTACTAGTGCAACAGAAGATTCGTACTTATTGCTACATCCCACACCGCATAGATGTCCTGTAGAGACCTGGACAGGAGCACTGCTCATTATAAGAATGCAACGGATATGAAGAACAACAGAAGACAGTCAAGATTTTGCGCAGAAAATAGTGTAAGGACAGAACAAGTATAATAAAAATCTACCCCACCCCAAAACACCTCAGAGATAAAACCCACTCTTTTTTCTTTCATTTTGTTTTCAACCAGGAGAGGAAATTTGCTTTGAGTGGCTAAGTTTCAAAGATTCTTAAGAGACTTATTAGGATTTTGTTTGTGCCCACAATTTCTTTTTCTTTTTTTTTAATCTCCACAATGTTCAATAAATGTCATTGTTATGTTATGAAAACCATAACGCACCAATGGGGAATTAAAAATAGGGCTTAGATGCACATCTGTTTCTTTCTAGATAAAGCCTGGTAAACCTTTGGATGCTACCTGAAACGTATGATGGTTCCTCGTATTGCAGAATTATGTGCGCCTCCAATTTCATATGTTGAAACCATAACTCCTAATACTATAGAATTTACTAGAATATTCTACACATGCATCTAGCACATATACGCGATATTCTATATATGAATCTAGAACAGTATATACTGTATTTGGAGGTAGGACCTAGAAAAGAGGTAACAAAGCTTAAATAGGTCATATGTTAGGCCCTGATCCAATCTGCCTAGTGTCCTTCCTTATAAGAAGAGGGAATTTGGATACACAAAGACAGGAGGGATGCATGCACACAGTGAGAAGGGAGCCATCTGCAAGCCAAGGAGAGACGTCTCAGGGGAATGAAACCTGCTGACACCTTCACCTTGGGCTTCTGGACTCTAGAACTGTGAGAAAATATGTATCTGTTGTTTAAGCCACCCAGTCAGTGGTATTATGTTAGGGTAGCTCTTGTCAACTAAGGCAGTTCCTAGATCTTTCTACCCTATTTGATCGAACATCCGAATATAATAAAAAGCATAGAAAAACTAAGAATCAGATTATCCAACCAATAGCTGGAAAGTCAGGTATTAGATTACAATTGCTAAATGTATCGTGCATGAAACCCCTTTGGCTCTATCACCTGTGAGCTGAATGTCTAAGGCGTTGCGTTGGCCTTGGCTGTGGCTTCAGTGTGGGAACTTGGAGCCTCAGACTCTCCCTGGCGTTGCCCTATGGGTTGGTCCTCAAGTGGAAAGTGTCACATCTCTGGGCTTGGCAGAGGAGGTGTGGGAATGCCTGGAAACTCCCAGCATGGTGGGGACTAAACCAGGAGGTCTTAAAGGAGAGGGGAGGAGTAGAATGAGGGTGTATCCTGGTGGTGAGTGTTCCTGGATGGAAGTGGATTCAGGGGCCCGTCCTCATGTCTCACACCTTGGGCTTTTGGAATGCTGCCATGGGCAGCTTGAGAAATGGCCCCTCACTGAGAAGATCTTTAACTGGAAGAGCCTTCTGGTGGCACTTGGGCAATATGGTTTCTGTAATGCAGGCTGAGGGAGAAAGGAAAAAGCACTGTATTCATTTAACTAGATTCTAGGAGTACTTGTGTTTGGGCAGTAACTGGACTAGGAAGGAGCTTGGCACTGGCCTGGTTGCAGCCTCCAGCCGTGTGGTTGTGTGCCGTCATGAGTCATTAGGAGCCAGCAAAGAAAGCCAGGATGTCATGTTTCGGCTGTATTCACCATCAGAGTGTGTTACCCTCCCTGTTACCCCAGTCCTCATGTTGACCGAGATCCTAGATCCAGACAAAGAAGACAAAAATTGAGGGGGTTGCGAAGAAAGAGGCAGAGATGGATCTTCAGGGAGACCCAGCAAGAAACACAGAGAAAACACAAAAAGACGAAGAACAGGCAGAGAGAAAGAGGCCGTCATGGGGAAAGCAAGCCGCCAGCACTAGACCTCAGATCCCATGAGATTCCCATGGATCCCACGTCAGATCTGTTCTCTTCTCTGCCTCTGATCTAGTTGAAACCCCACTGGAGTGTCATGGCTTAAGGAAACCCATGGGTGTTGGCACTTGTGATGTGGTTCCTAATGGACTCCCTGTGAATGCACCGAAGTGGAACAAAAAGAATGTGGGAACCAAGTTAATATGTTTAGGTTTTATCAAATAGATGGTTATACCTGAGATTCATTCATGTGATGTGGACGTCTTGTTCAGGCAGGAGAATCAAATGAAGAACTAAAATCTGAGGGGGGCAAACAAGACTCCTGGCCAGGGATGTTCGTTCTTCCTAAATGAGTCTTTATTGCAAGAGTGCTGTTTTTTCTCTGGTGCTTGTTAAATACTGTATTTATGCTGTGTATTTGTATACAGTGGGATTAAGGGACCAAACTGAATTACTGATGATGGTTGCTTGAAGGGGTGTTTGACTAGGAGATTTACAGAGCGTTCTTAATAATCTTTTTTATTTATTTATAGAATGTTATCATTCTAAACGTACAGTGCTGCCATCCCTTAGGAAAAATGCTTTCTATTTGAGGACCACCAGCTCTGCATGTTGATTTGCAAAGAGATAAAAGAGCATCTGGCCACATAGTACAGGCTGCACATTCCCTCCCTCTTCATTATGCAGAGAGCTGATGCAATTTTTGCTTCTTTCCTATTTATACAAATAAAGAGAACGATTTGGGAAATATGTCATGCTGGCATTAAACACCACCAGTCTTGCTGGGTTGAAATGTACACGTTCCATTAACAACAATTATATTGTATAATTAAGGTTTTGGTCCCCAAAGTCTGACTCAGAAGCTTCCTCAAATACTGATGGGTTTATCGAAGACATGTTAAAATAAATGTACCCCTCCCATCACCCCCCCTTGTGCTTCCCACCCCTGCATCCTGCCCCAGCCCACAAAAGTACTACCAGTACCTGTGCCAATGACTTGGTTTGCAATGACTGTGGTGTTCAAGTGCCCTCTAGTGTAGCTGTGGCTGGCATTAATAGGAAACTAGGAAAGAAGCTTTGAAAAGGCAGATGCCTGTAAGCAGAGCCATTATTCTGTACATTTGATGGGGCTCCTATGTACAGGGTCCACACAAAAGAGACTGGGCCCAGACCTTTTGGAATGGCTCCTCCAGAATGGGGCTCTCTGTGTAATGCTGTTATGCTGGTCCTCACCATTCTTTTTGTGGGGGTCTCAGTTTAGGTTTAGATAGAAATTTCTGGAGGCTTATGCAATCCCGGCACACTCACAAATGTGTAACCAGCCACGGAGAAAGGGCTAATGAATTTCAAGCCCTTGCACCTGGGAGCACCTCTTGACCCTGTGGCCTTAGCACGTTTCACTCTCAAGCAGCTGGAGAGAGCTCTGACCTCTGTCCCACCAAGGAATGTTCCTGGTGGGGGCAGTAATGGATTTCTAAGGGCGATTAACACGGTGACAGGGTTTATAAATGACAAATTATGACAATACTCCCTGCTATAGGTTTTTTTCCTTTGATGACCACGTGGCTATCAATAATTGTCACACCAGTGAAACCCTCCATATCTAGCTGTGATCAAGGCTAAAGAAAAATCCTAGAACAGACTCACATCTTACCCAGGAGAAGAATTGTTGATCCAAGGGCCCCAGTGATACAAGTCTGGTATAGACGAGGGAGACTTCCCTGAGTCGGGAACCAGTCTGGGTAGATACAAATCTGAGTAGTCAGGCTTTTTTCCTCTAGTTCTCTTTGATGGGAATCTGTGAGCACAGAAAGGATGTGAAGAGTGAGAAAGTCATCTTCTGAACTTTGTGAGTATGCCCAGTCTGAAAAAAAGCTGTGGCCGGGAAAGTTTGGGCCGAGTGGCTGCTCCATTGTTCCTGGGTGGGTAGTGTGTGGGTGCTGTTAAAAACAAGACTGTTGGACCCAAACGGAGTCACTTATGCTAAGCCCCATGTCACCAAACCAGGACTTAACTAAATTACTGTTTCTGTTCCTCCAGAAATGGAATCTCCAACCTGTCAGTCAGGGATTGGCTGATCAGCACTAGTGTGGTAATCTGCCTGATACACTCCAGACATCCCTCAAGGAAAAATTAACCTGCAATAACCAATCTCTCTCATTCTCTCTCTCTCTGTTTTTTTTTTTTTTTGCCTTGTCTAACTTCCTTGTTCCTGTTTCCCCTGCTTATGTACATCTTTCATTTTGTATAGCACCTTGGAGCTCTTTTTAACTAGCTAGATTGGATGCTACCTGATTCATTCAGGAAAGTCACTAAGATCTTTAAAATTTACTTAGTTGAATTTTGTTTGTAACAGTGCATGTATGTGTTTCCTTGCTGAAGCATCAAATCAGGTAGATTTTCTTCCAGAATTGTGTGATTGTAGAGGTTCAATCCCTAGGCAGGCCTCCAAATAATACATGGCTTTGTATCTCGTCATTCTTCAGAATCCCTAGGAGAAAAATGGCTCAGAAGAGAAAATGGAAGTATGTTGAAAATTTTGGTGGACTTCCTAGAAATCTGGAAGCATGAGCCAGTTACAGAGGTGAAAATGTTAAAGGGGTTGAATAGACATAAATGCATAAATTCATACTAATATTAAGGTGGGTAGGACAAAATGAACTATTTGGGAAGACCCTTGTGGCAGAAACTATTGACTACTTATCCCAAATAGACCACCCCATTTCTTCCTTCTTAGTAGAGCACTGTGTTTGTTTAGCAACTGGGTTTACAGGAGCTCCAAAGACCCCTCACCAGCCCCAGAGACAAATGTTGATTACTACAAGACAATTGTGGGTGGTGTTCAAGAAGCCTCTGGGAAATGTCTCCCTTGAAATACATAAAGAGAAGCATGAGAGGAACGCCTTCTTCTTTGCTGGATATCATGTCTACATGTACCATCTGGAATTGCTACAGCCAACTTGCAAATATAAAGGAGGGCTTTGTTAACCTGCTGAGCCCAGCAGAGTGGAAATCTGCAGAGCACCAGGCTCCTGGGAACTGACCACCTTCAGACTCTTGCTACCTAACGTAACACATTTTTCTTGTGGTTTTTAAGCCACTTTCCTCTGGATTTTCTGTTACTCTCAACAACAGGCATCTCCACTGATACAATCACTATTGGGAACAGTGCATGATAAGAGGGTTGGCTTGTGAGAACTTTTGTGTTGAAGTATTGATCAAACCTTGGGCATTGTGAGTGACATATTCTTTGTTTGCAAATCAGACATCTGTGAAACTCAGACATTGGAATTCTTACTTTACAAAAGGGAGTGAGATATATTGAGAACTCTTCTTAACCAAACCAATCATTATAATTGACAAGAGAACTGTAAATTTTTTCTAATGATGTATTTTGAATGATCACATCCTATTTAAGAATATTCATCTAAATGTCATCTTGAGTCAAGTGATGAGTGTATACCATCTACCATGAAAGTGGAATCACATGTGAGTTCTATGACTAACTATCCTAAAGAAGTAAGTAGAGTTTTCTGGACAGACTTGGGCTATACTTTGTAATGTGTGTATGTACTTTGTAATACATTTATCAGACAATCTCTCCTTTAATTTACCTTAACATTGACAGCCTTGGTAAGGGAGAACAAATGATGTCTGAATATAGATCTTGTAATAAGATAAAATTTAAGAAGTTAGTTATATACTAACTTCTTAAATTTTAGTTAGTTAGTTTTAGTTAGTTAGTTTTAGATAGTTAGTTATATAACTAATCATTTAGTTATATACTAAGTTATAGGCATATTGGTCACAAATGACAAGCAGTTCACAGAAAATGACTGTAATTTATAGGGAGCTTATTCCCAGATTTTTCCAAGTTAATTTCAATTTCAAATATTCTCTCCCACGATAAGACCAATGGGAATTGATTTTTAGCTTGGGAAATGTGGTTTATCAGAGAAGACAATGTGCATAAACTCTACCCTAAAACAAATACTCCAGTTGTGTGTGTGGGATCAGGGAGAAGGAAGAGGTAGATGGAAGAGAAGTGAGCAGGGGCCCTGAATCTACAACCCAGAGGGACCTTCTCCCTGGTCTTCCCCCTATCCCAGCAGTGCTTACCTGCTCCCTAGGGGCACTAAAATACTCTCCACTATTTTCACCTCAGTAATACTACCCTTCACCTTCTTCTGGGTAAGCAAATTTGCTCTTCCCACTGGTTCCTCCCCACCTGGAACTTGAGCTCCACCTGCCTTTTATATTGTTCTGTGTTCTGAAACCTACTGGATAATAAAATGAATTACAAGTCATGGCCAACCCAAGAATCTGGTTGCCACACAAAGAGGCACACAAAGCTTTTACCTCTATGATGTACTCCGATTTAGGAAGTTTCAATGATTAAGTACCTACGAAGATGTCATTTTGAAGCCCTATTTATGATTCAGTAGCAGCGTTATTGAAGAGTTAGTGACCTTTGATGATGAATCTTACATTGAGAATCTCTCATGTGAGAAGCATTTCGAGATGTTAAGTTGGGAGCCTTTCTAGGCAAGTCTGCCCAGTTTGTTACAAACAGCAACAGAAACTAAGCTCATGTTGAACTCCTTCTGTAATTTTCTCTTTAGTTTAAGGCAGCTCCTTGGAATTGTGTTTCTTTGTATGATTATTTCCCTGGCACTGATAACGTTCATGCATTGTCTAGTTGTCCTATTTTTTTCTTTGTTTGTGATACTGAATTGTTTTAGGATAATACAGTATTTTAAGTGAATCACTAAAGCTGTCTGTGGGGCCATTTCTCGCCAGGACAGTCAGGACTGGAGAGTTGAGAATGACACTACTGGCACTTGAATGAAATCACTGGAGCAGGGATGACGACCATCACCTGTTGATTATTGACAAGATCCATCTATGTCATGAAATGTAGAGAATTACTCTGGACCAAGGGATGAAAACACTTCCGAGACACCAACAAGACTCTCAGTTAGTCTGGTGCTGGACGAGATTGTTGGAGACTGGCCACAACGTGCAGAACCCTGGTTGAATCCATTACAATCTTTATGGAGATGGATGGGCAGAAATGTGAACTTTTCTAGCATTCTGGATGCTTCTCAGAGGAGGGATGTTTCTTGGTTGATGTCTGAGGACATATCTTATGTCTAACTTGTGTGAGGAGGAGGCTTTAAAAAAAATAAAGATGGAACACCAGACTTTGGCCACTAAACCAGACATGACTGCTTATTTGGAAGTCATGCCTACTACTTCCTGATGTTATGTGACATTTGACTTGAATTTGGGCCATTTACTGTCACATTTCCAAGGATATTGATAATACTGGTGGAAAAACACCTCAAAGGAAAACTTCTACATAGGTAAGCAGTGAGCTCATAGAAATCAAGGAACACAATTATATTTTGCAAGCCCCTATGACTGATAATTGTAGTTTCTTCTGCTCAACCAATTCAACAAAACAATGGATATACTTGCTTTACTTTGACTTTCAGTGACACTTCCAGCAGCTCTATTGTCAGGTGTAGGCTGCGGCTGCCTCAGGTCAAAGATGCACCATCCTGAGCTGCCAAAGTCATCTTCACTCTAATCACTCTTGTTTTTAAGGTTCTTAGCATTTTTTTCCCCTAGGGCAAAACCCAACAGGTATCTTTCACTCGGAAGTGAAGTGAGGTAAGTGTTCACCCATGCTGGTAGGTTCAAGGACAATCAGCAAAATAGTGGGAGACATAAGGGCAGGTGTCTTTTCTCGGCTGGAGCTTCATGTTGCTCATCCTGTTACCAGTTTTGGTTGTTCATGAGGCAAGTACTCCATGCTGAGGATGTTTGAAATTCCATTATTGAATGTCATCTTTGAAGAGTTTGATCTCATGGGTGGCTCAGTTGGTTGGACGACTGCCTTCGGCTCAGGGCGTGATCCTGGAGTCCCGGGATCGAGTCCCACATCGGGCTCCCAGCTCCATGGGGAGTCTGCTTCGCTCTCTGACCTTCTCCTTGCTCATGCTCTCTCTCACTGTCTCTCTCTCTCAAATAAATAAATAAAATCTTTAAAAAAAAAAAAAAAGACAAATGATTACAAATACTTGTAACCCTTCATCTCTATATATGTTTATAATTATTTATCTATTCCAGGTAACAGGTCAAGCATTTCTTGGTGTTGTGTGTGTGTCCAAAGAAAATATTAATTCTCTAAGAATTTAGAGAACACTAATAAAAATATTTAGAGAAAACTGATAACCTAATTTTGACCTCTTATGATAAGTTTAAAATTGAATGATGGTCTGAAGTCATTGTCCACTTATTCTTTTTTTTTGGTGAATACTTATGGAGCCCCTTCTATGTTCCAAGCATTGTGCTAGGCACTATCAATAAAAACAGAAGGGCAATGGACAAGGCATGGTCTGTCTTCAAGTATCTCACAATCTAGAAGGGAGGCCTGCATCAAATAATCACTATGGAGTGTGGCATATGACAATGGAGAGAGGCACAGATGGTAGGCAAGGTCTGGGATGAAGACCCTGAATCCCAGTCCAGCGCTGTTGCTGGTCGAGTGGCATCCCTTGTCTTATGTGAGGCAGGACTTACTAGTTCTTGAGAAAAATAACACTTCCATGAACCAAGAAGCTCTTTCCCAAAAAGCTTCATCAAAGCAGAGTTCCTTACGCTCTTCTCATATACTGTTACTTTCAAGTATTTATTAACAATCATTAATCTCCCTGCCAAAATTGAGAAATAGCTTTATATTGATACCTGCTTTTTACTTCACAATGGGCTGATGTTCATGTGTTTATTTTCTCACTGAACTCCAATCATCCTATGAGGTGGTTCAAATAGTAATTAAGGTGCTTAATTACTATTATTTGTTTTCAGATGAGAGTTCTGAGGCACAGAAAAGTTAAGGACTTTCCCCAGGTCATAGAACTAATTAATTGCCACATCAAAGGATGTGTAGCTAGGTCTTTCTAATTACTTGGACCATGAGTTTTCTTTGTACATATTACAATGCAAGGTGCTTCTTGGTCTCATTCCTTAGTCTCATTTTAATAGGTATCCTGGGCTGGTTTGTTCCCCCTCTTTGGAAGACTGATCCTTTGGATCCTGCAGTATATGACTTTGCACAATTCTTGTATATTTCTGGTTATTCTTTCCCTGTCTCCAAGGAGATTTCCTTCCTTCTCTTGCCAGGTAAGTGCTGATGTTTCCCTGGGGTCTGTCACTGTCCTGTCCTCTCTCCCCATACTCTGTAGGTAATTAAACACATTTTCATGGCATCACTACCACATAAGGTGACAACTTTCAAATCTACATCTTCAAACTCTGACTTCCCCAAGCAGCAGGACTGAATATGCCAGTGGCCTGCCGGACATCTTCCCTGATGTCTACAAGTATTAGACTTCCCCCCGAGCCATTCTTCTTTCTATTTGGCGTTGGAAGTGTCACTATTATTCTTAACCCACTTGGCATCAGCACCATTGTCCTAGTCACCAAAGCTTGAAATCTGTGAACTTCTTTCCTCCTACTCTCTTGTCACATTTAACTGGATCTCCACATCTTGATTTGATCCCCCAAAATATTTTCTGAAATCGATTCCCTCTTTACCATTCATGCGGCCACTATACTGTGTATTTAAATGGACTTTCCAGAGGCGCCTGGGTGGCTCAGTGGATTAAAGCCTCTGCCTTCGGCTCAGGTCATGATCTCAGGGTCCTGGGATGGAGTGCCGCATCAGGCTCCCTAAGCAGGGAGCCTGCTTCCTTTCCTCTCTCTTTGGTTGCCTCTCTGCCTACCTGTGATCTCTGTCTGTCAAATAAATAAATAAAATCTTTAAAAAAAAGTATTTAAATGGGCTTTCCAGTGTGTTTGTAGGTTTCTTAAGAGCACATTGAGGAAAAGGGCGAGTAATACATTTACTTATGCATTCTGTCACTAATTCACATCACAAAAATTTATTGAGACATATAGATCTCCCTGTGACTGGGAAAAGTTGAGTTGGTCCTTTTGAGAAAATTAAAGTTGACCTGGAAACTCTAGACCTTTCTCATACTACCTAGGTTAGTTAACTATGTATTCTCCCGCTCTCAAGCCTTAGCAGTTTCAGTTTGGGCATTTAGCTGTTAATATAGCCAGAAAGCAAAGATTAAATGACAGTTCTTATTCATCATTCCCAAAGTAACTTCTCTCAAAACCACCACCTGAGAGTCTGCTGAACAAATACTTCAGGCCTTGATTCAGAAGATGTATTGGCCACTTATAAGTCACTGATTTATTAGATTTTTTCCAACAGCAATTGTAAAAATTCCAAACTGGTAGGGTTTTAGCAAAAATGTTAGTAAATCTACAGTAATTCTGACAGTAGTTGTTTTCTTCTTTGTGAATTTATTTATGTTAAAATGCTTATAATTTATAAAATAAAGCTTTACTTAATAATATATTTATGAATATCTTCAGTATCCTATTTATGGAAGAATCTTTACTGAAATGAATAAAGATAAGGAGGGTTGGAATTGTCTTAGAAACAAGCAAGCAAAGAAATCCACACAAAAGAATAGATTCCTTTTAATAAGCCAACTCCTTTGATGCATTTTAAAATGTGATTCATTTTCCAAAACACTGAAGTATAGACATGTTTCAGAAATATATATTAAGTGTCAGGTAAGGCATACCTTTTATGTGTTGTAATGATAAGGACCTTATTCATGCTAATGAATGGTCTGATTGTGTATGCTCCCATTCTAGTAAGCATAGAACTTTGACATTTGGTTTATTCAAAGTTAATTAGGCCCCAGGAAGAAGAGGTGTGATAGATTAAAAATGAATACAAATTCCTGCCCTCCATCCTATTGGAAGATGGAGACTGTTTCTTTTCTGGATTCCAGGATGGCCCTCTGACCAGTTTTGGCAGATAGAATGTGACAGGACTGACCAACTCTGTACTTCTGAGGGAGCCCAACAGTTCTGCAGCTTCTACTTTCACGGCTTGTGACACACTTTCTTGGAAGCCAGCATGGATGTGAGAGGTGTGATTACCGCGAGACCAACAAGCTGCAAGGAAACCCGTTAGTCATACGGCCACCAGGAGGCGCTGCAGTGACAAATATGTTTATGGAGGCTTCTGGAACTAGCCCAGTTGGGCCACCCAGGGAATGGTGGGCGAACCACTAAACCCAGCCAGAGCTACAGGGAGCGGAAGAATGATTCAGCTTACCTTTATCCAAATTCTTGACCAGTAGAATTGTAAGCAAGAAAAAAATGGCTATTTTTAAGTCCATGTGTTTTGGGATAGCTTGTTACACAGCAATCGATAATAAAAAGGATTGACTCATACCACCCGCCGCCTTCCCTGAAGGGAAGTTTACTTAAGAAACCAAATTGCCTGATGAATAAGAGAGTAAAGACAGAGAAAGTGCTTTCAAGGATAGCGAGGCCTACATTTCCTGGGCATTTTTCATTTGATTTGGGTATCATTTTCCCTTGCCTGTCTGAGAAACCATTGCCCTCAATTTGTCTCCTTATGGACATCATTTTCCCATTGTTACAAGATGCTCTTGTCAGTTCTTCTGATCACTCTGGGTAACCAAATTACATCACACTACAGCCGGTTTGTGTCAGGCAGTGGGCCTCCAGTGGACACTCAACAGGGCCATTCATCAGAAATGAAATGAGTCTCTGTATGTGTGAAGCCCTGAGCTGGGCACTGGGGCACATGCACAAATATGCAAATATGATACAGTCCCTGTCTTCACCAAGCTTATAATTTTTTTAGGGGGAACAGTGTCACATTCAAATAATCATAACACAATTCAGACTTGGATGCTTGCCTGAGAACACAGGAGTCCTTATTTCTGGCTTCATGGAAGATTTCAAACGGAGAATGACATTTGATCAGGGCCTGGGGTAGTAAGTAGGAGCATGGCAGGAGGGATACTTTATCAAAGTCATTCCAGCCAGAGGGAGCAGTGTGAGAGAGAGTTTCTGATGAGCTTAAGGGCCTTCGAGTTGTCTGGTGAGGCTGGGGCATAGCAAGAATTAGGACGGATGAGATCAGAAAGGTAGCCTGGGGTCTCATCGGGCAGGTCCTTGGGTTCATCCCCTCCCTAGAAAATAATTCATTCACTCTCTAGAAAATGAGTTAGACATTTGTCCTTTTAAAAACTGGTGAGCTGTGGAAGGTTGAGAGAGAGGTGGTCCCATCTGTGTCCACACACCTTCGGTCACGGGCCTTCTTCCTCCTCCCATCCCACATTCTGGAACCCTTCGTTCAGAGACTGATGACAGACACTGTGGGAAAGAAAAATGCTGAGTAACTGAAAGCATGACCTTATAGGAAGTCTGCTTGGTCACCTGAGAAGTAGCTTGTCACTCTTACTGCTTAAAACCAGGAAGGGATACTCAATTGCTTTTGTGCAATTGTTTTAAGAACAAAAAGACTGGGGCACCTGGGTGGCTCAGTCAGGTAAGCATCTGACTCTTGATTTTGGCTCAAGTCATGATCTCCAGGTCATGAGATCCAGCTGGAGCATCCACTCCACGCTCAGTGGGGAGTCTGCTTGAGATTCCATCTCTCCCTCTGCTCCCCTCCATGTGTGCATTCGAGCCCATGTGCGTGCTTTCTCTCAAATTAATAAATCTTCAAAGAAGAATCCCAAAATACTTCCCAACTCTTAGAAATGGTAGCATGTGCAGAAAACAAGGAAATGTAACTTTGGGGACATGTTTTTGCTGATCCCAGAGATCAAAGTAGGGAAAATTCCCAAAGCACCAGGAAAGGTCTTTGTTGGGAAGGGGGAAGTGGCAGTCTCTCTCAACCTGCGCTCTGTGCCAGGGATAATTACATATTCTCCCAATCACAAATTAAGTATTTCTTCTTGGCAAGTGTCCCCTTTTCCCTGAGTTTTTCTCGGGAGAATTCTCTGAGGTCTCAGGAAGCTGCACTGATTTAGATTTTTGCGGTATGAATATTGACAAATGGGTTGCTGCCCTGTGCCATTTTGTGTGAGAGGTTTTGTGTGAGAGTTGGTATAAGAGCCAGAAACGGAGATTGAGAATCTGGGTTCCATCGCTGAGCTGTTGAACTCTGTCACCCCGGGGCAGGGAATGAGTGCCGCTCGCCTCGGTCTTGAGGGGCAAACAGAGCAGGAGGGGAGAAAGCCTCCGTGGATGTGGAGGCAGAGAGGTAAACATCTTTACTGTCACTTCTTCAAGAGCTAAGTGTGTCAGTTTTTCCTTTTGTATTATTTATTTTGGTGTTTCCTTATGAGGATTAGTCTAGCTCTGTGAAATGATTTGGAAAGGAAAGCTTTTTTTTTTTTTCTTTTTCTTAATGCCACGGAATATTTTGTCTAAACTTAGGAATTACCCGTTTCTTGACTCTGTGTGCACAGCTGGTGGGAACACGTATGGGTCTGATAGCCCTCTCGGAGATGGTTTGTTGACAACATCCCTCCTTCCCCGCCTTGTTTCTTCCCTGGTTATTTGTCTATTTAGTTTTCTGCTTTTTCCCAAGGGAATTTTGAGTTTGTATTTTCTTGAAAATGAGCTATTTCAGTAAGACTTCATAGTATTCTATTAACAATGATTTCTTCTCTGACTGTTACATCCCCATCTCACTCTTGATTTCATCTGCCTTAATACCTTTTTTTTTTTAATGAGTTAACTACAGGATTGTCAGTTTTATTTATTCTGCCCTTCCTGAAACAGCAAGCACTTTCTCTTCCTCTTCGTGACGGGCCGTGGGCAGAGAGCTATTGTACTATCTCCATCAAACACTGTCTTGAGGCCCCTCTGTGAGAGAGCTGAGCATTCCAGGTATGTTATTTAATAGCACTGATCTCCTTGACTGTGGCTAAAGCCTTTGGCTATTAGATGGGAGTCAACTTCTCCTGCATTTTCTCAACCATGTCTTTATCATTCCAAAGATCATGTTTAGTTTCCACAGTATGATGAGTGTTGGGGAGGTGAGGTCACACTTCAAGATACCACTTTGCACACATATTTGCATATTTGCAAATGATGTGAGACCCACAGGGGAAAAGCAAATTAAGATTATATCTGTTTCCAGGGGGCACTTGGGTAGCTCAGCGGGTTAAAACTTCTGCCTTTGGCTCATGGCGTGATCCCAGGGTCCTGGGATCCAGCCCCGCATCTGGGCTCTCTGCTCAGCAGGGACGGTGCTTCCCCCCCTCTCTCTGCCTGCCCCTCTGCCTACTTGTGATCTCTGTCTGTCAAATAAATAAATAAAATCCTAAGAAAAAAAAAAGATTACATCTGTTTCCAGATAGGGTAGGGGGTATAATAGTCATAATCTTCTTGTCTAGCTTCTTGTCTCATAAGTCCATCTACTATAACATTAGCAGAAAGTTGTCAAAGACACTGGGGTTCTATTCTCCAGGTAGTACATTGGTGTGTAACTGACCAGTAGGCAGGTTTTACCTGTACTCTACCTTTCGTCACCCCAACAGATGACCTGCATCTGGGCTACTCTCTGTGTGGCTTGTGGCTTCGAATGAGCACAGAGGCAAGAAGTGGTAGGTTCGGGGGTACTGGGGCCTCTGTCCACACTACCTTGGCCTCACCCGACTAGAAGCTGAGGTCTAGCAAAAGACACCAACCAAAGCTGGAAGAACCCCCCATGTTTGCATCTCACTGGGAACCATAAGTGTTGGAATGTCTCCCTATCCTACAAGAAACTATCTTAAGATAAAGACTTTGAGAGAGATGGAGATGGTGGAAGATTAGTTGGTCTACACTCACTTATTCAGCATAATGCAAATTACACTCGAAGTAGTGTACCAAGTGCTCGAAGTAGTAAACTAAGCCTTGCATCTAGAATGGCTTTCATGAAATGGCTATAGGTGTGCACTCAAGGGGCTCCATTTATAAACAGCAATTTGAGTAGGAGGCCCATTGGAATGCCTTTCTAGAAGGATTCAACACAAGGCAGTAGAAGGACCTAGGATTATAGTCCTAGGACCAGGATTTGAATCCCACTTCTATCACAAATAAGTACAATAAATACAAGAAATGAAATAGTGTTTTTAATCTTCCTGAGGCTTATTTTCAGCCTCTTTAGGATGGAAATAATAAGTCTGTTTACCAGGATTGTTGCAAAGGTGTAAGTCAATGGGATTAAAAGGAAAAAAAGAGGTAAGATGCCTTGCAAACTGTAAAGTAACATAAAAAGACAGTTATGTATGCGATAAGCATTTGTTGAGGACTATTGGGCACATAAACTATATTCAGGATTCATAGCAATTTACCTGGTATGTCTTTAATTGTCTTCTCCCGTTTTGGTCTATCAGCTGGAGAATTTTCATGGGAAAGCATTTCTCTGAAATAATTCTGTTTTATATAGTATTATTTCCTTATCAGATAGATTTTAGAAAACATCAAGGAGTGTGAAGATTTTTCAATGCCCGTTTCTTGCTTTTATTAATAAAAAGAGAACTGTGCCAAGGGGGTATGGCTCAGTGAGAAATAATGAGAGAAAATTGTTCACAGGGCTTACTTGGTTAAGTGCAATTAAACTAGCCTGTAATTTTTGTATTAAACTACTGGTAGTTGGGAACCAATATTTGGAGCTACTCATTAAATAAATTACCTAGATTAAGGAGTTTTTCCATGACTACAAACACAGGGGGGAAGGATGTCTTTAAAACCCATGGTCTCTTAAAATAAAGACTAATGCAAGGTTGATGAACAGGTAGCCCTTGATGCTGGCTGCCGTGTGCTTGGAAACTCTTGGTAGGCCCCCATAACACATCAGAGGAGGGAATTACAGCAGAGCTTGGAACCAGGATGCTCCCGCTGCCCCTGGCTCTTTTAAATGTGTGTGAGCTTTGGCTAATATGGGAATTCCCTGACCCCAGTTTCTGCATCTCTACAGGGGAGTAATAACATCTAGGTGTCCTATCGCATAAGGATGTGGCGGTGGTCTGATTCCAGGTGATAATTACAGGACAAGCTGATTCAAAGAAGCGTGAGGAGTTCTTCTCAAATGTCAATGTATTGCAGAGTCTCCTGGAGATTTTATTCAAATGCAGATTCTGGTTCAGGAGTATCTACACTGTGGTCCCTGTTCTGCATTTCTGAAAGCTCCCGAGTAAAGTTACTACTGTTAACTGGCATACAGGTCGCATTTCGGGTGGTAAGGCCTTCCACAATAAAAAACATTTTAACTGATTTAAATGCAAAGTCCAGGAATAAATATTGGCCTCAGTTAGGGCTTGTTCCAGCTGTCCAGTAAAGTTATGAAAGTGCTAGTTTTCTTTTGCTTTTTCCTGTGTGCTGTAATGCTCCCTTCCCCTTCAGGCTGGCTCTCCTCATGGCACCGAGATGACTGCCTGCCGTTCCTGAGGCTTTGGGTCATACATCCTTGGTTGTGGCTAGCAGAAAACTGTTTTCCCAGTATTGCCAGGAAGAGTCCTAAGGTTTGTTCTGATTATACAGATGAAATAAACTGATTGGCTTAACCGAGGCCAAAGGCTCCCCTTGTGGAGCTGACAGCAGAGTGAAATTCTCTAGACCAACAAGGAAATCAGGGCTAGGAAAAAAAAGGGGAAAATGGGTGCTGGGGAGACAACCAAGAAGTGTCTTTTGTGGAGGCAAAGGAGATAAAGGCTTTTAAATGAAGTTTATTTTAACAAATGTCATATCTTATACATGAGAAACTGGTCATTTGTACACTTCCCCATCGATTTTGGAAACTTCTCTGAGGCAGGAAATACCTGTTTTGGGTAATGTCGAATATGATTGAAGGTCATAAACCTATTTTAGAGATTCCCAAGATATATTTTTATTTATTAATTTTAATACATTTAATGTGGCCTTTGTAGGAATCACCAAGAAAGGTTGAAGTGAATATCTCTATGAAATGGGTGGAAAACCTGGAGCACAGAAGAACCCTTTTAAGATGGTTTGTAGTTTGGGTTAAAGTTTAGTCATAAATTTAACTCCACGGTCCAGCTAGACTTGGAAATGGAAAGAGGGAATAAATAATTGTAGCAAAAGAGAATACCAGGAGAGTGGAGTATAAGGTGAGATTGGGGATAGGACCGTCCTGTCTGGGACATAAGGAATGGTTTGTTAATTAAGAAAAAAACACATCAAATTTATGAAAGGCCACAGTTAGCAATGGTGAACTCCTTGCTAATCTTGCCATTTTCAGTATTGTTCTGGTTTTTATTCCAGCAAAGACCACACACTTGCCACCCAACCAGTGAGTCTTCGCAGTGGAGACAGAAGCTGGGAGCTATTTGTGTTGGGTCCAAGCATTTCCCATGGAAAATGTGCTAAGGCTTAAACAAAATTCTCATCAGGAAATTTCTCTCCGTAGATAGATTTGCCTCAGCGCCTTAATGTCAGTGATGTCATTATCCTGTCAAATAAACTCAAGATTGATTCTTAGAAAGCAAGATTTCTAATCAGGTTCCTTCTACTCAGGGCTCAGAGCATTGCCGTTTTCTAGAACTTTGTGTACAAACAACTTAAGTAGACCCAAGGGTTTGTGGTATAGGCCAATGTCTATGTATGTGACAGGATTGGCCATATAACTAGGTGTAGATGTGGCACAAAATGGATGAGGTTATGGATCTGGGTGTTGGTCCTGGCAAAGTCTGGGTATCTTTTAGGTAGTATGTAATTAATAATTTAACTTACCTAAAGAGTAAAAGAGTTTTTATCAAGACTGAGGGTAATCTTGGGAGCCCTGAATTTGTCAGAAATGCAGGTTGTACCCCTAAACTTTGCAGCTGGCATCAAAAGTGGGATTCCTCTGATGATCCTGACTCACTGAAGTATGTGGTTTGGAAAGAGAAGGGATCAGGGCCCTGGTGTTGATGACTCTTTGATTCCAGAGTGGATACCTTGACACCAATGGTATAGAACTGCAACTGTGCAGGGGGTCAGTTTCTCAAGGAAAAGATTGCCAGTGGGATTTAGAGATGAATCCAAGTCTCAAGGAGTTAGATCACTGGATACGTAGGGAAATGTAAACTGATAAGAAATAAGAAATAAGCTAAATATATAATCCCTTGGCTCTCGTTAACCATAATAGCTAAAATGAAAATTAAGAGTATTGGGGCAGATCCTGACTATGAGCCAAGCTCAGGTTTCAGTCAGTCTCAGCTATGGTAGCCATAGGACTGCTACCAAAGGGATAATTATGCTGGCACAGCAGATTGCATTTCTAGGATCACAGGTCACCAAGAAGGCAGTGCAGGTGGGGTAAGCGGAAGAGCAAAACAAAGGATCCAGTGAAACCAGGTGGTAGAGTGTGAAGGAATTGTCTCATTTTGAGCACTGGTATCATCAGTTTGCTGAAGAGCCTAAAATAAGTTGTGAATGACTAACTTAGGGGCGTTATATTTGGTTTTGGGTGGTGCAGAATCAAAGAGCATGTTTGGATTAACACAGTACCCAACTGACTATTGAACAATCACAGGTGGCTGTACATGATAAAGACACAGAGTAGGTTTTTCCCAAAAGGACAGATAACTCGGTGGACTGGATAAGAGCCGCTGCAAAGTAAGTTTATCCTGAGAGGGGGACTGTCCAACTCTCCGCCATAAATGCCAAGTGGAACATGCCTGATGATACAGCTTACATGCTTTGAATACAAGCCAGGCTGGGATAATCAGGATAGTCATACACTGACTATGTACCTTACCAAGGCATAGTAAATGCTGTGATTAATGGAGCCCCTTTTGCATGGAGAACCCATGTTACACTGTTGCTACAATATTGAACAACACTCTAAGAAGTCTTGTCAGATTTGATATCTCAGTTTCCCCTATGGGTTTTGATAGAGTTGAAAAAATTAGAATGATTCATAAAAAAATAGGGAAAGACAAAGTCCACCCAATGGGGTGGAAGTCTTTCAATGATTTTTGAGAAGTGGGATGAATAAAGTAGACATTGATGGGTTGAAACAAAGGTCTTAATGCAGCACTACTGGAGGTTAGGTAGACCAGTGGGAGCCCTTCTTGTTTCCCAACATAAAAGGGCCTTAAATAAATCTTTTCTATTGACCCAATGTGGAGGAATTTGAAATTCTGTGAGGCAAGGATGACAATGAGAAACCTGACTTGGAATTGCTGGGGGCAATGGTTTGGCATTTAGACAAGACGGAAGTTGACAGAGGAGCCAGGCTCTTCTTGCTCAGCCCCCAGCTGGGACCCAAGGCCATGTACTTATATGTGAGTTAAATGGCTAGTGGGGTTGAGGGATAAGAGAGTCTTCTGGGGCTTCTTGATATGGAATCCCATTGCACTGTGACTTTATTTTATTTTTTTAAAATTCAATTAGCTAACATATAGCACATCATTAGTTTTTGATATAATTTTCAATGATTCATTAGTTGCATATAACACCCAGTGCTCATCACATCACGTGCCATGCTTAATGCCCATCTTCCAGTTACCCCATTCCCCCACCTACCTCCCTTTCCACAGCCCTCACTACACTGTGATTTTTAAATCCTGTTGGGGAGGTCCTAATGAGTTGTTTAGTCGGATTGAGAGGATATGGAGGTGAAGTGGTTGATGGGATTGAAGTGAAAGCTTGGATTAAAATCGGAATAAGATGAATATGATAGTTTATGTGACATGATTGCATTTCTTTTACCTGAACATCTTTTCCAGAGGTAGAAAGCTTGGGTAAAAACAAATGACAAATGAAGAGAAGGAGAAATCGTAGCTTTGGGTAAAGGAGTGAATAAACACATGATGCAATGAGAGAATTCCAACATAATTCTGGTGACTTGAGAGAGGTTCAGAACAGAATAATAATAATAATACCTCTTAGCTCAATTATACCAGATGCCCAGAGAGGTAAAGCTATGTTTACAAGGCTACCTTTGCTTTTAAAACGTCACAAATTTGGTTAGAAGCTTGCAAACCTGAGTGGCATTATTCTGGGAGAACTTTTGGACATACAATGTGATGAATGAGACTGAAGGTTAATGAATGAGTAGAACCTGGTTAATGTGCCAATATCAGACTCTTACTTCTCAGGTCATATCTACCACAAAAGATATCATTTGTGAAGGAGTTTTTGGTAACTGGTCCCTACTGGGTGATTGGACCATGTGGTATACAACTTTCAGCTGATTGACCACTGTGTAACTATAAACCTGGATGACCAAATGTTTTGAAAGATTCTTGGGTATATTGGACAAAATACAACTGTGGCATGCCTAATACACCATAGCATGCTATGCACAAATATAAATCATCCTTGTTTTTATGGGTCAGAAGTTATTAAACACAATACAAAAGGGGTGTCTAGTGGCTCAGTTGGTTAAGTGTCTGCCTTTAGCTCAGGTTGTGATCTCGAGGTCATGGGATGGAGACCTGCATCAGGCTCCCTGCTAAAATGAACTCTGCTTCTCCCTCTCCCTCTGTCCCTCCCCCTGCTTGTGCTCTCTCTCTCAAAATAAATAAATAAAAATCTTAAAAAACAAACAAACAAACAAACAAACCATAAGATAATCCCTTCCAGATGGGTATTAAGGGGGGCACATGTTGAAATGAGCACTGGGTGTTATATGCAAATAATGTATCATGGAACACTACATCAAGAACTAAAAACATACTGTATGGTCACTAACATAATATAATGAAAAAGGACCCAAAAAACAAAAACAAAAACTGGGAGAAAAAAAATGAACCAGTAACAACAACAACAACAACAACAAGAGCAACCAACCAATGGGTCCTGATAGGATTAGAGCTGGAAGCACCACATGGCAGGTATGATTTCCCTTGGGAACAGCGCCACCTTGAGATGAGGAAGGCTAATGGGAAGCCTTATGGGATGTGCAAACTAAAATACATCCAGCTTTGACTACCATTCATTTAAATCTAGAATGGAGGGCAAACATTTTTGGGTACAAAACACGTATTCTAACTGCACTCAGGCCGTTAGTACACAATGTCAACAACATGCATGGTGGATGAAAGACCATCTATGTCTTCCCTATAGAAGGGAGGTAGGGTTTGCTCTATAACAGCACATAATGGAAAATGGTTTTAGTACAAGCCTATTAATTGAGGCAGGTTGAAATAACCAGTCATGGCAAGTTATAATGGTGCTTGTCCATAGTAATATCTGGTGTATCAGCAAAGGTTGTTTGTGTTGGAAGGCATACCAAAGACCTCTGTAATTCTTACTGATTTTGTTCTGCAATGAAACAGAATTGTACCAAGACCATGCTATGATATAGGGTAACATTGACATTGTTGGCAAGATTTGACTTTCTTTTTTAAATAAGTGTAATGATTAAACTCATATTATAATCAAAATACTGGAAGATTCAGTTTAAACCTCCTTAGGATATAATACCAATAGAAAATGACTGGTCTGAAGAACAACTGGATTGACCAATCATCAGATCATTGCTATGCTAAATAGTTCTGCACAAGTTTATCATAAGGTACAAATAGCAATAGATGAAATCAACTTAGCACAAAAAGCTTAAGTGACTGTATAAGGATGCATTAATTTCTTTAAAGCTATTCCTATCCCACAAACGTTAGGCATAGTCATACTGATGCTATTGCTGCCTCCCTCGTATAAATGCTTTACCAAATGTAGATTCTTGGATGAATATAATCTTTTCTCTATAAGAGATCCTTGTCCAGAAGCCAGGGGGTGGCTTGTATAATAAGGAATTTAAACTTTCAAGGTGAGGTCTGACCTATGCTTTCTAGAAGTGTCTGATTACTGGGAGGTTTTGGGTCATAAGTGACAACTAACGATGTGATTTATGAGCAAAGCTTTGGGCCACATGATATCTGCACATAAAGGTTGGAGATCAAGGTCAGCCATGTGTGCAGTCAACCATGTCTTCATAATAAAAACTCTGGGCACCAAGCTTGGGGGAGCTGCCCTGACTAACAATATTCCATGCCTATTTTCACATATTACAGCTGGGAAAGTTAATATTGTCCATGACTCCGTGGTGAAAGGACAACTGAAAGGTCCACGTATGGAACCTTCTGGGACTCTGCTCTTGGCTGACTTTAGTCTGTGTCCTTTATTCTTTCACTGTAATAAACTTTAACCATGATTATTACAGCTTTCAGTGAATTCCTCTAGTGATTTATGGACACTGACGAGATCTAGAGAACCCCTGTACCCTGCAATGGTGTCTGAAGTGAGGGTTGTCTTGTGGACTGGACCCCCTAACTTCACAGAAGGGTGTTTTTTGTTTGTTTGTTTGTTTGTTTTACTTTATTTAGACCATTTTGTCCTATACTCAACACCATTCATGTCTTCAAATATGTCTCTGCTAGAAACATTATCTTTTAAATGGTTCCTTGGATGCCATTACAAGTATGGCATAATCTGAAGTAAAGTACCATTAAGATGTTAATACAGATGTATGTGTGAATTAAAAAGTAACTCTAAATGCATAGTAACCAATATGCTTCACATTAATAATTCAGCTATTTTTATTTGTTTCTAAACAAAAAGCAAAGGGGACCCAGTCCGCAGAGCAATTCTAATAGTGTGCACAATTTTTATTAAACCAAAACAAAACCTTTTGAAGTTCTTGGCTTATGAGAGTAACTCGAATTCACTGCCAATGTGTTCTCTCTGACTGAAGTTTGAATGCCCTTCCATTCTCTTTTTGGGGCAAGAGGAGAAGACATCAGCACTACATTACAATACATTAAGTCCTCTTAATAGGAACTCAACCCCCCTTTTAACTAGAGTATTATTTATTCTATTCCATCTGTTTCAAATAAGCACAGGAAAGTGATTGGAGATGAACTACAAAGAAAGAAGATGGCCAGGCATGCTACACAAAGACCCTTAAATTGCACATTTTGAAGATTTTCATGCTTGAGAATACCAGGCATCTGTAACTCACAAAGCTCTTTACAAAGCAATATTCTTGGCCCCCATTTTGTAACTGGCAGAAAACAAAAGAAAACAAACATGACCACCGCTGTGCCCCCTTCCCCAAGCAAAAAAATCAAACTGACCAGGGCAGGACAATAATAACATTAGTCAGAGTCACGGAGGAAATATGAGGAATGCCAGATTCGGAGCCAGTCCCCCGGGGAACATTTTTCTGTTTGCCCTTTTTGCATGCCTTGATATTGGACTTCAGTTATCCAATTTCCATTTCACAAAATTTTGGTTGTGGTTACTTAACTTCCAGGCACAGTGCATAGTCGGCTTTTGCCACCTGTCATGGACATGTTCCTGTAGGTTTGGTTCTCTCTCTCTCTTTCTCCCGACTCTTCTTTCACTGATGGCTTGTACCATGTCATGCGCTCTACTTCGGGAAAACCTGGTTATCTGATAGTCTGCACTTAGAAAGAGGATGAAATTACCTGAACATGGTTCATGTGCAAAAAGATTTCTCATTTAAGAAGAATCCCCAAGTTCGTTTAACTAGCTCTCCAAGGTCACCACAGACGATGGAACTAATTCAAAGGCATTTTACAGACAAGTTTGAGGAGCATTTCTATCTCAAAAAGCAACGTTTTCCAATTTGTTGACCTCCCCCAGTTTTTACCTATGTGGTAGTCTGATAAAATAATTACAAATATAAAATAATAATATAATAAATATGAAAAAGTATTTGATGAAATAATTGACAAATATGCAAAATTAAAATGTGTGTATTTTTGATGCTTATAACTCTTAAGGAAACACGAAATATATAGAAAATTTCAAATTCTATGCCCTTTGGAAAACTTTTCCAAAAATGAAATTCAAAATATCATCTTTACATGAATGAGGCCGGTAATGTGTTTTTCTGGAAGAAAATTCCCTTTGCAAATAACTGTGGTGATGAGTACTACAGCTTAGGTATTTGCATCTGGCAAGCATTTGTTCCTGAGAGCTGTGTGAATGACCCTTTCCCTCACACTCCTGAACAAATGCTATTTGCGTGTCTATTGGTCTTTATGTGGCACAAACTCATATACTTATCGGGGGAGCCTCAATTCTTTTCACATTAGCTCACAAGTATCAAGAAGAATTTCTCAATGCCAGTGAGATGCTCTGGAAGGTCCAAAATGTATTCAATTATAATTTGTTTATTTGCATGATCCAGAATTTACACAGCCTAAGGTTTTTTAGATAATTATCAAAACAAAAATCACAAATTAACAAAATAAAATTTTGCAAAGAAATCAGGGGAAGGGACAGTTATGTCACTTGCTCCCCAAGAGCCATAGATTTGGCTTGAGAACTGGCCTTTTAAAGGGGCAAATGCAAGTGCATTTTGTTTTAACAATACTTGACCTAGTAATAATTCTCATCATGAAGTAATTTAAGTATTTCACTGGGTTATTATAAGAATCAATTGAAGAATCTATGTGAAAATATTTGGCAAGTGATGAAGCATCAGAAGTATGTAGTTAATTATTTTTTCTACCTCTTTCATTCTCTTCTTCCTCAAAGACACATAAGACACATGCTGAGTTGTATTGATGTATTTCCCTTTTAAAATTTTGTTGCTTTGGTCTTTTTTATTAGTGTATCGATCAGCTGTTGTCCATTAGTTCAGAGGCAAGATTCACGTGACCGTTTACCACATTGACAGATGCCGATGGACTCTTCATGATGTCTTGGATGTTTGGCAATGTTGGAAATAACAAGGGTTCAAAAAAGGGAACTTCTTGAACACTTCCTTTTGGAGTTACATAGTTTAATTTATTCCACTGGATCTGATATTTGTGCTACCTGTAAAGAAATGCATGGAGAAGTACATGATACTCAGGTTATGCATGTAGGGGACAGAAATACTTCATAATAATCCCTGCTAATTGTACTGAAAGGAGAAGAGGAAAGGGAATCAAGTGTCAGGATGTGTTCTGTACTAGGCACGTAATACGTACTATGTGTATTATTGATATGATTTCTCCATTGTGCAGAGAAGAAGCTGACATTTACAAAAGTTCAGTAATGTGCCAAAAAGCACAGAAGAAATTGGAGCAAGATTTGATCCCAGGTTATGGCTTCTTCCAAGTCCATATGATTTCCCTGATACCTAGAAGAATGAGGATGGGAGGGATGCAGGCCAGGGTCTTGGGCAGAGGAAACAGAGCTTCCCTGGCTTGCATTTGTCAAATCACTCGTGACTTTAAACACAGTTTTCCGATGTCAGCATTTACTACTGTCTACACCCCTACCTTCCTGATTTATATCTTCTTTTGGTCCATCATCAGCACTGTCTTAAGTGGAAGTTTCTTCCCAACAAATTAATTTGTCTTGAAGACCTGCTCTGAGACTGTTTCTCTCTCTCTGTTGATAGAATTGACCTGGAGTTGGAAACTCTTGGGTCCTTGAAATTGAGCACAGGTGTGAGATACAGTTGGTCTGGCTTCCAACAGCCAGCTTGGGACCCTGACAGTACAGTCACAGCCATATAAATGATGGCATTTCCTGACTGATTACAATGTGCCATGTACTGTTCTGATGGCCTTATATATATTATTTTATTTAATTCTCACAAATCTACAAATCTTTTTGTAATACCTATTAATGTCATTTTACTGATGAGAAAACAGAGACATAGTGAGACCCAGTGACTTGGCTAAGACTACACAGCGTAATAAGACCACGGTAGATTACGACCCATTGTTATTACATCCCTGGTACTCTGTGTTACTTTTCTGAGCAAACCTATGTGAATCGTTTTGAGCACGGATTTCTACCAATGTACCATGTTTATCTAATCTCTTGGTTGCAAAGTGCTTGGGCTGGGACTCAGGTGTTCCACTTTCCATGTAGCCCTCATAATATAGGGGAGTTCTGAGCAAACAGAATGGCTTTGGTGAATAAAATTGACTTTTCCTACATGAAACAGAAATATCTACATGTCTATTTGGTGAAGGCAGGGAGAAATAGCTCTTTTTTTTTTTTTTTAAGATTTTATTTATTTATTTGGGAGAGAGAGGGAGAGTGCACAAGCAAGGGGAAGGACTGAGGGAAAGGGAGAAGCAGACCACCGCCTCCCGCCCACCCCCCGCCCCCGCGCCCTTTCTGAGCCTAGTGTGAGACTTGATACTAGGACCCCGAGATCATGACCTGAGCAGAAGGTAGATGCTTAACCCACCAAGCCAACCGGGCACCCTGAGAAGTACCTCATTCTAAATGGCATATCAATGTGTTAGAGTATATCAAAAGGGAAACTAGACTGTAAACTAACATTAAATACTATTATAGGCTAAATTAAATTTTTCTCCAAAATTCATCTGTTGAAGTCCTATCCTCCTTCACCATGGAATATGGCTATACTTAGAGGTAGCATTGTTACAGTTATAGAGGCAATTAAGTGATGTCGTGAGGTGGACCTAATCTGGCAGGAGTGGTGTCTTTATAAGAAGAGCAGACTAGGACACAGACACACCTAGAGGAAACACAGCTAGAGGAAAGACCATGTGCAGATACAGGGAGAAGATGGCCATCTATTAGCCAAGGAGAGAAGCCCTCAGAAGAAACCAACCCCGCCGACATGTTGGGAAATAAATTTTTGCTGTAAATGCCACCCATTCTGTAGTACTTAATTATGGTGGCCTAAGCAAACAGACACAGATCCCATCTGGGCATCCATGAGTTTTGGAGAATTGGGCTCTGTTCATAAGCTGTGCCTTTCATTGGGGCAGGAGGGACCATAGCCACTAAGTGAGGAGGTCCGTGCCAGCACCTGGTACATGGCCACACCTGGATGCTCAAAGCAAGAAGGGAAAGATAGGAAACTAAATACTGAGGTTCCACCCTCAACTCTCTGTATCCATTTCAGCTCCTGACTGCATTGAAGGACAAGAGAGCCCCAGTAATGACCAGGCTTAGGCATCTTGCCTTCCTTGGACCACTGGGCCTTAGAGATTTAATCTGACATAGAGAAATAAAGATAGATGACAGTTTTTGCACCTGAGAATTGCATCCCAAATTCATACTGCTTGCAAGTGTTTATTTATTTTCTTTTCTTTGTTTATAAAAATTTCAAAAACTCAGTTTGTAAAACTTGAAAAGTAGAGAAAAACACAAAGAAAAATAAATTAATATTGCCTGTAAACTTACCATTTGGGACTAACCACTCTTACACAATATTTTTTCTGAGTTTGTACTATGTATATATAATACATATATAGTTACAGAAGTGACACTATACTATGAATAGTTTTTATCTATTTTTCATTTAACACTCTTCTAGGCATTTTCTCATGTAATATAAAATTCTCCATAAAGACCATTTAAATGCTGCATGAATCCTGTTTTTTCAGAAGTGCTTTAGATGATTTAACTTATTCTTTATTATAGGAAAGTTAGATTGTTTTTAGTTTTGGGCTCTATTAAATATTGTTTTAATGATTGTGTTCCTGACTCATTTCCTGAGAAAGTTCACCTAGAAGCTATTCTCTCTCTCTTATTTCTAGTGCAATATTTCATTTTAGTTTTAAAAAGTTTATCTTGTATTTTCTTTCTTGCATTTCTTAAACCCATTGAAATCCAAAAATATTTCTTCAAAAAACCTTATTTTCTTCATAACATTTTCTCCTCACCAATCATCCCCCAATACCCTCATTTGAGATGGTTGAGGACCATCCAAACAGTACATTAGCAAGATTAGGGAAATTTCCATTCAGTCATTTAAATTAAAAAGTTTCCTTAGCTGCAGCCAAACCAACACTCCCCTAAATTCGTCCAAAATTAAGGTTATGTTGATTATTTGGGTTTGGTGTTGTTTCCCCATCTGGCCCTACCAAACTCTAGCTGCCATCAGAGGGTCAACTGTTTTACTGAAAACCACGTTCAGCAAAACTGTAAAGGAGTAGGAAGCGAGTGCCCTCAAAGTCATAGCAAGATGGCACTTGATCATAACGTGCCAACTGGTTGTTGCTTTCCATTCTTTCCTGGAACTGTGTCTGTTTGTGAGTGTGTGTGCATGCATGCCTACTTACATGTGTTTGTGGGCACTGGTAGAAAGAAGTTCCCCACAAGCGTTTTAGTTATCCAGAGTCCCAAACTATCCTGAGGCAGAACCAGACAGTCCGCAATGCTGGATGTCTGAAAGCATGGTGGGTCCTCACTACAGAACCAGCATGGACGTGCCCTATCCCAGAATTCCATCCTTGTCTGCTGTCCCATTCTAAGTGCTGAATTTCTGTTTTCCCTGACGGTGGCCATTTTAATTTGCAATGAATAGAATATACAACTTCACAGTGTTATGGCTAAAACAAAGGAAGTCCCTACCCCCACTCTGCCCGTTAGTCTGTGAGAAATCCTGGCTTGTCAGGGATGACTGTATGTGGAAGATGCGTTTGTCCATCCTTGTCAGGTTCAGCCCACTTTGGACCAGGTCCTGCTTCCCAGAGTCAGAGCCCATGGTGCATTTTTCTTGCTTCTGATGAAGAGTAACAAGGACTTTTGGTTTTAGGGATCAGATGGAGAGTGATTCTCTTTGAAGCTTTCACAAAGCCAGCAAGAATTTCACACCATTTTGAGTGCTGCAGGTGAAGAATTTAACAGCTGGTGGGAGTGCAAATTAGAGCCAATTATAATTTGATTGACCTGCCTTGACAATAAAACTGTCTTCCCTAATTTAAAATGCCTAGCAGGATCCTCTCTGCCCTGGTAAGGTGGTGATTTCAAACGAAGAACAGCTCAAACTAGGAAATTCTTTAACAATGCTGTGACAGTAATAAAGATTTATTTATATAGCACCTTTTTTTTTTCTCTTGGACTGAAATGACTGTGTTCAAACTGAGGAATAGCACATTATGCAGAGGAATGAAAAGGACCGGCTTGGCAGAAATGACTCAAGAATGGCGGCAACAGAAGTAGAAAATGCACGTAAATTTTGGAAAGTAGTGAGGAAAGGGGGGAGTGTCTCAGTTCCAAAACATAACGCCAGTTGTCATAATATTTGTAGAGAAACCAAATGTATAATTGAAAAGCATATTTTTTGGCACTGTTGAAAAGTGGCATAGGAGAAAGCACTTTTTCTTCCTGTGTTTGATTTTAAATCTTTTTTTTTTTTTTAATTTTGTTTATTTATTTGACAGGCAGAGATCACAAGTAGGAAGAAAGGCAGGCAGAGAGAGAGAGAGAGGAAGAAGCAGGCTCCCTGCTAAGCAGAGATCCCAATGCGGGGCCCGATCCCAGGACCCTGGGATCATGAACCTAAGCCAAAAGCAGAGGCTTTAACCCACTGAGCCACCTAGGCACCCCTTCCTGTGTTTGATTTTAAAGCTAATTTATTCCATCACCTTATTTAAATAGGTCACAGAAAGCTTCAAACTCCAGTTTAGACTCCACTTGGTCCTTCCTTCCTTCTTATTCATGCTAGTGAGGCTTTACTTAGTTATTTAAACTTTTATAAGGAAAAGAGTTGGTTGCTCTGCAGTGTTTGCTTTGCCTTGAAATGATTCTGTGCCATTTTCATCGAACTATAATTTAGATGCAGGTGACATGTGTGACTCATGCTTCTGGCTTCTAGAAGGCAGTGCTCCAAAGAGCCAACTCTATTACTACCTGGCAAAGACTGAACAGATCTACTCTCCAATCCAACCTCTGCCACCAAAGACTCCCTTGATCTTGGGCCCATTATCTTCTGGGTCTCAGGCTTTTCATCTGCAAAATGGAAACAATGAAATAGTTTTCATGGGGTATTGGGTGATTACTGAGATGTGACAAAGGTTTTCTCCTTGACCAACCTCTAGCCAGGCTCCTGGGAATGTTCCTTCCAAGTAGGCCTCAAGATTGCCTTTAAAGACTTGAACAAACATTAATGTAGTTTCTAACAGCTCAAGGCCATATCCCTGGGATGACACCTAAAAGGGCCTGCCTGAGAAAACTCAAGGCTGCCCAGAGAATTTACTGTGTATTCCAGACGATGCCTGAAAATAGGACCCCTATGTCCCAGCCTCTGTGGGAGGGTAGGATCTTAATTTTAATGAGGACCAGCTAATAAACCCACACCGATTAGGGCCAAATCCCTCTTCCGCTTTTGTAATTTTCCCTTCCCTGATTCTCTTAAGCCCCAACTCACCATTCTCGTTATCCCCTCATTCTTCCTTTAAAATACCTGATCATCGCTGTCTAAATCTGTTCGGTCGAACAGATTGAATTTGAATTTGAATTCAGTTCACCCTAGACCCCTTCCCTATTGCAAGAGTATATTACTGATTAAAATCTGTCCTTATCACATTAACTAGTGTCCAGCTCTGTTACTCTTTGACAGATTCCATTCCATTGACAGATTCATAATATCTGGTGCAAATGGCTCTTAGGAGGTGGGGAGATCCTTTTTCTACCTCTGTCAGGACCTGCTACTCTTTCCAGTACAGAGTCTGCCCAGTCAGGTTGCTTGTGTGTCTTGTCTTACTCCCAGTGAAACTTGCAATGATGGGGTAGAGAGGGTGGGGGGGTGGGGAGTGAGGAAGGGAAGATGGGGGACAAAAAGTGCTATTCTTGCCTCTGTGATATTGTCTTGGAATGAATTTCACTGAACCACAGTGTCATTCCTGTTGATGAATTTCTATAATAATCCTAATATGGTTGGGGGCCATTGTATGTTAAATATGCTTTTGTCATTGGCTCTGAAGCTTAATCTTTTTATCATGCAGTATATATAAGACAAGGCAAGAAAGATTAGGAAAATAGCTGTGACAAAGGTCATGAGCTTTGTGACCTTAGAAAAGGTATGGATCCTTTCACTTTTTGGATGTACTGTATCAGTACAACCTGAGTTTTACTGTCTTCAATTGGATGACAAGTAAAATTACCAAAGGGAAGAGAAATTGAGTTCCAAACAATCAACTTAATATACAAACTTTTGGTTCATCCTATTGTGAGCTGTATACTGCGTGTAACAAAGCTTCATCTTAATGGCTATGAACCATCAAGAAGCTTGTACTTAAAGTGTATGAATAAAGTGCATGCTTTTGTGAGTGTGTTACTGCTCCTCTTTTTGGATTACTTCTGGATGGGGATTAGGGTTCCTGGAAATCCAGTCTTTCTAAAATGAGAGCTTTTGTCTCTCATTATTAACGTGGCTTCCAGGGTCACTTCTTAAACATAAAAGAGAACTTACAAAGATTTATGTAGCGACAGTTGCATGTATCCTTGTATACATACATGAAAGTGGAATTTCTTGTGGGTAACACATCTGGTTTAAAAAAAACTACCTTTAGGAGTATTAAGTGGCAAGCAAGGATCCCAGGAACCAGGTCCTGGAGCGCAGCCAACCTCCAAGCAATGAAATGATGATTTCTGCAGGGCAAGGCTTGACGGGGCTGGATCTGTGCAGATGATGGAGGGGAGCAGGATGTTCTGGCAGCTGCTGTCTGGTGAACTGAGACGGGGCATTCACAAGGTGGGCAGACAGATGCCGTAATGACCCACTAAAGAATAACCACATGCAATACAACATAGCTGTGAAACGTGGGGAAACAATGGCAGCAGATGGACAAAAACCTGGCTCACAGCAAGCAGGGAGAGGCAGCTCATTTATAGCAAAAAATCCTGCATGGCTCAGGGAGGGACAGGATTCCAGGCCCACACCAAGCCTGCAAATAGCAACAGGCCCTATAAGCAGCATACAACATTTTCAAATATTTATCAAATGCTTTGCTTTGTGTAGCACACTTGGCGAGGAGCTACGTGATGAAGCAGGGATGAAGATAAGACTTACTGACTTCAAGGAGTTTAGAGTCTAATGGATAGGCAGCGGGTTTCTGTTACATGATAGCTTTTGGGAATTATTTTGTGGTTACTGACAATGCTGGCATTTAACATTCTTCTAAGTCTGGTTATTCTTTTCCCAGATCTTGGATGGCATGACTTCAAAGCCAAAGATGGTGAAGGTTTAGAGGAGAAGTCTGCATACAAGAGTTGAGGAGTCACATCTCCAGTGACTTTGCACTAAGATTTTCCAATAGCTGAGACTGTTGAATACAACTATTGTGCCTCAGTTTAGAGTCACAAAGTAGGGTCACCTTCTTATGAATACATGCCAGGAAGGATGACTGACACTTATCGAATTTTAGCTTTTTCCAAAAAAAGTATCTGTGGATGGAGGGGCACTGTAGTTTCCAAACACAAAGGGCAACCCCATTTTATCAGGTACACACACATGGATACATACATTTGCACATGCATTTTGGATTATGTCTTGTAATTTTTGGTTTTTGCATAAACATTCTTTCATTGCCTTCATAGTCATCATCACTGGGTTGGCAACTAAAAGAACTAAAAAAATCCCTTCCTGGAAGTTGAGTACTTTTAATTACCCAGGCATAAATTTTTTTTTGATTGTTTATAATGGGTATTAAAGAAGAAAGGGGGAATGGACGTGCAATGTGAGGTATGCTTAAGTATGGAGTCATCTTGGATGCTACTTAGAAAATAGTTTGTCAGGGATTACACTGGGGAACTGTTACCCCTCCACCCTGTGTTTCTTTCTATGCTAGAATTGGCTGACATGGATTGAATGGTTTGGCTGTAACCTGCAGATAGTGGAGCAGAGTTGATTGCCTGCCTATCAGTCAATGATTAGAATAGCTGCACTTCAGCATGTTCTAGTTCAGCAGACTTAGTTGTGACTGTATCACTGTATCATCACCAGCTTGATCATCTTTAGAAAAAGCAAAAATAGTGGTGCAGATTCTACAAGGCATGTACAGATAGCTTTGCAGCCATGTCCTAAAATACCAACAAACAGTCTCCATTTCTGTTAATGCCTAACCATAGATGTTAAGTCTATGTAAAGAGATCAATTTGTGATCCAGAATGGCTTCTAGTTATGAAAAATTTAAATACAAAATGACAGGATGTGACTAATATCTTTATTAAGCACAGGGTAGAACAGAGAAAAACAAAATGATTCATGATTTTACCTTATCGTATGGGAATAAGATTGACTATATAAAGTGTTGAGTAAGAACATCCGGAAATGTTGGTAGTAGGAATGTACAGCCATTTTAGAGAAAAATTTGGAAATATCAAAAGAATGTTGAAGATATCCATACCTTATAATTAACAAAATCCACACCTTGACATATTTCTTAGACTAGCACTTGCATATCTAAGGAAACACATGTAAGTATTTTTATAATAGCGTTATTTGTAATTGCAAAAATTAGAAAGTGGTAAGTTCTTACAAAGGTGTACTATACAACAGTGAAAGTAAATAAACTATAGCTACATGGTACCTATCTTGAATGCATTTTATAAGCGTAATGCTACTTTTAAAAAGTAAACTGCAGAATGTTCTATGTGTTATGATATCATTTATGGAAGTTAGAAAAATATGCAAATCAATACTTAAAATTGTTCAAGGATAAGTATAAATGTAGTAAGATTATAAGGAAATATAGGATAAAGATGTTTGTTTTACCATTCTTTATATTCTTTTGTGTGTCTTTAACTCTATATGATGAATGAAAAGACAAATCAGCAATACCAGAAGCAAAGTAGAAAGGATATCATAAGATCCCACTGAAGAGGTGGAAGAAAGTTACTGAAGGAAAATAATTTTTCTCCTCTCCTTTCTCTGTTTTCCTCTCTGAGAACACATATTAAGTACTTGCTTCCTTTAGAAAATTAATTCAAAGAAAAAGGCAATGTCCATTTCAGTTTTATCCATCACAGTTTCTTTCTCCTGAGGTGGCTTGAGGACATGGGGTATGGAAGCAAATCCTCTCAGAAGCTCTGAGGGACACGAGTAGGTCAACATATCATAAGCAGAGAATTTCTGAAACAGATATATTCCATTGGAACCAGATGTTGGTCAAAGTGTAGAAAGTCTTAAACACCAGTGTCAAGAGGTGAGACTATGTCATAAACATTAGACAGCCACTAATGTATGTACCTACGTGGGGAAAAAAGATGAGAAAAGGGTAGATAGAGACAAAGTACATATACTTATGTATAATTGTGTATCTATACATAAGTGTATCATCTATCTCTATACCTACCTGTCTGTCTGTCCTTCTATCATCTATCTATCTATCTATCTAACATCTGTCTAATCATCTATATCATTTATCTACCCACTTATCTATCTTATCTACCTAGCTTTCTATCTAGCTATCTTTCTATGCCTATAACTGTAATTACAACTACATCTACATCCTCTTTAGAATCCTCTGACTAATCCAGGATCGGGGTGGGGTGGGAGGCAGAGTGTTGAAGAGGAATTGTAACAATATTAGCTAGTTTCATTACTTTTATTATAATATGAGAATGGGAAATGGAAACTTTAAGATGAAATGCCTATATGTTATAACTTTAATCCTAATGGTAACTAGTAGATTCTGCAAAGAGCTTTAAAGATGAGAACAGAATACACTGGTTAATGAGAATGACTATTATTGATGACAGCAATATTAACTTGCTAGTACACAATTGGGAAGGAAGACTTATAAAGGATATTTTTCCTGTGTAAAAAACCAAAGATTGATATTTTTCGCTGCAGAATGTGATTCAGAAATTAACCCATTTTTTCCACATCTCTTTTAGAGATGTGGCATAAGCTTCTTGGAAGGTATCTTTTCATCTTTAGAAAAAGGTACAGAATAATGTTTACTTTAAAAATTAGTTTTTGGCACCAGTGTTCTAACATAAAACCATGGTAGGTTCAATGGTGGAAATAGCACAATTATCCTAAAAATAGCAATTATATTTAATCATTGATTTTTTTCATTCCTTTACCTATTCTTCTACTAACCACATAGAGAACACCTACATGTTTTAGGCATTATGCCAAGCACACAAAAGAAAGAAACACACAGTAGACATGAATCACTCTTTGGAGAGTCCCAGTCTATAGGAGAGAACAGAAAGCCAACAACTGAAATATGATATGTAGATTAAGGAGTAAGCACTGTAAGAAAGAAACATTACATTTAATCTAGAGCAGGGTTTCTTAATCTTGAAACTGTGGATGTTTTGGGCCAGATCACTCTTTGTTGGTGGGGAAAAGGGTAGTACCTGTTCTGTGTATTGTAGGGTGTTTGGGGGTACCCTTGGCCCCTGCCTACTGGTTGCTGGTAGCACTCTCCCCAAGTCATGAACACTGAGAATGTCTCTGGACATTCCCAACCAGCTCCTGTGGGACAAAACTGCCTGGGGTTGAGAGCCACTGCTCTACAGAATCCTACATATTTTTAAAAAGTGAGAAAAGTGAGAAAAATTTCTATAGGTTTATTTAAAAATTATCATTACTCCCAGCAATTGCACTACTGGGTATTTACCCTAAAGATACAAACGTAGTGATCCAAAGGGGCACGTGCACCCGAATGTTTATAGCAGCAATGTCCACAATAGCGAAACTATGGAAAGAACCTAGATGTCCATCAACAGATGAATGGATAAAGAAGATGTGGTATATATACACAATGGAATACTATGCAGCCATCAAAAGAAACGAAATCTTGCCATTTGCGACAACATGGATGGAACTAGAGCATATCATGCTTAGCAAAATAAGTCAAGCAGAGAAAGACAACTATCATATGATCTCCCTGATATGAGGAAGTGGTGATGCAACATGGGGGCTTAAGTGGGTAGGAGAAGAATCCATGAAGCAAGATGGGATAGGGAGGGAGACAAACCATAAGGGACTCTTAATCTCACGAAACAAACTGTGGGTTGCTGGGGGGAGGGGGGTTGGGAGAAGGGGCGTAGGGTTATGGACATTGGGGAGGGTATGTTCTTTTGGGTAAATTGGAAGGGGATGTGAACCATGAGAGACTATGGACTCTGAAAAACAATCTGAGGGGTTTGAAGTGGCGAGGGGGTGGGAGGTTGGGGTACCAGGTGGTGGGTATTATAGAGGGCATGGCTTGCATGGAGCACTGGGTTTGGTGAAAAAATAATGAATAATGTTTTTCTGAAAATAAATAAATTGGAAAAAAACAAAAAAAGAGTCTTCAGACTGAGCCTGCCAGGCACCCCTACTTAAATCTATTTTAAAACTAGTGATATGTTTTGTAAGAATCTTCCACATAAAATAACTAATTAAATTTTCTCAAAAAAATTATCATTACTTATTATTTCACTCATTTTTTCCCCATTCAGCCAACATATATTTATTCAAGTAGTACTGGAAACTAGCTTGAAGAGAGTATAGTGAATTCTTTTTTTAATAGAATATAAAAAATATCAGGGATTCTGTATGGGACTCACTTACCTGAATAATTTCTATATTCTTATGATTGAGAAATGGGATAATCTAGAAAGAATATTGAATAGATTATAAACTGTATGATGAAAGAATCAAATCTGTGTTTTAAAAGCCTGTATTGAGGAATGAGATACATACTATGGAACTCACCTACGAATAACACTAGTATGAATAATCTTTGAGCAGACATGTTTTGATTTCTTTTTGATAGATGCTTTGGGGTCAAACTGTTGAGTCATACAATAAGTTCCTCTTTAACTTTTTAATAAACTTTTAATAAACTCCTTTTCAAAGAGACTATCCCATTTTATATTCTCACCAATAATGTATTCAGTTTCCAGTTTCTCCACTTCTCTGTCAACACTTAGTACTGTCAGTCTGTCTGATGTTAGCCATTTCAGTGATTTTGTAGAAGTATCTCATTGTGTTTTTAATTTTCATTTTATTAATGACTAATGATTGTGAGCATTTTTTATGTGCATGTTTGCCATTTGTAAATCTTTGGAGGGAGAAGAATCTTTTAAAATCTTTTGTGTTTAAATTTTTTATCTTGGAATTATGGTATATATCTTCCGTACAGAAGTTGTTTATGAGAGGGGTGCCTGGGTAGCTTAGTTGGTTAAGCATATGACTCTTGATTTTGGCTCAAGTCATGATCTCAAGGTAGTGCGATTGAGCCCTGTGCCAGACCCTATGATGGGCTCAGTGCTTGGCAGGGAGTTTTCTTGAGATACTCTCTCTCTCTAAAAAAAGACATAAATCTTAAAAAAAAAAAGTTTATAAGATACATGCTTTATAAATACTCTCCCAGTCTGTGACCATATTAATTTTCTAATGGTGTCTTTAAAAAATATTTATATTTGGTGAAGTGTAATGATCAATTTTCCTTTACAAAATGAAGTTTTTCATGTCATATCTAAAAAATATTTTCTCAACCTAAGTCATACAATGATTTTCTCCTAGGAATTTTATGGTTTTTAGTTTGGTCTTATATTTAGGGGGAAGGTTAATATCCCTTTTGAGTTAAATTTGTGTATGGTGAGAGATATAGATCAGGTAGAGTTTCTAAAATATATAAATATCCAATTGCTATTGATCCAATGTTAATAAAATACATGAATATCCAGTACAATTTTTAGAAAAGACTAATCTTTTTCTATTGAATTTATTTGGTTCTTACGTTGAAAATCAATTGTCATATACGTTTTGGTCTATTTTGGAACTCTTTGTTCTCTGCCGTTTATCTATATGTCTATCCTTACACTTACAACCATATTTTCTTGATCACTGTAGCTCTGCAGTAAGTTTTGAATCATGTAAATCCTAACATGTTTGGATTCATTTGTTTTCCAAAATTGTTTTGGATATCTTAGACCCTATGTTATTTCCATATAAATTTATATCAATTTGTCAATTTGTATAAGAACAGTTGCTGGGATTTTGATAGAAATTATGTTGAACCTAAAGAAGAGTTTGGGGATAAGGCTATCTTAACAAATGAGTTTTTCAATACATGAATGTGATGTATCTCTCCACTTAGCTGGAACTCCTCCAAGTTTTGCATTTCCTTTGCTAAGTTTATTCGTAAGTATTTTATTATTGCTGATGTGTTTGTGAATGGGATTGCTTTTTTAATTTATTTTTTAATTAATTTGTACTAGTATATAAAAATGCTATATATTGATTTTTGTACATAGATCTTATAACCTGGGACATCACTACACTTGATTATTAATTCTAGTAGCTTTTTTGAAGATTCTTTGGGATTTTCTACATACAAGATCAAGTCTGCAGATAGAGACAGTTTTACTTCTTCCTTTGCAATTTATATGCCTTTCATTTATTTCTCTTGCCTCATTCCACAGTGTTGAATAGAAATGGTACAACCAGACATCCTTGCCTTGCTCCTGGTCTTAGAGGCACAGCATTCAGTTTTTTACCATCAAGTATGATATTTGTTGTAAGTTTTTTGTAGTAATTCTTTATCAAGCTGAGGAAGTTTCTAATTGTGTGAGAATTTTTATCAACATACACTGTACTTTTTTTTCTTTAAAAAATTAACATATGATATATTTTTGGTTCAGGGGTACAGGTCTGTGAATCATCAGTCTTACACAATTCATAGCACTCACCATAGCACATTCCCTCCCCAATGTCCATCACCCAACCACCCTGTCCCTCCTACCCCCACTCCCCTCCAGCAACCCTCAGTTTGTTTCCTGAGATTAAGAGTCTCTTACGGTTTGTCTCCCTCCCTGGTCCCACCTTGTTTTATTTTTTCCTCTCTACCTCCCACAATCCCCCCCCCACCTGCCTCTCAAATTCGTCATATCAGAGAGATCATATGATAATCATCTTTCTCTGATTGACTTATTTTGTTCAGCATAATACCCTCTAGTTCCATCCATGTCATTGCAAATGGCAAGATTTTGTTTTTTGATGGCTGCATGTGCAGCTTCTGATTATTTGTATCACATCTTCTTTATCCATTCATCTGTTGACTGACATCTGGTTCTTTCCATAGTTTGGCTATTGTGGACATTGCTGCTATAAACATTCGGGTACATGTACCTTTTCGAGTCACTACATTTGTATCGTTAGGGTAAATATCCAGTAGTTTGATTGCTGGGTTGTAGGGTAGCTCTATTTTCAACTTTTTGAGGAAACTCCATGTTGTTTTCCAGAGTGGCTGCACCAGCTTGCATTCCCACCAACAGTGTAGGAGGGTTCCCCTTTCTCCACATCCTCACCAACATCTGTCATTTCCTGACTTGTTAATTTTAGCCATTCTGTCTTGTGTGAGGTGGTATCTCACTGTGGTTTTGAGTTGTATTTCCCCGATGCCGAGTGATGTGGAGCACTTTTTCATGTGTCTGTTGGACATCTGGATGTCTTCTTGCAAAAATGTCTGTTCATGTCTTCTGCCCATTTCTTGATTGGATTATTTATTCTTTGGGTATTGAGTTTGATAAATTCTTCATAGATTTTGGATACTAGCCCTTTATCTGCTATGTCATTTGCAAATATCTTCTCCCATTCTGTTGGTTGTCTTTTGGTTTTGTTGACTGTTTCCTTTGCTATGTAAAAGCTTTTGATCTTGATGAATTCCCAATAGTTCATTTTTGCCTTTGTTTCCCTTGTCTTTGGCGATGTTTTTAGGAAGAAACTGCTGTGGCTGAGGTCGAAGAGGTTGATGCCTGTGCTCTCCTCAAGGATTTTGATGGATTCCTTTCTCACATTGAGGTCCTTCATCCATTTTGAGTCTATTTTTGTGTGTGGTGTAAGGAAATGGTCCAGTTTCATTCTTCTGCATGTGGCTGTCCAATTTTCCCAACACCATTTGTTGAAGAAACTGTCTTTTTTCCACTGGACATTCTTTCCTGCTTTGTCAAAGAGTAGTTGAACATAGAGTTGAGGATCCATATCTGGGCTCTCTATTCTTTTCCATTGATCTATGTGTCTGTTTTGTGTCAGTACCTTACTGTCTTGATGATGATATCTTGATGATGACAGCTTTGTAATAGAGCTTGAAGTCTGGAATCGTGATGCCACCAACTTTGGTTTTCCTTTTCAATATTCCTCTGGCCACTTGGGGTCTTTTCTGGCTCCATATAAATTTTAGGATTATTTGTTCAATTTCTTTGAAAAAAATTGATGGTATTTTGATAGGGATTGTATTAAATGTGTAGAAGAGGTAGCATAGAACTTTTTACAATATTTGTTCTTCTAATCCATGAGCATGGCAAGTTTTTCCATTTCTTTGTGCCTTTCTCAGTTTCTTTCATGAGTACTTCATAGTTTTCTGAGTACAGATTCTTTGCCTCTTTGGTTAGATTTATTCTTAGGTATCTTATGGTTTTGGGTGCAACTGTAAATGGGATGGACTCCTTAATTTCCCTTTCTTCTGTCTTGCTGTTGGTGTATAGAAATGCAACTGATTTCTGTGCATTGATTTTATATCCTGACATTGTACTGAATTCCTGTATGAGTTCTAACAGTTTTGGAGTGGGGTCTTTTGGATTTTCCACATAAAGTATCATATCATCTGCAAAAAGTGAGAGTTTGACTTCTTCTTTGCCCAATTCAGATACCTTTTATTTATTTATTTTTGTTGTTGACTGATTGCTGAGGCTAGGACTTCTATTACTATGTTGAAGAGTGGTAGTGATAATGGACAGCCCAGCTGTGTTCCTGACCTTAGGAGAAAAGCTCCAGATTTTCCACATTGAGAATGATATTCACTGTGGGTTTTTCATAAATGATTTTTATGATATTGAGGTATGTACCCTCTATCCCTACACTGTGAAGAGTTTTGATCAAGAAAGGATGCTGTACTTTGTCAAATCCTTTTTCAGCATCTATTGAGAGTATCGTATGGTTCTTGTTCTTTCTTTTATTAATGTATTGTATCACATTGATTGATTTGCAGATGTTGAACCAAACTTGCAGCCCAGGAATAAATCCCAATAAGTCATGGTGACTAAGCCTTTTAGTGTACTGTTGGATCCTATTGGCTAGTATTTTGGTGAGAATTTTTGCATCTGTGTTCATCAAGGATATTGGTCTGTATTTCTCCTTTTTGATGGGGTCTTTCTCTGGTTTTGGGATGAAGGTAGTTCTGGCCTCATGTAACGAGTTTGGAAGTTTTCCTTCTATTTTTATTCTTTGGAACAGTCTCAGGAGAATAGGTATTAATTTCTTTAAATGTTTGGTAGAATTCTCTTGGGAAGCCGTGTGGCCCTGGGCTCTTGTTTCTTTGGAGATTTTTGATGACTGCTTCAGTTTCCTTACTGGTCATGGGTCTGTTCAGGTTTTCTATTTGTTCCTGGTTCAGTTTTGGTGGTTTATTCATCTCTAGGGATGCATCCATTTCTTCCAGATTGTCAAATTTGCTGGTGTATTGTTGCTCATAAATGTTCTTACAGTTTGTTTGTATTTCGTTGGTGTTGGTTGTTGATCTCTCCTCTTTCATTCATTTTTTATTAATTTGGGTCCTTTCTCTTTTCTTTTGATAAGTTTGGACAGGGGTTTATCAGTCTTATTAATTCTTTCAAAGAACCAGCTCCTAGTTTTGTTGATTTGCTCTGATTTTTATTATTTCTCTTATCCTGCTGGGGTTAGCCTTTCTTTGTTGTTCTTTCTCCAGCTCCTGTAGGTGTAGGGTTAGGTTGTGTACTTGAGACCTTTCTTGTTTCTTGAGAAAGGCTTGTATGGCTATATACTTTCCTCTTAAGACCACCTCTGCTGTGTCCCAAAGCTTTTGAACAGTTGTGTTTTCATTTTCACTTATTTCCATGAATTTTAAAAATTCTGTAGTTTCCTGGTTGACCCATTCATTGTTTAGTAGGATTCTCTTTAGCCTCCATGTATTGGAGTTCTTTCTAACTTTATTCTTGTTGTTGAGTTTGAGTTTCAAAGCATTGTGGTCTGAAAATATATGCAGGGAATGATCCCAATCTTTTGGTACCAGATGAGACCTGATTTGTGACCCAGGATGTGATCTATTCTGAAGAATGTTCCATGTACACTAGAGAAGAATGTATATTCTGTTGCTTTGGGATGAATGTTCTGAATATATCTGTGATGTCCATCTTGTCTAGTGTGTCATTTAAAGTCTTTATTTCCGGGCGCCTGGGTGGCTCAGTGGGTTAAAGCCTCTGCCTTTGGCTCAGGTTATGATCCCAGGGTCCTGGGATCGAGCCCCGCATCGGGTTCTCTGCTCAGCAGGGAGCGTGCTTCCTCCTCTCTTTCTCTGTATGCCTTTCTGCCCACTTGTGATATCTGTCTGTCAAATAAATAAATAAAATCTTAAAAAAAGAAGTCTTTATTTCCTTTTTGATCTTTTGCTGAGATGATCTGTCCATTTCAGTGAGGGGGGGAGTTAAAATCCCCTACTGTTATTGTATTATCATAGATGTGTTTCTTTGATTTTGTCATTAATTGGTTTATATAATTGGCTGCTCCCATATTAGGGGCATAGATATTTAAAATTATTAGATCTTCTTGTTATACAAGCCCTTTAAGTACGATATAGTGTCCTTCCTCGATTCTTATTATAGTCTTTGGCTTAAAATCTAATTTATCTGATATAAGGATTTCCATTCCAGCTTACTTTTGATATGCATTAGCATGGTAAATTGTTTTCCAACCCCTCACTTTAAATCTGGAGGTGTCTTTGGTCTAAAATGAGTTTCTTGCAGACAGCATATCAATGGGTCTTGTTTTTTTTTAATTCATTCTGATACACTGTGTCTTTTGATTGGGACATTTAGCCCCTTTACATTCAGAGTAACGATTAAAAAATATTAATTTAGTGCTATTGTATTGCTTATAAGGTGACTGTTACTGTATATTGTTTTTGTTCCTTTCTGGTCTGTTACTTTTCAGCTCTCTCTTTGCTTTGAGGGACCACTTTCAATATTTCCTGTAGGGCTTGTCTGGTGTTTTCAAATTCTTTTAATTTTTATTTGTCCTGGAAACTTTTTATCTCTCCATTTTTAATGACAGCCTAGCTGGATATAATATTGTTGGCTGCATATTTTTCTCATTTAGTGTTCTGAATATATCATGCTGGTCCTTTCTGGCCTGCCAGGTCTTTGTGGATAGGTCTTCTGCCAATCTAATATTTCTGCTCTTGTATGTTACAGACCTCTTTTCCTGAACTGCTTTCAGGATTTTCTCTTTGTCACCAAGACTTGTACATTTTATTATTAGATGACAGGATGTGGACCTATTAAATTAATTTTGACAGGGTTCTCTGTGCTTCCTGGATTTTGATACTTCTTCCCTTTGCCAAATTAGGGAAATTCTCTGCTATAATTTTTCTGAATATACCTTCTGCCCCCCTCTCTCTTTCTTCTTCTTCTGGGATCCCAATTATTCTAATATTGTTTTGTCTTATGGTATCATTTATTTCTCAAATTCTCCCCTCATTGTCCAGTAGTTGTTTATCTCTCTTTTTCTCAGCTTCTTTATGCTCCATCATTTGGTATTCTATATTAGTAATTTTCTCTTCTGCCTCACTTATCCTGGCAGTAAAAGCCTCCATTTTAGATTGCTCCTCATTAATAGCTTTTTAAATTTCAACTTGGTTAGATTTTAGTTCTTTCATTTCTCCAGAAAGGGATTTTATTTCTCCAAAAAGGGATTCTCTTTTTCAAACCTATCTGGCAGGTTGATAATCATCATTCTGAACTGTAGTTCTGATATCTTACTAAAGTCTGTATTGATTAGGTTCCTAGCCATTGGTACTGTCTCTTGTTCAATTTTTTGAGTTGAGTTTTTTCACCTTGTCATTTTATCCAGATAAGAATAAAGGAATGAGAAAACAAAACATTAAACAGGTAGCAATGACTCTAGAAAAATATAGACTAACCAAATTGGAAGAGACCCCAAACCGGGGTAAAAGAAAGGGGAAGAAAAAAAATCTATATTTATATCTATATATAGGTCTATATGTAGATCCATATATATTAGACGGGTGAATAGAACAGGGCCACACACTTGATTTTGGGTACATTTTGGTTTGTTAGAAGAAACTGCCTTCTGAAATTTTAAAGAAAGAAAAAACTTGTGTGTATATATATATATATATATTATAAAAAACATATATATATTTACATATATATGTTTATATATACACACAAAAATAAGGGTGAACATGATGAAGGGATGGACTATGACTATAATGATGAAAATTTAAAAAGATTCTAAAAAAGGAATTGGTAAGATAAATATTTGTTTGAAAAAAGAAAAAAAATAGGAGGAAAGAATGTGATCAGGCTGGAGGCTAGAATGAAGCCATGCACTAGATTCAGGCTATGTTTTGATCATTTAGAAGAAACTATTTCCCAAAATGTTAAAGAAAGAAAAACCTATATGTATACAAAAAATAAAGTTAAATACAATGAAGGGAGAGAATATGAAAATTAAATGAAAATTTAAAAAGATTTTTTAAAAGGTATTGATAAAATAAAATAGTTTTAAAAAGTTAAAATATGAAAGTGGAAAAATTTTAAAAATAGAATAAGAAAAAAAAACAGTTTAAAAAATTTAACTTCAAAAGACTAAAGAGTCATGAAAAAAAAAAAAGCCATGAATTCTATGTACTGTAATCCTGTAGCTCTGACGTTTTATAGTTCTCATTGCTCGGTGAACTTGGTCTTGGCTGGATGGTCTTGCTAATATTCTAGGGGAGGAGACTGTTGTAGTGATTCTCAGATGTCTTTGGCCAAGGTAGAATTGCACCACCCCTGTCAGGGGCCAGGCTAAGTAATCTGTTTGGTTTTGCTCTCAGTAGCTTTTGTTCCCTGAATGCTTTCCATTTGGCTTTGGAGGAGGAGAATGAAGATGGTGTCCTCCCAATTCCCAGCCCTAGAGGAGCTGAGAGCTCCAGGCCCCACTCCTCAGTGCACCCTCAGAGAAAATGCTTCTTGTCTCCCTGGTCTCTGGCCATGCTCCATGCTCACTTGGCTTATGACTGAGCATTTCTATCTCTGGCACATGGACCCATTTGGAGTCTCCAAAACCAGTAGATTCCTGTAGCACACTCTCGTGCTACTCCTCCTGGAGGAAGAAGGATGCGGTCTCCCAGATCTGCCACTTGTGGGGTCCCTGCTTGAAGAGCAGTGGACTGAATGTGCCTCAGATCACAGTTTAAGGTAACCCTGAGCTGAAAGCCCATTCCTGGGTTCTGTCTCTGTAGCCGGCTTCCCTGATCCAATACCTGGGAGCTCTGCCACACTCAGACACCCCCAGCTTTTCTGTGACCCTGGGTGTCCTGAGACCATACTGTCCCTGCGAGGGCTCCACTCCCACTTAGCCTCTGGAGCTATGTCCCTCAGTGGAGCAGACTTCTAGAAGTTCCAATTTTGTGCTTTGCTGCTCTACTGCTTCCTGGCAGTTGGTCCCTCCCCTTGCAGTCTATCCTCCCGTATATCTCCTTGGATTCGTTTCTCCATATGTCCTACCTTCCAGAAAGTGGTCGCTTTTGGGTTTCTAGAATTGCTGCTCTTCTTCTCTTCGATATCCTGTTGAGTTTGTAGGTGTTCGGCATGGTTTGATAACTATCCAGGTGAACTCTTGGGACCTGATGATACTTAGGTCTCCTACTCCTCCACCGTCTTGCTCCTCACCAATCATGTACTGTGTCATAGACAAAAATTTTTCTACAACTGTTGAGATTATTTTCTATCTATTCTCAAGTCCATTTTAGTAATTTCTGTCTTTCTAGGAATCTTTAATTTATAACAATCTCATGTTAATATTGGTTTAATTTGAATTAAATATAGCAACGTACTAGTACAGCTTCCTGTCCCTGTCCCTTCTTAGTGCTGCTGACATACAGGTTATAAACCTATATTGTAGGTATAATCGTATTATAGTACAGGTATAATTACAGTATTATAACTATCACCTTTAACAACCTTATGTTTTATAAGGACATTACAAGAAGAAAAGAGAATAAAAATATATGCCATCTTCAGTTTTTTATATTTTCCTACATATTTACTGTTTCCAGTGCTCTTCATTGATACCCATAGTCCCCTGTTACCATCTGATATATCATTTCTTGATGTCATTTATCTGAAAGTGTCTTTATTTCACTTTATTTTTTTAAATTTAATTTAATTTAATTTTTTCAGTGTTTCAAGATACATTGTTTATGCACCAGTGCTCCATGCAGTATGTGTCCTCCTTAATACCCACCACCAGGTTCACCCAGCCTCCCCACCCCCGCCCCTCCAAAACCCTCAGTTTATTTCTCAGAGTCCACAGTCTCTTATGGTTCATCTCCCCTTCCGATTTCCCCCATCTCACTTTTCCTCTCCCTCTCCCAATGTCTTCCTTGTTATTCCTTATGCTCCACAAGTAAGTGAACCCATATGATAATTGACTCTCTCTGCTTGACTTATTTTCCTCATCATAATCTCCTCCAGTCCCGTCCAGGTTGATACAAAAGTTGGGTATTCATCCTTTCTGATGGAGGCATAATATTCCCTTATATAAACGGGCCATATCTTCTTTTTCCATTTGTCTGTTGAAGGGCATCTTGGCTCTTTCCATAGTTTGGTGATTGTGGTCACTGCTGCTATGAACTTACCTTATTTCTGATGACTAATTTTCTTGAATATAGGGTGCCTTGTCACATTTTTCTTTCAGTACTTTGAACTTATAATTCCACTACCTTCTGGCTTCCATTGTTTCTGATGTAAAGTTAGCCATTTGTACTGTTACTGCTTTGTACCTGGTGAATCATTTTCTTTTGCCACTTTCAAGATTTTCTTTTTAGTTTCACTTTTGCAATTTGACAATAAAGTATCTATATGTGGTCCTATTTTGCCTATTTTATCTGATTCCTTGAACTTCTTGGATCTGGTAAGTTCGTTTTTAGGAGACTGCAGTTTCTTTAAATATTTTTGTCCCTTTCCCTCTCTGTCCTCTATTGGGACTCCCTATTACATTCGTGTTAGAATTCACAACATTACATGACAAGTCTTAGGATCTGTTAATTTTTTTCCTTCTTTGTTTTTCAGTTTCAGTAATTTCTATTGATCCATCTTTAAGTTTTCGCTTCTTTTGCCATGTCAGATCTGCTGCTGATCCTATCTAGTAAATTTTTCATTTGGCCTTCTAGAATTTTCATTTGATTCTTTTATATAATTTTCATTTCTTTGAAGAGACTCCTTCTTAGTTGACTGTTAGCATTATTTTTCTTTAACCATTTCAGCGTAGTTGTCCTTGATTCTTTGAACGTATTTATAATGGTGATATGAAGTTCTGTCTGTTAATTCCAGCATCTAGATTGACTCAGAGTCAGTTTCCAATGACTGGTTTCTCCCCACCTCCACCCCTGGACTACAGGTCAAATTTCCTTGGTTCTTTACATGTCTAATAATTCTTAATTGAATATTGGACACTCTCCTTCAGCTAAGATAGTAATTCTAGATTCAGTTTTATTTTCTGGAGTGTTATTCTGTAGATTAATTAATTAATAACTTGCTGGAACTTACACAGTGGAATTTGTTTTTCTCACAGTGTGCAACTGCTGTCTCTATTAATTTTTCTTATTTTTATGTTTTAACCTGACTCATGAGGGGAGGTCATACCTCTATCCATATAGTTCAGTGATCAAACAATGATCAGGTCTCAAGTTTTGTTCAAACACTTTGAATCCATTAAGCTTCCACCTGTGCCAACTGTATTGTGCGTGAGTGCTGAGCACGTTCAAAGCTGCAGCCAGTTCTCAAGCATCCCTTGGTTTTCACGTTCTCAGAGATCTTAGGACTACCCCCACCCCACATGTGTAGTTTTGCAGTCAGCCAGGGATGTGAGGTGGAGAGCTTATCATAGTTCTTTTTAATGCTCTGAATTCTGGCATCTCTCAATTAAATTTCTGGCTTGTTCACTGCTCATCTTAAACTGGGAAACACAGCTTTGGTCCAGAAAAGCTGCAAGCTGTTATAGTCTATCCCAAATTAAATCTGCGTTTTTAACTGTGAATGTCATAGGTGTTTACCTGACCACCTTCTCCACCTCTGCTCCAAGGCAAGTCAGCCTTCTTTGGCAGCAAATTTGCTTTTTTATTGCAGCTAGCCTAAGTAGGTATGGCTATAATTCTTGCCAACTAAGCTAGGGGGAGAGGAGTACAGGAACAACCCCGGGCAAGAGGTCACAGACTCCCACCATTTTTTTTTTCTTTTTAAAGATTTTATTTATTTGACCGACAGAGATCACAAGTAGGCAGAGACTCCCACCATTCTTATCTGAAGCTCTATTAGTCTTTGTGTTTCAGGTAAATGTTTCTATATTTGTTTTCTGCCTTTGTTTGGTAGGTTTCTATATGCTGAAATAATTTTCAGGACAATTTTGTCCAGCTTTATGCTTGTTTTCTGTGAAAAGGAATCACCCAGTCTCTTCATACAGATTGTTAGAGAGTAGCATTCAGTAGATATGTGTGGCGCATGGTTTATTGAAAGGCAGGCTCTGTGCTAAAGAGCCTTAGGAGAGTGATAAACTCTGTGTCTCGGGATGTCAGGTTATTTTGGGAGGTGCATAAATGTTTGTGGAAAGAAAAACTAATCTAAAGCACTGGACAAATCTTTCTTTGCTTTTATAAGAAAGAAAAATTGGAGAGTACTAACCTAAAAATTCCCCTGAAGCTTTGTTTTGATAATAAATGTATTGATTTGCTTGAGCCATTGTATTAGATTCTACTAAGATAATAAAAATCCCTTTCTCATCTCCATCTTAAGAAGCCTTTTTCAGAGGTTCAAAACAACTTGGTTTTCGTCTAAATAATATTAAAGAAAGCAAGCAGAGAGACTACAGTGTAGATTCCTTAACATTGCATCAGACTTTCGCACCAGGTCATTAGAAGGTCGGGTGATGTTCAAAGAACTTGTCAAAGGATGTCGTTGTGTTTAATTATCAAGTGTTTCCACTTAGGGACTTAAAAATTCTAGCTCTGAAGAAAGCCATCTTGAGCCAGGTATTTCTGAAGTATTTGGTGCTTAAACTCTCTTTAGAATGTTCCTTTAATCTGTAACAATCCATCAGAGGTCTCAGATTGACAGCCTGGATCAGCCCACAAACGTATTTTATTTGGCCTAAACAGCGCTTTAATGGGATCCCTGTCACCATTTAAAAATCAGAGATTTTAGGTACCAATACTGATTCTCTAATTTGAAAATCTCACGACCGAGCTTTGTTCCTCAAGGCAACGAGTCCAGACCCTTCAGAAGGCACAGAAGCTCCTGGCCTAGCCCAACCCCAATTCCCTTTCCATATGACCTCCCTCCGCTTGTAGACATTTGCTTTCATGACTTTTGGGACTGCAGTTTCAAAGGCCAGATTGCTACCAGGAGGATATGCTGGTAACCAGTGGAAGGTTAAGCTGTAGGCACTGTACAAGAACTTGGGTTAGGTAGAAGGCTTCTGAACCCAGGGTAGAGAAGAATTTTATAGCCAAGACATATACATGACATAAATGACAATTGAATTGAAGTGATATAAATGTCATTCCTTTATTCATTCACTCCCTGATTCACAGAGATTTTATGGACTCAGTGGGTCTGGTTCACTATTATCTCCATCCAAGCCTGGAGGTTCCTGATGTATAATAAGGATAATATTTTCCGCATGTAATAAAATAAGTGTCCCACACATATTCTGTAAGTAAATGAACAAGTGAATGAATTGTATTCATTTTATTTCGTTGCCCTGGAAAATGAGATAACATTTCCCCACTCTCTGCTCCTCTAGCAACCTTCAAAGTTCAATTTTAATTGGTTTAAAATTGGTACGAAGTGGTATTAATAAAGACTTTCATACCTTGTTAATGAAAACAAAAAGGAGACTCCCCTCCCCTGGAAATATTACACATTTTACCTGTGATTGGTACTGGGCAGTCTCCTTCTCCTAAGCCAGAAAATCCCAAATTGGTGGGATCAGGTAGCTTATGATTATAGAGAAAACTGGGCAGCCTTCCAGTTTCTACATGAAACTGGGAACAGTAGTATCAGAAACCAGAGTGGGCTCTTCCTTTGAGAGGCAGGTTAATCCTTTGGTAACCAAGATAAGAGAGCAGAGAAAATAGAAACCGGTCTAATACGGACTAATACAAGTTCAGGTTTACAAGCCAAATTCATAAGATCTGTAAATATCAAGGAAAGCACAGATTTTTAAGAACAGATTCCTTCTTCCACTCATAGCTTAAATATCTTGTGGCCCACAACTGGTATTATAAAGCCCACGCTCTGATAACTCGACTCCAGGAGGCAAGGCTTGAGAGAGGGAGAGGGAGAGAGGATTGGGAGCACTTCAGAGAAAAGATCCAAGAGCAAATTCTGGGACTCTGCCACCCAGCTCACTGGCCCTGAGAGGGTCCATGGCAGATGTTTGGAATGAGGCTTGTTGGTCCCCAAGGGGCATCCTTATAAAATCAGCTCCTAAGTGATATTCTCAATACTTGATGTGTTGCCAGAATTTAGAATATTGCTTTTCTCTTAAATCGACACATGCTGCTTAGAAGCCGCTGGGTTTCTAAGCACGGTTATAGATATCCCAGCAATAATTTTCAAACATCAGGTAACATGTATAATCAATCCAGGCACATGTAGCTATTAGGACTTAGGGAGATGGTGGAGTATCGTAGAGAAAAAGAAAGCATTGCATCAGGAGTCAGAAGGCCCAGGCGTAATGGTATATTTGATTCAGTGCGACTTTAGCAAAAGTGCTTAGCTTTGCTGAGGCACTGCCTTCTCTTTGGGGCAAGAATAGAGCCCCTCCCCCACACCCTTCATTGCTGCCATCTCCGTTAATCCCTGAGGGAAGTGATACTCAACCTGTTTTAGAGCTGCAAAGGCTCAGAACCTCCTGGTCAGGATTTTAGACTCCCGTCCATGTAAAGGGATCCTGGTCTTTTAACAGAACGTGCAATGTCCTCAAGTCAGGAATAAGGTTATAGAATTAAAATAAATAAATAAATGGAGAGCCATCTGTAATTCGCAGTGAGACCTGTGAAATGAATCAAAATGCATGAGTCCAAAATGAATAAGAATGCCGATTGCTGACTATGAATATCTGAATAGTGCTACTTTCTAATTGCTTCACTTACAACAGAGAGAAATAAAATTGTGAGAGTGTGAAGTGTATAAAGGATTCTACCGCTCTCTCGGGGCTACAAGACCCACAGATTGGAGAAAGTAAGTGAGTGCCTTTCTGACCATTGAATTTCTCCCTCTTATTGCAAGTTAGAAAGCTCTAAGGAGGGCTTTAATGAAATGTCTTTGCACTTCTGAAAAGAGAACCGAAACAGTTGGGGTGACAGCGCCACCTAGTGTCCATCGAAATAAAGTCCTCGCTATCCCTTAGCGGTAATTGGCCCCAGTAACTTCTATGAAGTAGGGCAAAGAAAATAAATCCATCAAAGCTGACTAACAGAGAGAAATGCCAGCTGAAAGCATTTTCGATTCTTGATGCCTTCAAAAGCCAAGAAACTTAATCCTTGCCTTATGTTTCTTTCTTCGTGCCCAAAAGGCAGCCAAGCTCGTCACTAAACCAAAGGAGGTGAAGCAGGTCACTAAGTTTATAATGTAGTTGGTAACTGGTTTTCATTTTTTCTCTGCATCCTGGCAGCAGGAGATAGGCAGCTTGTTATAACTTAGAGGGGGCTCCTGGAAAGCCTGCTTGCTGGGTGTATTTCTGTAGGCGTGGGCTCGCTGGGAATATTATTACCTCATGGAGTCATAGATTTAATAGCATTTCTTCCACTTCATTGAGCACAGCACTAAGTTAGGGACTCCGGCTTGAGCACATATCGTTCCCGATAGCATCACATCTTCATGGTCCCATGTGGGTCCCAACCACACTGCCTGCTTCGGCACACATGCTCACACGCTCTGTTCTTACACTTGGAGGCTTTCTGGCGAGGGTGTGCAGGAGGGACCCCAGTGGTCTGCCCCTCCCTCTCCTCTCTGCCTTTCCCTTCTTCTTCCCTTTGCTTTTGTTCTCCTCCCTCTGCTCTGTCATTGTAATGATCATTTTGGAGCACCCACCACGTTCCAGGCACTGTGACAGGTGCCTCTCACATAATGTGTCAGTTAGGACATGGCTGTGTGTATTCTGTGTGTTAGAAGCCCTTGGCTCTCAGGGAAGCACCATCAGGGGAGTGGGGTGGCTACTCTCTCCCCCACTGCTTTCCGTCTTTGGATGTTTCTACCACGGGGGAGGGGGCTTTGCTAGCAAGGACATCCCTGACCACTGGCTCTCGCCCCTCCCAGAAGAGGAGGGGAGTGCTTTAATCTGACCAGGGGTGGATTGGAGTCGGACTATAGCTTGTCTAGCCCCGAACGCACTCTTTTTCTCTGCAGAAGCCAGGCTGCCTGGGGGTAGCATGAATTCTGGTCTGTTTCTCATTCTGTACATTTCCCAGGGTTGAGCCTGTCTCTGTGCTGTCTGTTGACTGGGTGAGCAAGTCTGTTCAGTCTTGGGGTTCAGCGGGAAGAAAGCCCACTCACCCACAGAGATAAACCACAAGGGCTGCTCTCAGCTGTGTCAGTGATGTAGGTGATGTTTTTACTTCCCTTCTCTCTTGGTTCAGAACTTTGATGGGTTTTCTCTTGGAGCACCTAAAACTTGTAACCTCTAGGAAAATATTTCATATGGGATTATTTGAAGTCCAACTTCAGATGATTCAAACCCAAATAAGGATTGTTTTGTTTTTGTTTTTGCTTTTGTTTTTTAAGTTGAGAATCAGTTGGCTCTGGTGTAGAGAAGGTTCTGGACTGGTGATCAGAAGATACGGACTTTATTCTGGACTTGAAGTGTTCGCAACTCCGAATGCGCAGCTGGTCTCGGCTTTGGCTTCTCCATCCTAGCTTCTGTGATTTCAAGGTCAAGGCTCCATAATATGCAGGTACGGTGAGGAGGTGATGCCCACCTTTGTGCAGGGAAGAAGCTTTGTGTCCACCTGAAGTGAGCCACTATTCCCCTCTCCCTGTGTTGGGAAAGCCTGTGTGGTTTTTCCAGAGCATTCTGAAAGCATTCTGTAGCATTCCTGGAAGCATTTGCCTAAGTACCCCCTTTGTCCCTGCCATAATTAGGAGCAAGGCTTCAACCCTTTTTATTTTTTTTTTAATATTTTATTTATTTATTTGACAGAGAGAGAGAGATCACAAGTAGGCAGAGAGGCAGGCAGAGAGAGAGAGAGGAGGAAGCAGGCTCCCTGCTGAGCAGAGAGCCCGATGCGGGACTCGATCCCAGGACCCTGAGATCATGACCTGAGCCGAAGGCAGCGGCTTAACCCACTGAGCCACCCAGGCGCCCCGGCTTCAACCCTTTTTATTTGTTGTTGTACGCCATAGGCAGGGGACAGCGGGTATGTTAGATTTTTGCTTTGGAGCCCCCAATTGGGACTCATGAATTGACAAATTATTTTCTTCTTTGTTTTGTGAATTTGTTCTACCGTTACTCACTTCCAATCACGTTTAGTCATACGTTTACCACTGTGGCTTTATTGAGAAGAATAACTCGTGTGGACTGCAGAGTAAGTGCCCTTTGCCTAGAGGAAAGGGCAGGGGGTAGCAGGAGCATTGCCTCCACCCTGCAAAGACAAGGAAAGGACAAGGAAAAGGAATGGAATCTGACCTTCCCCAGTGTTATCCCTGCAGCCTTGTTCATGACCCAGAAACTCACCTTAGTTTTAAGACATTTTAGGACCAATTTAGGTTGTCATTTACTTTGAAATAATTGCTTGTTCCTCTTGGCCCTGACACACTGAACATGCCAGACACACCATCTGCCGAGACCCCCCCCCCCACTTTATTCCAAGTTCACCCTACCCCTTTCTGCTGTGGAAGAGTCAGGATGGGCTTTGCTGTGGATTTACCAGTTAGAGAAGAGCTGGCAGAGAACAGGATTGATGACGTTTGTTGCTATTAATGCCAACTCTAGACCCTTGATAAGTAGGAGTCTCCTTTGTTTCTTATCTCCTTTCCTCGGTGAACTCATCCCTTCTACATGCTGTTAATTCCAAAATTGGTATCTCCAGCCAGAACCTCTCCTCCAAGTTGCAGACTCATGTCCGCCTGTCTGTCTATGTAGCTATCTATCTTGATGGCATATATGTCAGTTATCTGTATATAAACCTAATGGCCTCCTCATCAGCAGGAGGAAGCACCTGGATGCCCAGCAGGTGTCCCAAGGTCAGCATCTCCCAGACTGAGCCCGGCTGTTCCTCTTCCTATGTCTGTTCTGCTCTCAGCCCTTTTCTTGGCCTTCCTCATCTCGGTAAGTGGCATCTTTCCAGTTGCTGGGGCCAAACCTGGGAGTTATCTTTGACTCCTTTCACCTGTGTATCCCTTGTCTGATCTGTTAGCCAACCCTGCCTTCTCTGCCTTCAAATCCGAACCAGATTTTGACCATTTCCCCCCATTTGCACGGCTACCACCCCGGTCCCAATGGCCCTCACCTATTGCCCCAACTTTGACAACAGCCCCTCGTGGCTCTTCCTGCCCTCTTCTTGCCCCCTTTCAATCTGTCCTCAGCCCAGAGGCCCCCATGATCTTGTTAACATGTGCCAGTCCATGGCACTCTGCTCAAAGCCTTCCACGGCCTCTGGGCTGTGCCCCTGTCCTCTCTGCTCTCATGGCCTTTTTGTTCTGTTTCTGTCTCATCGGTGACTTTGTTTTTCCTTGGACACAAGAGGCAGCTTCTCACCTCAGAATGTGTGCACTTACCATGTCCCCTGTGTGCGACTCTCCCCCTGGAGTCCAGCTGGCTTACCCCCCCCACACACACCTCTTACCAGAGGTCTTTGCGTGATGGCGAGAGACCCTCTGGCTCGTCTTGTAAGATGACCTCCTTCCTCACCAACCCAGCCTCACCACCATCTCTGCCGTGTGTCCTTAGCCCTCCCACAGTTTAATATTCTCCAAGCGCAGCTTGCATGTACCGTCTCCTCCACAAGACTGTAAGTTCTGTGAGGGCAGGGATTTCACTGACTTTGTTCCCAGCCGTACCCCCAGCAACGAAAGCCAAGTGCTCAGTACATATTTGTTGAATAAATGAAAGAGATGAGGAGCAGGATGAGACCCAGCAGTCACCACTCGTGTGACCGTCCGGGACCTTGAACAGACAACCAACCAGTTAAAATGTGTGGGGTGTGGCGCACTTGGGTGATAGCCTAATGATACGGCTGATGCCAGAAATGTTCTGATGCCAGAAATTTTATTACTAAAGATTCATCTTTCTGCTTCGAGTTATTTTTTGCCCTCACCTGATGGAACAGATATTTACTGAGTCACGGCCATGTCACGCGGTGAGGGCTGAGGGAAAAAATATGGTTTATGTTCTTGTGTGGAGTAGGACCAACTTGAGAAATTCACGCATAAGTAGATCATTTCCACACAGACTGGTAAGTCGGTGCTGCAGCAGGCCATTCGGGGTTAACAATTTAGGTCTCCTGAATCATTTTCACTTGGGATTTGTATAGGTTTTTTGGTGGTGGTGGTTGTGGTTGTTTGTTTGTTTGCTTACCAGTTTCTGTAGAAAAGTCTATTTTGGTGGACAGGGATGGAAAGGAGAAGTCATATGCATTTTTGCACCAAGTACATCCCAAATAAGAGCCTTCAGAGAAAGGTAATTGGGGGCAATCATTGCTAAATAATATGTACATTTTTTAAAAGATTTTATTTTTTTATTTGACAGAGATCACAAGTAGGCAGAGAGGCAGGCAGAGGGGATGGGGGGAAGCAGGCTCCCTGCTTTCTGCTGCTGTGGTATAGCTAATATGGGCATCATGACCTGAGCCGAAGGCAGAGGCTTTAAGCCACTGAACCACCCAGGTGCTCCACTAAATAATATTTTGATGGCCTCCACTCTTCCGCTGAGTGCTAATTTACTGTTTACTTTAGATAAATATTATGAACTCTTGGTGTCTAGTGGTTTCTGTCTGCAAAGAGAGGTTAATACGATTTTTGTTCCATCAAAGGAATCATGCACAATAGGCCTGGACAGGCCCCAGTCTTCCCCCGGATCCATGTACAGAACCAACAGCCCATCCTAAGAACACCTGCTCTGGGATGACACCACTCTCAAGTGTGGTTGGCCATTCCTGGGCTCTGGGCTCCTGAAAACCTGGAATTGTGTTTCGGTTGTTGGCTGGGGACATAGAGCTCAGGGGCACTTCCCAAGCAAAGCCAGAGTATTTCTGTAACCTGGGACTTAAAAAAAAAAACAAAACAAGGACAATGTTTTGCTGAGAACTAGACATCCTCCCTGGAATTGACTCTACTTTGCTAAAGATTTGCCTTGAGCTTAAAGGCTTCACTGGCCTTCAAGTGCCAGGAGTAGCTTTTCTGGGGAGTGTGCCCTGGTATCTCACCCCCCACCCCCACCCGATCTAGATCAAGCAAGTCTCTTTTGGGTGCCTCTCACACCCTGCCTTTCCTGCACTACAGCCTACCCAGAGTTAGGCCACCCTTTGCAGGTCGAGTTCAGGTCTCCAGAATGCCAAGTCTGCCCAAGGCTGCTGACTCTGGCTGCAAGTTTGGGGGTCCCCGGAGGCACCCTCACTTTAGACCAGCCGGGTACAAATTTGGGCTGGGCATCCCCAAAGACTTCCTTGAGTTTAATAATTCATTAGAAGGACTTGCAGAAATCATTGAAAGTATTGTAACGAAGCAGCCGAAAGAAGAGAGACGGCGGGGACGGTTCCGTCTCCCTCAGGGATGTGTTATCTTCCTGGAGCATCCCGCGTGATGATGCACTAAGTGTTGCCAACCGGGAAAGCCCACCCAAGCTTCAGGGGCAGAGCTGTCATTGAAGCTTCGTTATGTAGGCATGCTTGATCGAGCACTGGTATGTGGCTGAACTCAAGCTCCAGTGCTCACCCTTCCCCCAACATCAGGCTCATAACAAGGGGCCCAAGCTCCAAGCCTCTCATTGTTGTAGTTGGTCTTTCTGGCGTGGGCGATCCTCATCTTGAGTCATCTGTCTGCGTTACACTACCAGGTGTAGTTGGAGGGGCTCAGCGGAAAAAACAAAGATATTCCAAACACTGGGAAATCCCAAGGGTGACCTTTCAGGAACCAGGGATGAAGGCCAGCCGGATTCTTTGTTCCACACAATCCCACAATCCCCAGGACACTGTCTTTACGGCTGCACGTTTACCTGTCTCCCTCATTAACTTCTTGAGGGCGGGGATTATGCTGCCTTGTTCATCATTGTCTTTGCAGTAAATGCAAAGTTGTCACTTAAAAAATATTTACTGCATGAATGAGGAACAAAGTGCAATTATCAGGCAGAGTTTATTCCGGCTTTAATCCTAAACCATCACCATTAGGGAGTTATTACAATCCTAAGGCACATGTAGTTAAGGCAGTCGTCTCAGTCTAGATTCTTGTGCATTGCTTGGTTCCCTTCAGTATACAGATTTTCTCCTGTATCTCATGCCTGTCCACTCCTAACAAAGTCCAACCCACTTCACATCACATTCATGGCTCTCTTCTACTGAGACTGATAAACTTAGTGTGGTGTGGAAATTCACAAAGTCTCCATCTACTATCTTTATTAGTCCTAACTCCTAGCTACTGCACAGATCCATGTAAATGTAGGGGTAATATCAAGTTTCTCTTCTTAAATGTTTTCTCTGCTGGAAACTGCCTGCTTTACTTTGTTTAATCCTTTCTGCTGCTATGGTATAGCTAACTGGGGCTGATATGAGGCAGAGGGGCTTTTAACTGCCCTGACTTGCTTCTATTCAAAGCTGCTTCCAGGTTATTCCATTATGAAGCAATCACTTTTTTTAAAAAGTTTTTTTTAAAGATTTTATTTATTTATTTGACAGAGAGAGATCACAAGTAGACAGAGAGGCAGGCAGAGAGAGAGAGGAGGAAGCAGGCTCCCTGCCGAGCAGAGAGCTCCATGCGGGACTCGATCCCAGGACCCTGGGATCATGACCTGAGCCGAAGGCAGAGGCTTAACCCACTGAGCCACCCAGGCGCCCCAAAGCAATCACTTTTTAAAGGCAAACGTCCTTCCCTCTCTTTATGACTTCAGGTACCTTTATTCTGTGATAACTTTTTATGTTGCATTATTAAATACCTCCCTGACTATCCAAAATAATTCCTTCCCACTGGCTATGTTAGTCTAAGATTTTATCTCTAACCTTTTCCGACCAGCCTCTGTGTGGCACGTATGTGGAGGGTAACAGCAGAAGATGTCAGGGGAACCAGGCCTGGAAAAGACATGAATAGCAAAGCCTCCCTCTGAGGGCAGCAGGGATGGGGGATTCTCCTGCTCCAACAGTAGCTGCTGGTGTGTTTCCCATAAGAGTTTTGTGATGCCAACACTGAAGCGGCATTAGCTTGCCAGATGCTGAGAAGAACACCGTCTTCTCTGGACTGTGACTTGCTCGTGAATCTAGGAGACATTTGAGGAGGGGGAGGTGAGCATGGGCAGGTTTGTGGGGGTAAAGGGAAGGTGTTTCATGAGTGTTGGTCTCATTTCAGGAGAATACAAAGCATCTCTTCAACTATTAAGATGGTTTAAAAATTGCTTAAATATCCCATATCCTTTCCAGAAATATAAGAAAATAAAAGTAAGCCAAAGATGGCCTTACCCTTATAAAACACTACAAAATATACGACAAGGACATTGGTTTTATCCAAGGTCATAAATGTTCAAAGTCCACCTCTTGAAGGACCTGTGATGTGAGAGACCATGCTGGTCCTTTTCTTCTTTTCACTTCTCTTTCTCTTCCCTTCCTCCTTTGATACAGAACAACAGGAAGACTGAGACAATGGGACGGGCTCCAGCGCTTCTGTAGGGAGCAGTGCTGTTGGCTGGAGTGAGTGCCACCTGAAGGGATTACAATTCCAGGAGAGGTGAGGCAAAGGGGAGCCCAGGTCCCATCCACATCCAACCCCTGACAGAAAGGCTCGCTCGCTATTGTGTGTATGGAGTAACAGTGACATCCTGTGGCCAGTCTGGTTGATCTAAGTGGCTCCTTTATAGATAAAGAAGACCATTTTGTCTGCACTGAAAGGTGAGCCCCTAGTTGGCTCCTTCTGCAGACAATACACAAAAGAGGGAAGGGTGAGATTCCCACTGCAGGCTTTCTGGCGTCTCCATCTCGCAGCTGTCTTTGATTTAGGTGGGGGACATTCTTGGGACCGAAATTATGTCTGTTTTTATGCTTGATCAATTTAAATGTTACCATTTGAGTGTTGAGTGAACCATAATAATCACCATGAGAACAGTGTGAGAAAATAGTGACAGGAGAGAGAAGCACTTCGCTTCTTCATAAGATATCCCGGAGGATTAATACAGAAGAATCTGTTACTAAAAAATGCCTAAATTGCTTGACATTTAGCTGCATTTTTTTTTTTTTTGAAGTTTTGGAAGGAATAACTTTATTTTGATCCTACTTAAGAGAGAAGAGGGTTGGGAAAGAAAACAACTCTGATCTTAAGTTATTGTAACATTCTTATGAAATGAGGCTCCGTGGCCAAGTGCGTGGCTGTGCTCATAGGGGCCTAGGGGCTGTGTGGTTCCAAGTCTTGCGTGTGTAACTTCCCCTAGTGTTAAATGCAGGTGGGCTCCACCCTGGCACCTGGTTTGGGGTGTGATCAAAAAGTGAGTGTGACACCTCGGGGCTCTGGCAGTGGGTGTGAGCTGTGGAAATTCATTTTCCTTGGGGATGACCACCATTTTGTGGTTTCCGTCAGAAAGATGTTGCTGCCCTGAGATATCTCTTGACCTGGGCTGTTTTCTAGGCATCCCCAGGGTCCCTGCTCAGGGAATAAGGCCAAGGAAGTGTGGAAGTGAAGAAAGGAAGTTGTGCTCTGGAGTTACACAGACCTGGGTTCCAATCCCAGCTCACCACGCTTTAGCTCTGTGACTTTGGGCAAAGTCCTTAACTGTTTGGGGTCTTGCTTATCCCAGCCTTGGGAAGGGGTTAATAATAAGCATCCCCTGCCTGGGGTGTGGGGAAAAACACATGCACAAGGCAGGGGGAGCATCCCTGCGCCTGGCCTGGGACCCAGCCCCCACACAGGGGAGCTGCTCCAGGTTTGCTTTGTCCACAGGCGCGGGCCTGGGTTGAAGGCAACTTGGTAGGAAGCCTCCTTCCCCGCCTCTTCGGAGCCTGGCGGAAGATCCCTGTCCTTGCCTACAGCAGAAGGTTGGGTTTAAGGCAGGAAAAAGTGAGAAGTGTGTTTATGTGTATGTGTATGAAGGGAAGTTGGGTGGGTGGGTATATGTGTATGTGGGTGTATGCATGGTATGGTCTGCATGTATGTGGTTTTTGTGTGTGGTATATGTGTATGTGGTGGTGTGTTTGTATGGTGGTGTGTGTGCTGTGTATATGTGATATGTGTGTATGTGATATGTATGTACAGTGGTGTATGTGGTATATGGTGGTATGTGTGTGTAGAGTGTGTGTGTATATGGTGTGTGTGTGTGTGTGTGTAGCATGTGTATATATGCAATCGTATATGTATGTGGTGGTTTATATATATATGTGGCATTTGTGTGTATGTGATGTTGTGTGTGGTATGTATATGCATGTGATATGTGTGTGCACAGGATGTGTATGTGGATCTGATGGTGTAGGTATATGGTGGTATGTGTGTGTATGGTGTGTGTATGTGGTGCTGGTGTGTGTCTATGTGTGTGGTATGTGTGTATGGTGGTATGTATACAGTCTATATTATATGGTGATGTATGTGTGGTATGTGTGTATGGTGGTATGTGTGTGCACGTGGGTGTAGTATGTGTGTGTCTGTGTGGTGTGTATGTTGTGGTGGTGTGTGTGTATGTGGTGGTATGTGTGTGTGTGTGTTTGTGGTGGTGTGTGGGTATGTGGTGGTTGTAGGTGTGTGTGTGGTTTGTGTGTATGTGGTGGGGAGTGTGTGTGTGTGTGTGGTATAGGTACGGACACACGCCTTCACTGCCCATCACCCAATGCAGGCATTGGTCACGGTAGAGTGAGATGTGAGGGCTGCCCAGAGGTGATGGCCATGCTCGAATGGAACAGAAGAAACAAAAGGGAAGGGACAATGGTTAGGTGAGCCAAGAAAATGCCAATAAAGGAAGGAAATGGAGAGGATTAGTAAAAAGTAAGACTTTCAGCACTGAGTATTCTCCTAGGCCATTTTAAAGTTCTCCAAAATCATGATGACTTAATTCCTGTGTCAATAATGGTTTCACTGACTTTCTGTCTAGTGGCAGAAAAAGGGCAAGGTGACGTTTCCTCCCCAAGGGTAAAAATCCTGGCTTTTAGTCCAGAGGCGACTTCACTGAGAACATGAAAGGGGCGGCTTGCAGCTCTTCGAATCTTTGTCCTAGCCGATCAGCCCATTGTGCGGACCAAAGCGATACTTTTTTCAATCTCTCCATTTTCTGACTACTTCTTGTATTTCTCCTTTTTCTCTCTGCCTTTCTTAGCGTCTCCCAGTTTTGGGGGTGGCTCTTGGTCTACACAGATGGCTTTTACTGACTTGGTCTCAAAAACTTTTTTGCTTTCCAATTTTCTCACAAATTCCTTCATGCCTCTGGGCACCCACCCCGTTTCACCGCAGTTTCTACTTGTGCTAAGTGACAGATGGATTTCCTACATCCTGGCTATAAAAGAAAAGCAATTTGTTGGAAGATAGGTTCACTTAGGTGTCGATAATAATAACGGGGAAATAACGTCACAGTGTCTATTGAAGACAGGGTATGAAATCACTGCCCTTGTAATCACTGGGGGAAAAACAAAGTTGAAATCCTTAGAGGGTATTTGAAAGGCATCTTGGCTGGAAGATTCCACTACAGCGATGAAAAGGCAGAGAAATAAAGCAAACCACGTTTTTACTTGCTTGGACGGAGGTTTATTTATCCCAGTCCCGTGAAGCCTGGGCCAGCAGTGCCAACGAGACTGACTGCCCTTCCCTGTTTCTCCGCGCTTGGGCAGGGACGATATAAAGATGAGCCAGTTTGCTCATGGGACATGTGCAGGACAGGGATCTCTTTTGGGCAACAAATGTTTGAACTTTCTGATTATGCAAATAACAGAGCTAATTACACTTCACATTTATTTGTGAAAACACAATAAACCCAGTTTTATACACTAATAGCTACACTTTTGAGTATGTGGCCCAGAAGCGTGAATGTGGTTCCAGAAAGTGCTTCATGTAATCAGTTGATGCCCATATGGAAAGCTCCGGGGCAGCCTACAGATGATGCTAGCACAGTCCAGTTGGCGCCTTTCCCCATGCTTTCCTCCCTCTCCCATGCTTTCCTCCCCCCAGTGCTTTCCTCCCCCTCCTCATTACCACACTATGGTTTCCCCAGGTTCCTGGGAAAGAAAGCAAGCTGCAGAGAGGCGCTGGTGGCTGGATGGCTCTTAGGACTTGGCCATTCCCTTCTCGTTGCTCTCGTTGAGCTAACATTAGAGCTAACATTAGAAGGCACGAAAAGCTCTGCTATTAGGCTGAAATACAGGGTTCTAATATCTCCTGAATATCAGTAGGGATGTTTTTGGTCCCAAGGGAAAGAAACCCCAATTTCTAGTGGCTTAAACATTAGATGAATTTGTACAGCCTGTAAGTAGGATGTCTTCAGCATGTCTCCAAGGGTCTAATAGCATAAATGAGGACCCATGTCCTTCCTTCTTTCTGCTCCACCTACTAAATTATCTTCTTCGTTTTAAGACCAGTTCACTCTTGGTCGTGAAGGGGCTCCCAATGCCATTGGAGTGGCCGCATACTTCTCTATAGAGAAAGAGACAAGAGTTTCCATAGGTGGACACTCAAGTGAGTTTTTCTTCTCTGTCTTTTATTGTGGGGGTGTGTATCAGAACCATGGAAGTAAATACCCAGAATCTGATCGGGTAAACTTATGTTCTATACCTGTCTCTAAGTAATTGCTGAATTGCTACGCCTAGGGTTTTCTGGTGTTAATTGTTTTATGCCAATAGGACCTGCCCCCCGCCCCCCGCTGGAGCTCAGGGAGCATGGGGAAGGAAGAGAAACAGCGCCAATTACATGCTGCCGCATTGGACGGCATCCTATCCTCTATCTCTTCCTATTCTGTTTTTATAAACTCTGTTTCATTGTCATCATGATGTGTAACAATCCATTTGTCTGGAATGTACTGAGTATTAGGATTGGTATACATTGTCTTTATAAAATACGCCACCTGTATTATTGATGATTTGAATTGTGTCCATAGAATCTCTGTGTCCCATTGAGGACAGTTCTGTCCCTGACCGTTCTGATGTCCTCCTGTGGGCAGAGCCCCAGTAACTCCATGGAAGGAACAAATATGGTGCATCACTTGGATTCTTAGCTATGGTCCTTTTTCCTGGAACAGAATGGACTCCCTTGGAATGAGACTGTTTAGGGTCTGGTAGATAGAGGAAGCCATATACGCAGGTGTTGGTAGCTTGAACTACAATTTCTGCTTTTCTGGAGTATCTGCTGGGGATCTGGACCACTGGCTGAACAAAGCCTCCTCAGACAGTGTGCTTCTACAGGCTGAACTGGGTATTTCATCACATTTCTCCCACCTTCCCCATCGGTTATTTATTTATTTACTTACTTGCACAAGAGAAGGGAAGGAAATCAATCCACTGACCCATCTACACTCAAACAGGCTTGGTTATAGAACTTGCAAGCAACCCAGACTTGCATTTCCTTCCTGCCTGGAAGAATAGTCAATAAGAATTCTGGGACCAAGGCAAAAATAGAATACAAATTCTCATTATCTGATTATTTATACTAGTTTACTCACAAAGTAAGCCATGAGGGTCAGGTTAATTCCCACTACTGTGGGGGGTGAGGGGTGAGAGATGGTGTTGGGGTGGTGATAGGGGGTTAGAAGGGCTGGAAAGGAGATGAGTTTCTCGGGTGCTAACAATGTTAGCTGCTTGGCAGTCAAGTGGAGTGGTGAACGTTGGGCCTTGCCTGCTGCTATGAGATCCTCTCACATGGCCTGGCAGTAAGGGAGAGGGCTCAAGGTGGATACTGTTGAGTCCTGACCATCATTTTGTACTCTCTCTGCTAATAAAAACGGAGAAGAGAAGCAGGACATCAGCAGGCATGTGTTTGCCTGGAGAGCAGGGAGAGACCTTGGCTACAGACTAAGGACCACTACACTTTGCAGTCACATAACAAGCTCGCATCATCTCCATGACCACCTCCGGGACCCGCAGGGTTCTTGTGCCAGGGCAGGCAGGTGATTGGAGTGACGGGTGTTAGGGGCCTGGAGAGGTGCCAGGCCTCTAACATCTCTTGGGTGAAGACTCATTGGCGCATCCTCCTCCTTGGAGCAGGCAAACTCAGGTTTGGATCCTTCATTCTTGGGATTCCCATTTGTTCTTGAACAAATGCTTGCATTCCTTTCTCAGCTGAGTTACCTCTTTTGAGAGTTCTCTTGCCCAACAATCTCGTTTCTCTTTCTTCACTCTTTCTGGAGCTCTATTCATAGAGTTAATCACTCGTGCTCGCACGATGTGATTCTGTTTCTTTGAGTCTTTCCAGCAGAACTCTTGAAGGCAATCTTCTGAGATTTTGTAGGGCGCACTTTATTTTTGACCTGCCTATCTGTCCTTGACCGCTGCCTTTCCCTGGCTTCGATCACATCCCTTTCTCTTGGCTTCCTTTAAATCTTCTCCATCAGCTTAACCTTCACGGCCTACTTCATTGAGTTGATCCATGGAATGCCCCCAAGCCAGGCACAGACGCTAAGCCCTAGCCATGCCAGAGAGTGATGGTGGGAGAGTCCTTTGGTAATGACCCTTGCCTGGAGGATCCTCTCGGGTGAAGGAGAAGAGGTGGCTCTCCACTCTGTTGCATATGTTTCCTCCTTTTTGGCCCATAATCTGGTGCACCTTCTCCTGGACTCCTGCCTCTTCAGCACTTTTTCTCCCTGCCTGCTCTTCCTCCTAGTTGTTTCTGCACTGCAAACTCGTCTCTCCTTAGCTGTCAGTAGTGCACTCTAGAGGTAAAGCACAAACCTTTGCCCTCAGTAGGGTCTTTATGGGCAACATCATGACCCCACCACCGAGAGTGTGGCTCAAGGGTACCTGAATTTGCCACTAGAGCCTGACGATTATTTGGAACTAAAGGCACTTAAAACCCAGCACATACAAGAAAAACTCTTCACCTCCCCTAACTACCTAAAAATAAAGTATATATTTGCCTGTTTGTAAAGGAAACTTACATGTATAAAGGAAATTTTCATTTATAAAGATACGTCAGAAAGCTGCTCCTTAGAGAAAACTCTTACCACCCAGAGACTCACATCTTCCTAAGAGGTGACCTTTATTTACCACACATCTCCTCCCCTCCTCTGCCTGTGACCCACCTGCCTGGCCCAGAGACCCGACCCCTCTTGTCCTGTGTTTAGCCTAGGATGGTATATAAATTTCAATCGTCGGGCTGCCTCTTTGAGTCTCACCTAATTAAACTGTTTTTTTTTTCCTCTTGTGAATCTTTTATCAGCTTGGTTCTCAGGTCCCAGCTGTTGGAAGTAGGAGGGCAGAAGGAAAAAGATTTTCCTTCCTACAGAGGCCCTAGCAATTCATTCTGAGGTGGCGCCCTCAATGTGGCTCCACCCTGAGATGTCAAGCTTACCCGTGTAGTATAAGCTAGTTTATCCCTTTCACTCCTTTCAAGAACGTTCTTGTGTGTGAGTGTGTGTGTGTGTGTGTGTGTGACTAAGACTCCCATGCTGGAGATGGGTCCATGTTTACATCAAGACGTGAGGTGTGACTGCCATCTCCAGCTGTCTTCCATACTTTCCACCTTGGACGAGGGGCATGTGGAACATTCTCGGCTCTGATCCCATCACAGATGCCACCCCCTGAGGGCCCATGGCTTCCCCTCCCCAGACTCAGCCGGTCCATTACTTTCTTCTCCATCATTGGAAAGGTGGCAACAAGACCGAGTCTTTCTACCAAGCTTTCCCTTTCTCTTCCAGTTAGTCGATCTCTTCCCCCACCCCCCTACACTTGGCGAAAGCAGCACTGGGAACGTGTTAGGAGAAGATGTGAAATGTGGTAATTCTGCTAAGGTTGGAGAAGTCCTGACTGAGTTGCCGCAAGAAAACAGCTTGTTAAACACCAGCCGGGCAGAAGTTTTCGTCTCATTGGAACGCTACTTACTCAATGCTTGAACAGCTCTCGCAACAGCAGGAACCTGGGAGTGTCTCCGGATACAAAAGGCAAGCATGGTAGATGTTAAACTGGCATTCATTTATCGGAATCCATGTTGGGTACTTTTCTCATTTCTCTCCCGGGAAGACCTCGCCGGGGCTCGCTTTGAGTTAGATACGCTCATGTTTCAGACACTTAGGCCGCTCGTGTAGAGGGAAGATAGGCCAGATTTGAAAATGAACTTGATATTCCCATCATGGCACTGACAAAAGCTTTTCTCACAAAAACAGAGAGGGAGGGAGGGACGAAGCGGGAGAGAGCGAGAGCTAGCGAGTGAGCGAGCCTGCACACAGGAGTTTTTTTGTTTTTGTTTTTGTTTTCATTTTTAGTTGAGAGGAATGTCACATGCATTTGAATCAGGTTTCAGAGAGTGGAGCGCCACCCCGGGTCACGGGGAGGGGGTTGCAGTCAACAAATTAACACAGACCAGGTCTACCTCCTCTGCTTTTTGCCCTTCTTCTTGGGCATGCTATTGATTGATCCACCTCGGGGAGGAGTGTCTTCTGACTCAGACACTAAGCAAGTTCCTAAAGAAAATATCAGCTTTAAAAGGGAATAGAGGAAGTAGCAGCGGCAGCAAAAAATCGCTAATCTTTCATTTATAAGAGCTGCTGAACATCTGGAGAGCAGGCGGCTCCTTTAACCCCTGGAGTGCAGGAACAAATGAGCACCAAAGGGCAGCCCATGCTAATGTGGGGCCATTAATTTGAATACAATGGAGGGCCCCATAATAAACATCTACCGAGCCATCTGGGTATTCCTTTCTGCCTTGCTTGGCTCCTTGGGGCACTGGATGCCCAGCTTAATGGGAGAGGAAATTCTTTGGAGGTTGAAGAACAGTGAAGCTATCTTTAAAGAGCAATACTTAGCTTAAAAGAAAAATGTATAATAGTCAAAGTGAAAAAAAAAAAAAAGATCCACTAAGTCATGGGAAAATTAATGTTTTCCCCTATTCGTGGGGGTGTTCTTGAAATTAATATTTATGTCTGTTTCTCACCCAGCTTTTATAGACTTTTAAACCAAATGTCAGCATGGTGGGGTAGAATAGAAGGAACCAGTTGCATCAGGAATGATTCACATGAAGTTCATATTTTGGGGGTGAGTATGAGGTCTGGAATTTAGTTGACATTGGATAATTTTTTCCCTTCATGTTTCTATGGGACGCTCCATCAGAGGAGTCTTTAACTCCATTAAGAAAATAGAAATGGAGATTATAATACTTGTTCTCATTCCTAGTCTCCCAGTCCTTCTAGACCCCACAGGGTCAGCAGGCAGGGGAGTGGCTTCCTACAGAAGCCTGAGATCAACAATCTGTGTAGGAATTAAGGTTTTCCTACCTCAGTCATAGCAGTGGCTCCAATTTTAGAAACAGGGAACTATTTCTTTCTTCTTTTTTTTCTTTAGAGGCAGTGGGGGTATGGGAAGAGAGGGACAGAGAAAATCCCAAGCCTTGCACTGAGCCTGACCTAGGGCTCCGTCTCAAAACTCAGAGATCATCACCTGAGCCAGAATCAGAACGCCACACAGGCGCCCCAGAAAATATTTCTCACCATGCCCTTTCCTTCGATTCAGAAAGATTTCCCCCCACACTTGCTATGGACTGCAGGCCAGCAGTCAGGGTTTGGTCTCCCCCCACCCCCTGCCGCCTTGGTTGGGCTGGTTGGCTAAGGCAGGGTTCTGACATATTTCAAGGCAGTCACCAACATTGACAAGAGTATCCATATTTTTTATTTCTCTTAAAAAATGGAAAAATCTGACAACAATGGTGCCTTCAATCCAACACAACAGAAGTCAAGAAGAGAGGAGATTGTGTGGGAACCCTAGACTTGACATCCTCTCTCTGATTGCTATGCTCCTCTGGGTTTGTTTATAGGCATTTGTGTTTATACTTCTTGTCTAGAGGAAGGTTTGGAAAGTGTTTCTCAGGATGTGGGTGTAACAATCAATCGAACAGATTTTAAGGAATCGACTCTCAAGACTGCAGAGACTGAGAATTCCAGACCCAGGAGCGATGATAGTGTAAGTCCAAGTCCAAGTTTAAGTCTAAAGACAGGAAAAGGCTGATGTCCCAGCTTGGAGACAGTCAGGAGGAGAGAAAGAATTCTTTTGGACTCAGATTTTTACTCTATTCAGACCTCAGTGGGGTCTGCTCACACTGGAAATCATTCTACTGATTTGAATATTAGTCTCATTAGTCTCATTCAGAAATATCCTGACAGATACAAGACTTACCCAGAAATAACATTTAATCAAAAGTGGTTACCTCACGGGTTAATCCATAAAATGAACCATCACACATACCTAATAACCTTTTAGCTTGCATGAGGAGAGAGCACTGATCTCCTGTGTTTGTCATTTACCTAAAACACACCTAAAACCTGGACAAGACCACTTGGTCAGGAAGGCCTCTCAACCAGACATTTATCTAGTGTGAGGTGAGAGGGCTGGAGAGAAAAAGTTTCAACCTGGGCAGGTCTCCCCAAAAAACCAACCAACCGACCAACCAACCAAAAACAAACACCTGCTGATCCAATGTACTTGTATGTTTCTTTCTCAAAGTTCTCTGTGTATCTTCAGTTCTGAAGTCATAAAGGGCTACTAAACAGGTTTGAAAGTCTATGTACACCTGTGAAATTAGGATGTCCACTCAGTGAGGGCTATAACGCGCCATTGGCCGGGACTCTGGATAATTACCTGGGCATGAGAGTCTGCCCAGGATTTTGGAAGTGGATCCCAGGAGTAGCATCACACAGAAACTTTCCAAGGAAATTCCAGTGAAAGAAACAGTCTGCCCTTATGGGACACAGACCGTTATTTGTATTGGGTAAAGCTCCCTGGGTGTTGGAGGTATTTAAGACTGCATGAGAAGAAGTCAACCAGAGCATCTGGCCTTAAAAACAGTGAGAACTATTGTCAAAATATTGGTCTAATATCTTAAAGATGGTGAAACCATTTTCACTCAAAGGCAAATTGAGGGGTTCAGTATGTCACTGTGAATGAGCTGGGACTGGGAATGGCAGCTAGAGTAATTCTTTTTCATCAAAAGTCTTGAAATGAAGTAGCCATGTACAAAATGCTGTGTATCCCATTATACATAAGAATAATAATATATGTTAGCTTCCTTCTCTTTTTTGACTATTGTTTAAATATAACTGGAGACAGTTTCTTTTTCCTCCTTTTATAAAAGTCATTTAAAATGAATGTCCACTTGGGGGCTGATTTCCATCAGCATCAGATTTTGAAATCCTTGCCCCGTTTGCTTTTTGCAGGTGTTCCTGCCTGCTCAGCCCCCTCCTGGGCTGTGGGCATTCCTACCAGGCCTAAGAAAGAACTAGCACAGCCGTTCCACGGTCTCTCAATGAGAACTCCCTCTCCAGAGCCCTTGCCTACCCTCTGCCCTTCAGACGGGGAGGCCAACCTGTCCAAGTGGGCGTGAGTGGTCATGATTTAAGCAGTGCCAAGTGCTCAGCTCTCCACCGGGAGCTGAGTTCTCTGCCTCGTAGCATTCCTGGCCATCTGGGCTGGGAGACGGAGACCACCATGGCACCAGAATAACCTTGGCCAGTTCTTCCGCAACTTCTGCTTTAGGAATTGCCATGCCCAACACCGCGGCATGTGACACGAGGCGTACGGACACCGTGTGACCTGGAAAGGCACCGTCCTATTCTCTCACCTGGAGTGCCCCTCTCTTCCAGCCCTACCCCCACACACTCTTAACATTCTGCCTTCCAAGCCCATGGAAGGAGTGCTTCCTTACCAGAAGCGAGGCGGGCTGGAGCACACACACACATGCACATACATGAGTGTGTACACACACACACAGAAACACACACACACTGAACATACACACTGAATGCTCAACTTCCTCATAGGAGTGAAAGGGCTTCCCCACAATGGGACATGAGGCAATAACTACAGGCAATCCCTACATCACATAGGGAGTAAGGGGCAGTCCGGCTGGGGAGAGAGTTTGATGTGGTCCTGGGGGAAGGAATGCTCTGGGGTTTCTTTTGCTGAGCCTGGGAGTCTCTTTGTCTTCAGGAGCAAGTTTCCTCCCTCAGTCTCTTTGCCTGAATCAGTAACCACTCACACCTGGCTATTTCCCCCGAAAGTCCAACCAGCACGTAACATATTATCTTTGTTTCACATTGGACTTGATGGCCTTTCATAATCTTTCAAGTTGAATACATCCTTAACGGTGCTAAATGATTTTTTTAAAAGTGTGTGTCTGTGAGAGAAAGAAATAGAGAGAGGGAGAGGCAGTGGTGGGGGCAGGGCTGGAAGAGAGGGACACATTTAGATTATCACAGAATTCCTCCATTTTTAATTTTTCTTTTTCTTTTCTATTTTTAAAGGGGATTGTTTATCCCAAATCATATTTCCTGACTGGCAAGGATGAAAAGAGTCTGAGATTTTACCTACTTGCAGGCCAACAAGTTAGCTTTTCACAGTTTGGTGGATTCTGGCAGAAGCCATGAGACTTCTGGGTCAGAGACAATGGACTTTATTACTCACAGAATAGCAAGTAGCATAAGCATCTGTCTTCCTTCTCCCCATGTCCCACAGGGATGATGGGGATAGGCCCAGAGGGATATGTTACAGGAGAGAATTTCTGAGCATAGGGAGCTTGAATCTTTTATAACGGACAGTAAACATACTTGTCTTTTCCTCCAGAGGAAGATACTATCTTCATCTTTTAAGACTGTAAACAAATCTGCCTTTTGTTCTGTGAGGAGACGTCTCTATCTTCCAAAGCTGTTTGCTTACACCTGGAAAATAGTCTGGGAGGAAGGCATTTAATGCACTGCTCACAAGAGGTACAGAAACATGTGAGATCAATGGAGAATTTTTCTCTAACAATATCCATCCCTCGTTCTTACACCATCTTAGCTTCTGGTGAACTTTCTATGTGGATGGTAACCCTTTGGTTGTTCTGATTAATCTGACAGAGGCTGGGGCCAACTCCAATCAATTTGTTCCATGCAGTATTAAGTCCATGATCAACAGGACAGTTTCAAGCAGCAGGATGAAGGCAGCCTATAGTATTGACCTCACCAGGACCCTACTGTCTCACATCCAACCAGCTGAGCAAATCCCATGAAGCTATAGTATTTGACTTGGAAAGTCAAGCTACTCTCTCAAGTTTCTGAATTGAGCTTTCTTCTTGGCCTGAGGAATTAATCCAGGCAGGCAGACTGTATTGGTAGTTGACAGGCTCTGCCTTGGCCCACAAGGAGAAGGTCAAGGGCAACTCTCTTATCAGTAACAATCCTGGTCAGTAAGTTGGGGTTTACTTCAAGGCTTTCAAGATCCAAAGTAGCATCACTAATCTCTTCAGCGGGGTTCAAAGACACATTTTGGACCTGCCTTTTGTTCTGGAGGGAGGCCCTGCTTATCCTCCAAGGTTGTTTGCTTCACAAACACTTTGGAAAATAGTCTGGGAGGAAGGCATTTGGAATATTATAAGAGGTGCAGAAACATTTCAGACCCATGGAGAGCTTTCCCCCTTTTCTAATTTGATGACTCCTATCATAGAGAAAGCTGTCCAAGGGGTGTGCTTAAATAACAAGGCACTTATCCCTCCTGGAAGTTCCCCCAAATAACCAAGTGTAGTCTTATTTTGGAGAGAGCGCCACTGTCATCTGAGGGCTATGTGATATGCTGGGAACATTTCCTTAAACGTCCGACTTCAAGTCTCCTATGACTACCTCAGTGATGCAAAGCAGTACCTGGCTTCTACACTAGAAGTACAGTCCCAGAAGTGTCCAAGGTCCCTCTGCCTAGAAAGCATTATTTACATTTGATGCCTTCTGTCCCTTTCAGGTGACACCTGTATCAGTTGGAGGGTACAGGCTGACAATACTTCCAACTTGGTCTCCCAACTGACTGGTAAACCTTAAAATTCACGATTCAGTTTAAATGGGTCTGCCCCACATTTCTGTCCTGAGCACAATTAGCCCAGCCTGTTCTGGCTGCCCATGCTGTCAGAGGGGAACATTCAAATGCCCCATGGAATGACTGACAGCTACTGATTGGAAATAGTGGTGAAGAAAACACCCACAAGTTTCGGCAGGTGTTTGCATGTGAAGGATAAGTACTGAGGATGACCCTCTGCTATTTTGCTAGACTTGTTAGAGCCATTGGTGGAGGATGACAGACCTAAATGTCAGTTAAATTTAAGGTGCTTGCATGAGTTTGGAAAGATGGCACCAAGGTGTTTTCTTTCATTAAGAGGGATCCAGAAGTTTATGAAGAACGGATATCTTTAGTGTCCATCATTCCCATTTCTCCTAGATTCTGAGATATTCTGTCCTCAAGAGCCAACATAGTTATAATCTTTTCATGGCCACAGAAGTCATGTGCGCTATTCTAGGAGCTATAATGTCACCTTTTTCTTGATCGTCCCCTATTCACACCCAGATGTTTCTTTCAGGGGGGTCAACTATGAGATGCACAAAGACCTTCAATAAAGCTTAAAGACTTATCATGTCCCCCATCTTGGCATGTGTGGGCCACTCTAGGGGGACTCAGTGAATAGTACTACACCAAGTGGTCATCATCCTTATGTTCTGCCACCATGTCCATCCAACAGGAGAATCTTGGTGGCTAAACTAGAATAAGTTTGGGTCCCTATGTCCCCCTTTTGGCTGTGTTGCTACCGAGAGGGTGGACCAACTGGGTTGTCTGGGGTTTCTGTTAGAAGAAAGAAAAGAGCTTCATGCCTAAGAATGATCAGGTAGAATCCAGAATTTTCAAAATACATTTATATATTGTCCTCCCCTCCCCAAATTTTCATCCTAATTATTACCCAGGAAGTAGCCAAGAGGAAATGATTCCTTTCTGGGGACAGACACATTCTGTGACCAAATTGCCTTATGAAAATGTATGGACTAGAAGGAGGGGATGGATGCCTTTCCAAGTCTCAGCAGTTCTATGTACCTGTGGATGATAGGGAACATGGAAGTTCTATTGCATATCTTGACCATTAGCCTATAATTGGGTAGCTTTTATGATAAAAGATTCATCATTATCAGCCTGAAATTGGTAGAGAAATCAAAAAACATGACACATTAGCTTTAAGAGCTACAGTGTATTCTACCTCACTGAGAGATAAATGATTCAGCTTTTGTCAGGAATCACAGGTCTGGTGTGCAGAGAGGTAGTTTATGCATCAGAAACAGAGTCCTTTCCTTTGTTCCTCATCCATGATGGTGGACATGTTGTTATAGTCAATGTGTTGACCCTTTCCATTTGTGGAAGATGACAGATCCAGGCAACAACAGTGGAAATCTGGACATCACTGACCCAATCAAAAGCTTGATTTCAGCCAGTCTCATCAGAGCACAGGCTCTTACTGTGGGCATCTACAAGAGTGACCCAGATGGTTTGATTAACAGTCATGATATGTTTCCACATTTCATGGCCCCTAAGAGGAGTGTCTTTAATCTGCCAGTCTGTAGTTTTCCAAATGGCAGAGCAAATAGTTAAGCAATAGCCCAAGAGACAGGAAAAATATAAAATGGGTTCATTAAAGGGACTATTGGCCAGAGATATGAGAATGAATTTGGGTTCTGCCCACTGAGCAGAGCAACCATACCCTAGCTCTGTATAGTTGGCAGGGAGGTTGAAAAGCCCCAGCAAGCCCAGTGGACCCTATCAAGGAAGCCTCTATGAACCAAGGGCCCCCATAAGCCAATGGTTTTTCTTCAGGTGGTGAAATGAGGGGTGAAATTTCCCCAAGGGGTAGTTACCACTTCTCATATAAAGCCAAGATACTTCTTGGGCCCAGGCAGACTCCATTCTTTTTTGATAGCGTGATACGTTGGACTCTTTGTACCTTGATAGTTGTTAAGCTCTAGTTGACCTACACCAAAAGAAGAATATCAGAGAGTCACAAGGCCTCCATGGGTTGGGTACTCAGTGTTGAGAAGAGACATGTAGCAATCTCATAGCTGCTTTCCTGAAAAGATGTATCTGTTATTCATACAGGGAAGGTGACAAGCATCCATAATCCCAAGGGACACCTCTGAGTCCAAGCTACCTCCGTTTGTCAGTAGGCAAAATCATCAGTCACAGATACTCAAGGTCACTTTAGCTTCTCTTGCTTACTGTGAACCTTCGTCAAATCCCATCCATTGAATTTGGGTCCTCCCTTCTCTCCTGGGAGCAGGTATGATAGTGACATGAGTACCTATAGTGCCATACAGTTAGGTTCCTTCTCCTTCCCAAAGTTCCTTGGTATACTCAGATGGGTACATATGGCTTTAAGTCCCACCATTCATCATCTGTTTCCTTTTAAGCAACTGTGGTCAGGGTAGAGAGAAATGGAGAGATGGGGGTCATGTAGGGTCAATAAATAAGACTTTGCATCCACTTTCACTCTCTAGTGGCTGCTTGTTGCCAGACCAACCAACACATTTCTAATGTTTTCAGTCTACCTAAAGCTCTATATACTCATTGTTGACACCATTCATTTAAGCTTTGGGGACTCCTTGCTCAGCAGTCTAGCCTTATTGCCTTTTGACTGGGGCTGCAGCCTTGAGCTTTACTGTCTGTAGTAGTTAACATTCATTCTTCTTCTTCCCTCCCTTCAAAAACCAAGACACCATTTAGGTACTTCAACCCTACCTCTTTCTGCTCATCTTCTAAATGTTCAGTAACATTTATTTTTCCCCATTTTCCCACCATTTCAGAGAGAACATTCTACTAGATCTCAGAGAGTTTCCCCACATTCCCAAACATGCCCTGAATGTCCCTTTCTCCTCTTCTAGAAAGCAAAGTCCATTTTCTTCACCAGTACTGCCAAGATCTGATAAGAGTCTTGGATTTTACCATACTTTCAAAGCTAACAACTTAGCTGGTATGACCTGAGAGTGAGTTCCCCCCACAAATTCATATGTTGAAATGCTACTACCAAAGATGATGGCATTAGGAGGGATGGGGCCTTTGGGGAGGTACTTGGGTCATGAGGGGGAAGCCATCATGAATGGGATTAGTGCCTTACTAAAAGATGCTTCAGAGAAACCCCTCACCCCTTTCACCAGGTAAGGACACAGCAAGAAGGTGCCAGTTATGGACCCAAAAGAGGGCCTTCACCAGAAAGTGACCCTGATGGTATCTTGATCTTAAACTCTCTGGCCTCCAGAACATGAGAAATTAATTTGTTTATAAGCTACCTGGTCTATGATAATTTGTTATGGCAGTCAAGATGGACTAAGACATTAGCGTCTCAGAGTTTCATGGATGCTAACAGAAGACTTGGGTCAGAGACAGCATGTCACAGAATGCATACTGCATGGACATCAACATATTTGTGTCAGTGCCCCTGTTCCTTAAGTCCCATGAGGGACATGACAATAGCTCCAGATGGATGCAGTAGGTGTATTACAGGAGAGGATTCCAAAGCATGTCCACCCTTGTTCCAGAAGGAAACACTATCTCCACCTTCCAAGGCTATTTGGTCTATAGATGCTCTTATGTACATAGTTCAGAACAAAAGGCAGTTAGTGCCCCACTTGTAAGAGGAGCTGAAATACAAGAGATCCATGGCGAATTGTGTCCCAATAACAACTAATACTGGGCAACAGAGAGAGCATAATGAATGAGTAAACAATCTAGATCTGGGCTCAAATCTCAACTCTATTCTTCACATTGTAACTTTAGGAATAACTGAATTCCAGTTTCCTCATATATAAAATAACATAATTACAGTAACTCTTGTTTGCATGTATGCTATATGCCAAGTACTCTTCTATGTGTTGTTAACATTTTATTTCTTTAATCCTTACAGTAATCTTGGGAAATAGAGACAACATTTCTTTCCCCATTTCATAAATGAGGAAGGGAATGATGGATATATTACCTTATTTGCCCAAGGTCAAACAGCTAGTAGGCACAAAAACCAGGATCTGAATCCATGCAATTCTCTCACCTGTCAGTGGTTTTCAGGACTGTTATCTGCTTGAGACCTGGCAGCAATGCCTGCCTCACCAGGGAGTTGTGTGCAGACTGAAAGGATTAGGTGTTTCATCAAGGACAATTGTCTTTCCCTTCCTATAGTTGCTTAATATTAAAAAAAAATCCAACTTCATAGATTCTTCTTTTTAATGATGATCATCATTTTAGCAAGTAAAAGTGGAAAAATATATTTCTCCAACAACAAAAGGGGAGACAGGCTGACCACAGGGTGTAGCATGACAGGGTGACAGGGATGAAACCCAGGCTTCTCCAGGTTGAGGAGGAAAGCCACCCACCATGGGGCCTGGACACCCAGGTGTCTGTGAGAGGCTGTGTAGAACTGTAGACTCTGGTCCCAAAATAGTTATTCATCAACTCCAGATGAACCAACACACAGAGAGCACAGCGTGAAAGAATTCCCAGAGAAATACTCCGAGAACTTCCAAAGAGGCCTGTAACTCCTAGCAGCCTGGCAGTCGCCGGTCCCTCTGGGCTCCGGGCTGGGTGTCATAGTGGTGGTAATCTGAGCTGCCTGCTATCATCACCATTCATGACAGACCTGGTGTGGGGCTCCCCTGCATCTTCCAAAGAGAAGAAAAATCCTGCAGTTTCTGAAAGAGACATGGCCAGAGCTGTAGCTTTAAAAGCCTTTACATCTAGTGAACGTAAAGCAAGTAAATTTGAAACATATTTAATGGAGATATATTTATGTGCCATGAATTCTCTTGGAGGCTAACTTACGCTTCCCTGCATAATGTTAGCATTCAATAGATACTGACGTCATGGCGCTTAGAATGGTTTCAAAGAGACACTTGGGCAAAATGAAAAAAATGACATTTGATGGATTTTTCTGATCCAATTATTCATTCCCAAGGTGTGTTTTTTCTTTATAATTACATGCTTTTTAGACAAATATGAAAGATTTTTGGTGTAGATTTAGTAATCTTGAAATTCTCGTTGTGTTCACTTGGCAATAGCCCCTATTGGGACAAAGGTACTTTCTTCTGTTTAAGTGCTGTTAGCTGGGCTGGGCGAAAAGTAGGTAAAGAAGAGGGTAAGGCACATTCTTCCTGTATTGATCTCAGTTTACATGCCCTGAGAAATCCTAACCCCTGAAAACTGTTAATAAATCATAGTTACTACAACCTAAGAGAGCAAGGATCAGTCAAAGCCAGAGGAATCATGCGGAAATCATGTTCAAATGGCACTTTGTACCTTTCACTATTACAGCTTCTTTTTGTGCCTTATTTCATTACCACACATATCCCATTATGGACAGTGGATTCCTTCAGGGCCATGACTATAACTAAGTCATCTTTGCCTATAGCATCTAGAATAGACAAGGCTTACAAAACATGTTTTCTTTTTTAGGTCTGGCCACCCTCTCTCCTTTGTCATAAATATTACTTTTGCTGAAGGTATACATGACTAACATTCTGATGCCCCCGCGTTTTACACATGCTCTTCTGTTTACCTGCTATGCTTTATTCCCCATACCAATTTTGCTAATTACTACTTATCTTTCAAAACTCAGCTCAAGAAGCTCCTCTTCCTGAGGTACCTGAGTGGCTCAGTCAGTTAAGCGTCCATCTATTGGTTTTGACTTGGGTCGTGATCTCAGGGTCGTGGGATTGGCCTGCATTGGGCTCTGTGCTCAGTGTGGAGTCTGCTTAGGGTTCTCTCTCTCCCCCTCCCTCTGTCCACACCCCTTGCCCCCCGTCAAATAGATAAATAAATCTTAAAAAAAGAGAAGTTCTCCTTCCTGGAAGGCTTCCCCAACACTCCCCTAGTCTGATTTCTGATTTCTCGTTTTCTGTCTGTGTGGCCCCAGCATCTGTAGAGATGTCTATCAGTACTTTTAGCATCTGTTCTACAATTGCTGACAGGCCACATACTATTTGGTTTTGTTCCTCCAGCATGTAGAATAGTTCAGAGCTCACTGGAGATCCTCAGGCCAATGTCTGATGAATTCACAAATGGATAAATGGACAAGGAGCAAATAGTGGACACATGAACAAGCAATTAACAAGACAGGAGACAACAAATGTTGGTCAGGATGTGGAGAAAGGGGAAACTTCTTACACTGTTGGTGGGAATGCAAGCTGGTGCAGCCATCTGGAAAACGGTATGGAGGTTCCTCAAGATGTTAAGAATAGAGCTACCCTATGACCCAGCAATTGTACTACTAGGTATTTATCCCAAAGATATACATGTACTTGAAAAGAAGGGGCACATGAACCCTCATGTTCATAGCAGCAGTGTCCACAATAGCCAAACTGTTGAAGGAGCTGAGATGTCCTTCAACAGATGAATGGATAAAGAAGATGTGGTTCGTATATACAATAGGATATTACTCAGCCATCAGAAAGGGTGAATACTCACCATTTGCATCGACATGGATGGGACTGGAGGGGATTATGCTAAGTGAAATAACCCAAGCAGAGAAAGACAATTGTCATATGGTTTCACTTATATGTGGAGCATAAAGAATAGTACGGAGAACCATCGAGGAAGGGAGGAAAAACTAAATGAGAATAAATCAGAGAAGGAGACAAACCATAAGAGATACTGGACTCCAGGAAACACACCGAGGGTTATAGAAGGAAGGGGAGTGGAAGAGATGGGTGGTGGGTATTAAGGAGGGCATGTGTTGTGATGAGCACTGGGTGTTATACACAACTAATGAATCATTGACCACTAACATCAAACACTGATGATTTACTCTATGTTGGCTAACTGAACATAATAAAAAGATAAAAAAAAGTTTTGAGTGTAGTTGACCCACAGTGTTAGCTAGTTTCAGGTCCATCACCTAGTGACTCAGTATCTCTATATGCTCTGCTGTGCTGTAACTTTTATTCCCATGGCATATTCATTCCACAACTGGAAGCCTATGTCTCCCCCTCCCCCTCCCCCATATTGCCCATCCCACCCACCCCTTCCCTCTGGCAACCCTCAGTTACAACAAGCAATGTGAATGCTTAGAGATTTTATACCGTGTATGGTAGTTTTTGTATATCAACTCTAAAAGATTAGGCTTTGGTGAAATTATCCTTGCAAACGTTATTAGAAAGATTATCTCTTTGATGGATGAACAGTGCCTCTAAGTGTGGGACTCTAGCAGCTGCTGTAAGGTCCCTACTCATGCCTGCATCCCTTATCACGTCAGTTGTCCCAGCTTTGCTCACCTTTCATCTGCCAGCACCTGCATTTCTTTGCCTGAGGGCTTCCTCTGCCTTCCAAAGCCTACTTTGCCACTTGCTCTGTAAGCTGGAAATGCTGGGGAATGAATGCCTTCCAGCAGCAGCTGTCAATCAATGACAAATCAATGACCAATAGTATAAATATCCCTGCTCCCACACCCCTCACATGGGATAATTCTGAGGTGTGTGTTCTATATTGGCTCCCAGAGATTCTCATTAGGATTGAGCCCCAGCTACCCACACTGGTGACCTATATTGGCTTCATTTTCTTCTCTGTTCTGCTTTCCTGCTCCCCAAACAGTGTTTACTGGGATCATTACCCTGAAAAGTCACATTTGCTATTAGAGCAACTTCAGTCTTTTTCTGAATGAACAGTTGGGATGTCACATACTTTATCCATGAGTTTGTGTCAGCAGTGAATTTTAACCAGTGTCATTTGATGAGCAGAGTCTTTTATTTATCAAGTTAAGAATTCTTTGCTTAAAAATTTCTCTTCTGAGAGTTAATCACTTTTGATAAACTCTAGAGAATATATCTTTCATTAGTGCAGAAGACCTGCGTAAGGTACTGCCTCCAGACTCACAGGAAAATCCTTTGTGAGTGAAACCAGAATAATTCAATACACATTGGATCTGAGAAGAGTGATACAAAGTCAGTTTGTAGAGAGGGAAAGAATTCTGGGCTAGCCAAGATGAACTGCTGTAAGATCTTTATGGAACATATTTAAAGAAAAGTCACAAGGTTCGGAGAGGGAGTGTGGGGTTGTATGAGCTCCCTGTTGCTGCTGCAACAAATTACCACTGTGTAGTGGCTTAGAACAAGGCAAATGTTCTGTCGTATAGTTATGGAGATCTTAAATCTGAACTAGGTCTCATGAGCTTAAAATCAAGATGTTGGCAGAGTTGCATTCTGTTAGGAGGGTTTAGGGAGAATCTGTTTTCTTGCCTTTTTCAGTTTTTAGAAGCCACCCACATTTCTTGGATACTAGCTCCTTTCCATATTCAAAGCCAGCAATGGCCAGTTATTCTTTCTCAAGATGCCATCACTCAGATTCTGATTTTCTAGCCCCATTTAAAGACCATGATGATTACATTCAACCACTCAACTGATCTAGTATAATTTATTTCCTTACTTTAAGGTCATCTGATTAGCAACTTAATTCCATCGCAACGTAATTTATTCATTGGTTCCAGGGATTAGAATGTGGGCATCTTTAGGGAGCCATTATTCTGCTTACCAAAGGAGTATTGGGACAGTCACAGACAAAGTTAAAAAGAGCATCACAGAGCCAAGTGTTGCCTGTGGCCTGGCACAGAGATGAGGATGTTTTGGTGAAGCAGACCCTGTGTGCATACCTGTTTGGGAGGGTGGTGTTGCAAACTACCTTGCCTAAGAAAGATTCCTTAAAAACAAACAAACAAACAAACAAACAAAAACAATTACCCAATTCCTCCCATCCTCTTTTCATTTGCATCCATTTGCATTTTGACAACTTGATTCCACATCTATTTTGATTACAACACAAGAAGGTACAGGAAGCTCACAATAAACATCTGATTTATAGATTGACATAATGTATTTCTTATGTGATAAATGAATCTGTCTGTGAGTTTGGTTAAGGTGCATTTATGTTGTATATGAATATCTTATCTGGTCTACCTATTTTTCCATCCTTCTATCTGGACTCTACAAGATTTATTAATGTGAGTGTGCCCCTGAGCCATCTATCATTCTCTAGGCATTAGCAACATTTCTGACAAACAAGTCCTGGACATTGGTGAATTCTACTGTGTGGTGAATTGTCTAGGGGCTAAGTAGCCTTCATGTTCCAGCTTCCTACATTGCAATGTGGTGTGCATTAAAAAAAAAAAAAAAAAGAATCTACACAGTACCTATCCAATGAACAGAAAGAAAAGAAAAAAACCATAATGCTAAGTTAAATTAAAAATCTGCAGAAGGAATACGCATCTGCCTTTCTTTCTTTATATTTATTTATTTATTTATTTTAGTTGATTAGAGGTTAGGCAACATTACTGAGTATTTTTTTTTCCAACTTGAATTTTTGGTAATATTGATAAATATACACAAGTTGTTAAAATGTGTTTCCAGGTAATTACTAAACCAGCAATCCATAGGTGAGGCAAATCTTAAATTAGGACACTAAGTTCTCTTTTCCAAACCTGGATATTACACCTAGAAATCTCTGGCCAACTTCGGAAATACAAAAGAATCTCATGTGTCTTGTATGTATGTGAGGTTCATATTAGTTATTGCTTATAGCAGTAGTTTGTTTTTTGCATTGGTGAATATTATTAAATTTTAATAACATACCCTGATTTACATATCTATTCTGTTCTAATAAAGGATTTATTTGGACAGTTTCCAGTTTGGGGTCATTAGAAATAGTGTTGCTAGAACATATTTTTACACATCTCAGTGAATATATGCTATCTTTCTGTTGGGTTACTTAGGAGTGGAATTCAGGTCATAGGATATGCTTATTCTTTTTTATTTTTAATTTCTATCTATTTATTTGACACAGAGAGAGAGAGAGAGAGAGAGAGCAAGCACCAGCGGGGTAGTGGCAGATAGAGGAAGAAGGCTCCCCTGGAGCAGGGAGTCTGACTTGGAGCTTCATCCCAGGACATTATGACCTGAGCCAAAAGCAGACATCTAACCAACTGAGCCACCCAGGTGCCCCAGAATATGCTTATTCTTATCCTTAGTAGATACTGCTAGTTTCCCCAATTGGGTATACTGATTTCCACTGCTAGCCGTAGTGAATGGGAGTTTCACTTCCACATCCTTTCCAATTCACAGTACTGTCAATTTCTTTGTTTCTGTTCTTTTTTTTTTTTTTCTTTTTTGTCATTCTGGTGGCTGTGTTATGGTGTCTCGTTGTGATTTTTAATTTGCAGTTGCTGATAGCTAGTGAAATTGAGTACTTTTTATATGTTCACTGCCAACAATTTAGATACTCTTTTTTGTGAAGTACCTGTTCAAGTCCTTTGCCCATTTAAAAAATTGTGAGGGTCTTTTTCTTTGTCATTTATATGAATCCCTTTGGCAGATATATGCATTATAAATAAATACTCCAATTTGCACTCCATTGATAGTGTTTATTAAGAAGGAAATGTTTTCACGTTTACACAGTCCAATGCAGCAATTATTTCCTGTATGGTTAGTGTTCTTCCGTGTGTTCAGATTAAGGAAACTTTGTTCACTTCCCAGATTGGGAAGTTATTCTCTTGTGTTATTTTCTAGAAGCTTTGTTGCTTTTCCTTTTGCAGTTTAGGTCTATTTTCCATCTGGAATTAATTTTTATGTTTGGTTTGAGGCATGGATCAAGGTTCATTTTATTCCCATATGGATATTCAGTTACTCCAGCACCATTTATTGAAAAGACAATCCCTTCCCCACTGAATTGCAGAGGGCCTTTGTCATTAATCATGTGACTGTGTAAATGTAGATATGTTTCTGGACTTTCTGTTCTGTCCCTTTCATCTCTTTGTCAATTTTTGCACCCAAACTACTCTGTTTTAATCACCGTAGCTTTCTAATAAAACTTGATACCTGTTAAGTCCTTCAACATTGTTCTTCAAAATCGTCTCTATACTTAATCTTTCGCAGTCTATATAAATTTGGTTTCCATAAAACTTGCTGGAATTTTAATTTAATTGCATTGAAACTATAAATCAAATATTAAATTAATTAAACATAAATTTGGGGGGAACCCCCATTTTTACAATGTTGTCTTCTAATCCATGAACATGTATATTCCTCCATTTATTTATTCTTCTTGGATCTCTATTAATAATATTTTACAATGTATTTAGCTTTGTACTTCTTTTGTCAGATTTGTCACAATATTTGACATTTTTATGTTAATTTAAGTAGTATTTTAATAATGCAATTTTGGTACTAACATATAGAAATATATTTACAACAACCTTGCTGAAGTCACTTAATCATTCTAACAGTATTTCTCAATATCTTGAATTAGTATTAAACTTCTGAATTTATCAAGATAAACATGAATGTTTTATCCTTCATTTTTATAATATAAACTCTGCAGACTGCTTTTAAAATGTTAAGCCAATCTTGAATTTTAGGAATAAATCCAATTTGGTCATGATGCATTATCCTTCTCAAATATTGGTCAATTATATTTGCCAAGTTTATATTTAGGTGTTTTGTGTCTATGTTTATGAGACATTACTTTTAATTTTTCTTTCTTGTATAGTGCTTGTTAAATTGCAGTAATATTATAATAGCCTCGTATAATGACTTGGGAAGGATTACCTCTATTTTTATTCTCTGTAAGAGTTTGTGTAAGGTCAGTGTTGTTTTTTCAGTGTTTGGAAGAAATCACTGGTGAAACCTTCTGGCCCTGACTTTCTTTTCTTTCTTTCTTTCTTTTTTTTTTTTTTTTGACTGTGTGTCAGTCAGGGTCCAAACAGGAGACAGATTAACCACAGAGAAAATTGAATAGAAGTTTTAGATAAGAATTATTAACTATTACAGTGTTTCAGCTGTTACAAGGGAATAAAAGAGAGCTCTCTAAAGTTACTTTAGGGCTGAAGCAAAAGGCAGAAGGCAGAAGGAAGTGGGATGTTCCCTCCCAGTTTGGGACTCAGATATTGTGGAAGTAGGCATGACCACAGCCTACTGGTACTGGAGAAATTTTCTGGGTCCCCTTAGGGGAGAGCGGGTCCACAGCTAATGGGCTGAGAGGCTGCAGGCACAGAACCATGGGTGAGGAAAGGCAGGCTGAAAGCTTCTAGCTGGAGTGCTAGCTGGCCAAGGCTGGCACATAGGAAAGTAGAAGAGGGAACCTCCTGTTGGGATGCTGGCCGACTGAGGGCTTATGGGCAGGGAAACAGGGGCCAAGGCTAGCAGGCTGGTGGATGAGTGCCTGTAGGTGTCTGCATGTTGCTGGTCATGTGCACATAGGAACAAAGGGGGAAGAGCACACGGGACCAGGAGGATAGTGCGCTCCCCGCTCCAAGCAACCGGCGCCCTCTACTGGCAAAGCTTAACATTGTTGCCAGCCTGCCAAGGAGTACTACTCCAGTATCACAAAGTAATTAAGGGTGGGTTTGGAGCTGAGAGCGAGCTGGTAAAATTAGATTCAGTTTTGTAGGCAAAAATAGGACTTTTTAGATTTTCTAATTCTTATGTAAGTTGTTATTAGTTGTGTTTTCCATAGAATTTGTCCATTTCATCTAAATTTTCAAATTTAGAGTCAACTTTGTTTATAGTAACCTCTTACTGTTGTCTTAAATGTATATAGGATCTATAGTGATAGCCCATTTACTGTTTTTACTATTGGTAATGTGATTTTTACTTTCTTTATTCTGGATACGTCTTGCTAAACATTCATTAATTTTATTAATATTTTTGAAGATGCCTTTGTTGCCCTGATGATTTTTTCTGATGTATGTCTGTTTTCTATTTCAATGTTTTCTGCATTCATCTTTATCTTTTCTACCACATACTCTCTGCTTTCTTTTGGTTTGATTTGCAGTTCTTTTACTAACTTCTTGATATAGATACTTGCATTGTATATTTTGAGGATTTTTTTCCCTTTCTAGTTTATGCATAAAGGCTACACATTTCATGTGAGCACTTCTTTCCTTTCATCAAGCAAGTTTCCTATGTTAGTTTTTATCATTGAATTAAAAATTTTCTAATTTCTATTGTGATATATGCATGCATTTTATATACAAATAAAATTCTATAATTTTATACTGCATATAATTATATATATATGTATATAACATTTGCTTAATTTGCAAGCATTTCTAGATTTCTGTTTAAATTCATTGAGTTCAGAGAATATATTCTGTCTGATTTAAATTACTTTGAAATTTGTTGGAAATTTGCTTTATGGCCATGCATATGGCCTATTGTGGCTGCTATCCCAAGTGCACTTAGAAAGGATGTGCCTTCTCAAGTTGTTGGATGCAGTGGTTTGTTTTGGCAAATAGGTTAGGTTTATTAATTATGTTATTCTAATCACCTATAGAATATTTAAGAATTTTCTTCATTGGCTTATGGTATTGATTGCTAGAAAAGTTATAAACCTACAAATATGTGGATTTATATATTTCTCCACTTCAGCCAGCTTTGCTTTAAATATTTTGAGGCCATATAAATTGCTGCATACAGTTTTAGAATTATTATATATTCTTTAGATTGAAAATTTAATTGTTATGGAGTTTCTCTTTGTCTATAGTCATACTTGTTGCCTTAAAGTTTGTTTTGTCTGATATTACTATAGCTACAGCAGACGTGTTTTGGCTAGATAGTGCATTGGTTTTCCAACCCTTTACTTTCCAACCCTTTATTTTCAACTTGTAAGGTATGCATCTGTCTCTTACATGCATGCATAACTATATTTTATTTCCTTTGTCTACTGCAATCATACTTGTTTTTAATTAGAGTGTTCTCTTTCTAGTAACTGTGCTTACTGACATACCTGGATTTAAACATATCACCTTATTATTTGCTTTCTGGGGTTTTTTAGCACGTTTTTTTTTTTCTTTATGGTCTTTTTTTGCTTCAATCACATAAACTGTTAAAATTACTTCATTTCCACCATGCACATGACGTTATACAATCTTATTTATTTATAATTCCAATATTCATTCTAGACTGATGACTGTCTAACTTAAGTCAGTAAGTTTAACTTTATGGACAAAGTCTTATAATACCTTAATTCCATATATCCATTACTTACTTTTGTGGTATTGTATTACATATTTTGACTCTACAGCTATTTTAAATTATAAAAGACATTATTATTATTCTTACAAAGAAACAATATTCATTTTGAATTACTGAATACTTAGCCTTTCTGATTCTCTTGTTTCCTTCCTGAAGTAACATGTTTCCATCTGGGATCGTTCTCTTTCTGGCTTGGTTTTTTAAAATTATGTTTATTTTTTAAAAGTTTTCCCCTGCTGGTTACAGTGTCATTGTGTTTGTTTAAAATGCCACTATTTAACCTTAATTTTTTGAAAGCTATTTATCTTGTGTATGCAATTCTAGGTTGGCTGTAATTTTTTTAGCACTTTAAAACCACTATTCTATTGTCTTTTTGCATCATAGTTTGTGTTGAAAAGTCCATCAGAATTCTACTGTTGCTACCCTAAAAATCATGTATGTATGTTCTACATTTATCAGATACCCTTTTAAAAAAAATCTTTGGTTTTAAGCAGTTTCATGGATATAGTTTTTTTTTTTTTAAAGATTTTATTTACTTATTTGACAGAGAGAGATCACAAGTAGGCAGAGAGGCAGGCAGAGAGAGAGAGGAGGAAGCAGGCTTCCCGCTGAGCAGAGACCCCAATGTGGGACTCGATCCCAGGACCCTGAGATCATGACCTGAGCCGAAGGCAGCGGCCCAACCCACTGAGCCACCCAGGTGCCCTTCATGGATATAGTTTTATCTGTATTTATCCTGATTGAAATTTGTAATGTTTCTTCAATGTGTTACTATTTTTTGTTTGTTTTGGAAAGCAAAACAAAAAGAAAGAAGTGTATCTCTTCTGTTCCATTACCTCTCTCCTTTCCTTTTCAGATTCTAAGTCCTTTTCATCATATCCTATTTGTTTTGTAAGCTCTTTCCCTGTGTTTTTTATTCTCTTTGTTTCTCTGAAAAAAATATAAATTCTAATATTTTCTTCTGATCTATCTTCCAGTTCACTTGTCCTCTCTGCCACTATGTCTAATCTGTTACTACTCCCATTTATTGAATTTCTGATTTCAGTGTTGTAATACTGGGTTCCATATTTTCTAATTGTTTTTTAAAAAATATATATATATATTCCAGTACTCTGATGAAATTTTCCATCTTTTTTTCCTATTTTGATTATGTTGTTTATAGTTATATAAAACTCCAGGCCCAATAATTCAAATATTTATTTTTGAACTTGTTTCTAAAGCCTGTGTGTTTTTTCCCCTCTTGGTTTTTGGTCATATGATCCTATATTGTGGCTTACTTTGTAAATTTGATCTAATGTCAAGAATTATGTATGAAAAATTGTAGATACTATAGATAACATCTTCCTTTAGAGGGAACTTAATTTTCTTTTGACAGGCAAATAGACCACAGGGAGATCATCTTGATCCCTTGGACTTGGGTCCAGACTCAATGTGAGGGCTGATGAGATCTGTTCTATTTCAGCTTTGTCTTTATTTCTAGAGCCCACCTTTTCAAGGATCTCAGGGATAAGTCTGGTATGATTATTAGAGATTCTTTCTTGGCAGGCTATGAACTTCAATTTTTGCCTTCTGAGAACCAGGAGACTACTGAAATGTCTGCTTAGATTTTTAGCATCTTAGCAGCTGTTTTCTGCTTGTTTTTTTGGCAATTTGCCTCACACATGTGCAGCTTAGGAGTTGAAAAATACCTCAAGGAAAAATTGCACATATAATATCCACTTTACATTTCTGTAGTTTGATTTCCTCTCAGATCATGACTTCTCAAGTTCTAGCAGCCTTGGTAGCCCCCTACACCAATTTTCAACTCCCCTGTCAATGATACTGTTATAAACTTGTAGCTGGTACTCTTTGTTCAGCCCCTACATTCCATGAAGAAAACTGGAAAATGCCTGGAGGGGCACAAGTGGCAAATAGCGTAGTGCTCATTTCTATGTATTTTCCTTCTATCTAACATTTTGGTCTTTCATAGTGGAAGTACAATGGGACATCCACAGCAAGGAGTCTGTATGAAGTAGACTACAAGAAAACCAGGGATGGTGGTGAAGATAGGCATGGACAATAAAAGGAAAAAACTTAGAATCATAGAAGTTGCAGCCAGATGAATCCCAGCAAGGGAGTTCAAGTAAATCAACAGAAATACCCCTGAGAGATCAAGAATTGGCTCTAACACCAGCTTGGCCCAAAGAACAAGAAGCCATCTGCTAAAGGCTCTATGTTTAAATCCTCCCAAAATTCATATGTTGGGATCTTAATCCCTATAGTGATGGTATTTGGAGGTGGGGGCTTTGGCGTAATTGGACATGAGGATGGAGCACTCACAGATGGGATTAGTGTCCTCATAAGAAGAGACATGAGAACTTTCCCCCGTTCTCTGCTCTCTGCCATGTGAAGATGGCCCTTTGCAAACCAGGTAGAAAGCTCTCATCAGACACCAGATTTTCTGGTACCTTGATCATAGACTTCCTAGCGTCTAGAACTATGAGACATACAATTTCTGTTTTTTAAACCACTCAGTCTACAATAATGTTATAACAGCCTAAACTGACTGTGATACCATCTTAGGGCAGTACTGGTTCAAATAAGGGAATGGCTTTCTTGTCCTTTCTTTCCTGCCTGTGCTCCAACATGTTTTGGATTATTAACAACAAATAGATAATGTGAGTGATGGTGAAGAAAAATAAGAAAAGAAGGACCTCTCTCTCACTAAGAGACTGGCCTGCAGTATGCTCATGTCAAGAGCAAATAGTAATGTCATAAAATTACCTATGCTTTTCAGTAATTCACTAGGTTTTCCTAGCCCAGTTTCAGTGGATAAACACCTGTGTCACTGATGCTTGGGTTCCAGTCAGCTCTACATGGCAGCTGTACAGCAACTCTCAGAATGCAGTTTAGAAGGCAGAATGGATCTGAAAGCTGAAAGACCAGTCCCTGCTGAAGAGGAAACCTGAAGAGCAGAAATGAACCCAATATGCCCCCCCACCCTGAAATTCTGTACTTCTCCATTCCGGGCTTATTAATTCCACCCCATTTCTAAGCATTAAATAAAGATAGCTCTGAAAAAAGGTGTTTGTGCTCCAGTGACAAATACAATCCATGTAGTTGTTAAACGGGAAATTCCAGAATCCTCCTGTGGCCTTGCCTCCTATTTTGCAGGAAGAAGTCTTTCCCCAAAGACTGAGTTGACTAGAGTCTCATGTCCCTAGAGGGCCTTGTTGGAAGTTGGTCTTTGGAAGTTCTAACATAAACATACTCCCACCCACCTGGCTCATGTACAGGCCACGAACAACTTGGCTCTTTTTCTCAGTAGAACAGTTTTCTGTATGAGTCACCTACTTCTGTCTCTTTATTTTGGACTTTCTGCCTCAGGGGACCTTGAGGATCCATCCAATGCTGTACTGAGAATGCTTTCAGTACTTGGCGAACAATGAACAATAGAAAACCTACTAAAAAGTCTGACTGCCCTCCTCCATGTGTATGGGAGTCTGGGCCTGGTACTCGAGTCAATGGAAAACCACCAGAGATGCAAAACACGCAAGGGATTATGCCAGGAGGTGAAACTTTAACTTTCTGAGCAAGAGAGATGGATTGATTTGGGTCTGGAAAACACAATGTCCCAAAGCTGAGAAGTATTGGAAAAGTCTTTCATGAGAGCAGTCGTCATCTCTAGACCCAATCTGAGTTTCCAGAGCTGTTGCAGGAGATCCAGGCTCTTTATAAAGAGTGGGCACACTGCAGAGAGCCCTGCTTGTGAAGGGAAAATTCATGGGAAAGACACAAGTGGGCTCAGTGTGGCAGAATGGAATAAACCCTTCCTACAAATATCTTTGGCTTGCTACTTGTGTCTTTGGTGGGAGTTCCAATGGTTTGTCCTTTGGATATATTGGAGTATCAGGAACTATTCGGTTCACTGTTTTCGATCTTGGAGAAAGCACATGGGGCCAGAAATCTGTCCCTGCACAAGCCAAGTGTAGAAAATGAGTTTTTATGCTTCTGGAATATTTTTAATATTGTGAGATGAGGAAGCCCTCTCCTTTTTTATCTTAATTTTCTGACTCTGTGAATCATTATTATCATCTTGGGGCCCCTGGAAATATCCAGGGTCCCGATTGGTGCTTCCTTGAGCATGGACTCACTAACATTTGTCTGTCTAAAGTGAAAGGTATCTCTAATGATCCCAGCTGACATTTATTCAGTGCCTTTCACTCAGCAATCCCAAAGAGCTCCACAGACTGATTTACGGGCTGTCCATGGAGTGGAAGTGAATGGTAATGGCCACAGTGATGAAGATGGTGATGGATCGTCCAGGCTCTGGTATTTGATATGTCATGTTGTTTCTGGGGCCTTTCCAATTTCCTGAGCTTCCCGGTGATTAGAAGCATAAGGGTAAGAGAGCGCTCTGTCCATTTCACCCTGCATTTCTCAGTGGAGACGACTCTGATTGGGGCCTTGGGAGGTCTTAATTCTCTGCCTCCCTCACACAAATTTTAGTAACCAGCAGAGAGCAGACATTATGAAATGCTACAGCGAGGTCACTTTGCATATCTCTTCTTACCGAACATGGAGACATACCTTCATCCCCCTTCTTGTAGTGTCTTCAACCACCTGAAACTCTCTTGAGCTTTTCTGTTCTAGGAGGAAAAGTGCGGAAGCAGAAGCTAGAGTAAATTTCTGCTGGTTAGGAAGCTTATGGTAACATAATCTGACACAAGTCTATCCAAATTTTTTTAAACCATGGAAACCCTCCTCCCCTGTTCCTTTCAAGCAAAATCCTGTGGGGAATTAACATGTGAAGGAGATAAAAGTGAGCTATACCGTTCCATTCCCTCACAGCCCCTCACCCCATCACGTTAACCCCTGAGACCAAGGTTAAAAGTCACTGGTTTCCTGATGTGCTGGGCTGTGATCTGTACACAGGAGATATAAATTTCTTTCTAGATTTCCCCACTGACTTTTGAGTAAACTATTGAATATCTATGCTGCTCCCTTTGTTTTATCTCTAAAATAGAGACTAAATACTCTTCATTGAACATTACATTTAAGGCTTTAAAACTTAGGATGCAAATGTATTAGAACTATGATAATAACGAGGATAATAACATTCAGGGCTGAGTTCTAAATGCTTTCCTAGATAAATTTATTTAATCCTTATAATCTCCCTATGGGGCGTCCTATTATTATCCCCATTTTAAGCTGGGGAAACTGAAGCACAGACAGGTTATGGAAATTTCTGAAAGCTACTCAGCTTCTAGGTGGTATAGGTATAGATCAACCCCAGGTAGCTTGACTCCAAAGCCCCTTGATCTTAACCCATGACACTTGGATTGTAAACTAGGTTGTACTTTAGAATTGTTTAAGGACTTTTTAAAAATTCAGAATCCCAGTCTACATCCCAAATCAATTAGATTATAAACTCTGGGGATGGGCCATTACTGACAGTATTAAAAAAAATTCCATTTCTGTTTTGGAAGACACAATTCAACTCACAAAGAGAAATTTTTACTTTGAGACCCTACCCCCTGCTAGTTTAGAATATGATCTTGTTTGGAAATAGGGTCATTTCAGGCTGTAATCACTTAAGTTAAAGTGAGGTTATACTGGAGTAAGGTGTGCTCTTAATCCAGTATGACTGATGTTCTTCTAAGAAGATGGTGTGCGGGTGCATGGGTGCCTCAGTCAGGTAAGTATCAGACTCTTGGTTTTGGCTGGGGTCATGAGATTAAGCCCTGTTGGACTCAGTGCTTGGTGCGAAGTCTCCTTCGGATTCTTTCCCTCTTCCTCTCCCTCCCTCTCTTCTCCTCTGTCCCCCTACCCCTCACATGTGCATGCACTCCCTTTTTTAAATAAATAAATAAAATCTTTATTGGGGGGAAAAAAAGAAAAAAGGATGGGCTGGTGAGGACAGAGACACACAGAGAGAATACCATGAGCTTGAAGCCTTGTACTTACAAGGTAAAGAATACCAAAGAGCAATAACAAACTATCAGAAGCTGGAGTAGCAAACAAGGATTCCCGGGTTTCAGAGGGAGTGTGACCTTGCCAATACCTGAATTTTAGGTTTCTAGCATCCAGAACCACAAGATAATAAATTTCTGTTGTTTGAAGCCACAGAGTTTATAGGTGTTTGTTATGACAGCCCCAGGAAACTAGTATCTCCCCAATTGATTCTGATGTACAGACCAGTTTGAGAACCACTGCCATATATTAATCTTTTTCCTTAAGAACCGTCTGTGTGAATGGGGGGAAATCAACCTCTGTAGGGTACCCTAGTTTTGATTAGGGCTGGTGTAGGTCGTTGCCATCGTTTGCTCACACTGGCTGTGCCATCCTCTAAAGCGTGGCTTGGTGTTGACCAGGTGTCTGACATGGCTGGCGTGAGTGGGGGATGTCAAGCATCATTCTCAGTGTTCCTGTTCATGGAAGAAACTATAGTTGTGGGTGTGCTCCTGGCCACAGAGTGAGATGTTTCCAGATAAGAGTGGAGGATGGACAGGAGCTGAATGTGTGCTTCCCCTGAAGACAGTATAGTGTAAAGTCTGTGACATCATCACGAGGGAGATAAGGCCATTAGTAAGGTGACCTGAAATCTGGACATATAAGCCCAGGTAAGGTGAAGCACTCCGAGAAACTGCTGGGAGTATCTGGAAAAAAGGGAGGCATGTACACCTCACAGAGAAGTTGATGTTAAGAGGAGTGGGGGTGGGTTTTGATAGGTCTCTGTGAGTGAAGGCTGTTCGGGCACAAGGAACACCTTGAGCAAAGATGTAGAAGGGGGAACGGTAGAATGGGGGAGTGCGGGTGAGTTGTGAGTGGACTCCATTCTTAGAGCTGGCCGGAGAAGAGAGCTTGGGTGAAAGGAGAGAAGTCCAGAGAGGCAGGTTAAGACAATTTCCTGGTGAGATTGGGCTACCACACCCAAAAGTTCCTCAGACATCATTTCGTAAGCAATGTGGAGTCAACAGAAGACTTTGATCAGGGAAGAGACACCATCATTAACATAAATGATCTTGATAACATTTCACAAGGTCCTTACTCTGTGACCAAAGCTGAGGAGCCCCATTTAATTTTCCCAATGATCTGATGAGATAGGTTCTATTTTATCCTAATTTAATAGATTAAAAAAACCCTGAAACTAAAAGAATTTCAGTTAACTGCCCAAGTCATATAGCTGGTCAAGTGAGGAAGAGTGGATTTGAGCCCTGGCTATCTGACTCTGGAGTCTGTGGGCTTACCTGACTCATCACTGAGGATTCCCAGCATTGGTGCTGACGAAAATTAGCCCACTGACAGGATGAGACAGCTGGACAGTGGTTGGCAGTAGGGAGATGATGGGGACAGAAAGGCCGGCTTAGGAAGGGACTTCAGATTCATCTGAAATATCTCAAAAAGAGGCCAAAAAAGATTTAGTGTCTGGCTCTCTAGTGGGGAGATATCACCCCATTCAAGAATAACTGATTAACTGGGAGAAAGATGTTACCTTTATGAGCTTAACGAAGCAGGAAGAGGAGAGGGTTGGGTGGTAGAAGAGAGTGAAATCTCTTTAGACACTTCTAAATAAAGTACTTACAGGTTATCCATGTCGTAGATACTTGGAAAGTACATGGAAAGGTGATTCAGAGGTAGTTACTCTGAGGGAGAGCTGAATCACTCCATCTAATCCTTAGACTTTAGAGACTAAATACTGTGGAGATAGTGTGAGTGTGCTCTTAATGCCCATGGGCTTTAAGCCTCAACTGTGTTGAAATTCCTAATCCACTGGTCATTAGCTGTATGTCCTTGGACAAACATCAGTTTCTTCATCTGCAAAAGGGGGATAATAACAGGACCTGTTTATGGTATCCTGCAGAGGATTGAGATAAGACGGGTGGAGTACATGGCAGAAGGCAAGGGTGTATGAAATGTGTCTTTGCTTTGCTTCTTGTAAACCAAAAAGCCTCCTCTTGATATCACACATTTATCTTCATCTCTTTTCCCCACCCAAGACCTTTCTGTGTCATGTTAGAATTTGCTTCTCCTTGTTTAGTCTTTCGAACTTAGCAGCTTCCTTTTTTTTCTTTTCTTTCTTTCTTTTTTTTTTTTTAAAGACCAATTTCTCGACAAGCCCAGGAATATATTGATGTTTTTCCTCTTTTCTTTCTCCTGGGCTCAGTGTGGAGCTGATTTCCTCTCGGCGTGGTCACCTTATTTCATGGAGTTCTGTTCATTAACCAGAGGAAGGGACCAGAAAGTCCACACTGCACAGTCCTGCTTATTATCTTTGGTGGTGCAGTTTGCTTGTTGTCCCTACAGTTACCCCTGAGCATGTACAGACAGTGATTCAGGGATTTGCTTTGTATGCTCTGTGCACAGTGCCTGGCATTTTATGGAGGCTCTGTGCAAAAGTCCAAGAAATAGTTGCTCTTCTTGGGCAGAGTTGAGCAGAATCAGGTAATAATAACAAAAGTCTAAGATTGGTTTTCTAGTCCTTTCTAGAAGGAAGGGCCTATAACAGAGGAGAAAAGTGTGGAGGAAGTGACTCATTACAACCATTTCAATTTCTTAGAGAAAGAAACTATCTCTGGGGAAAATGAAGGATTTGGTGTGCAGATGAAGGTCATCTGTTGCTGGTGATTTGGGGAACTGTAGCTGGAAACCAGTTTGAAAAGATGATTATGTACATCATTTCAATAGCCTCGTAACTGATGTCCTTTCCATGGTTGGTCTTTCTTTCAGTCCAACCACCCAACCCAATCCTCTCCCTGCATTCTTAAAAAAAAAAAAAGAAAAGAAAAGAAAAAGAAAAAGAAAGAAAAAGGAAATCTACTTCTATCAAGTCACCCTCAGCCAGAAATATATTTAATAACTCCCTATTCCTCAAAGAAGTAGGTCTCGAAGTTGTGTGGTAGCAATCAAAGTTTTCCACTCAGCCCCAACTCACTTTTCCACCCTTTCCTTTCTCACCCCACTTCCATCCCTGTGAGTCAGAGCGTCTTGCTTTTCCTCACTCCCACTGCCACATATGGCCTCTTCCCTTTTGCTACTGGCCAGTATCCCCCAGATTCAGGGTCTATGTGCCGAGCACTCAACAATTCTTCCTTCTCTAGTGTACTTTACCCCCTGGAACAGCGCTACCCACCTGCCCTCCTAGTCCTCTTACTTTTCTAGGACCTACAACTTATCTGCCTCTATGCTACCTGCATCCTCAAGTTAAAACTTAGATTATTTCCAAAAGATCAATAAGCAAACTAATTAAAAACATGTAATTGAAAAGAGAATGTGGTCTGCAATGTTAAACTTGCCGAGTTCTCAGAGCAAGGACTGGGGCTTATGAGCTTTAGCTTTGCATAGCATCTGACTCAGAACAGAATGGGCTCTGTGAGAGCGCGGCCTTTGCCTTTTCAGAGCTTTACCCTGGCAAGGTAAAGGGATTTGGAGAGGAGAAGGTGTCAAGAATATACAAATGATTGGGTGACAGACATTGGGGAGGGTACGTGCTATGGTGAGCGCTGTGAAATGTGTAAGCCTGATGATTCACAGACCTGTACGCCGGGGGCAAATAATACATTATATGTTAATAAAAATAATTTTTAAAAAAAGAATATCCAAATGACTGAGAAAGTACGTAGGCCTCCTTAAACATTTACCTTGCCACCAGGGTGGGGCCTCGGGGTAATCTGACCTAGGAATTATCTGTGGTCTAATTGCCTGCCTATTGGACTTACTCCATCTACCAGCCAACAGGAATTTACCAGATTTCCCTGATCCTGATTGAGTTGACTCATATAAACTATAGTGAGTTTCTTCTTGGGGTCAATTCTCCATGGAATTAATCAAACTTTGGGCTTGTCTACTGTAATCAGCTCGATAGCTGCTTTCTGCTCATGGATGGCTTTTTGCCTTCATTAAATCTGAAGGTTTCAGCTTTTGTTAGTGTTCACCACCTCAATCAATACAAGCAAGTACAGCTGTCTCCAAAATGAGGATGTCAAGCCAAGGCCCTGATAACCAATGGTTACTAAATACTTAATGATTTGTGTTGTGTGTCAACAGTTCCCCCATCACATTTCAGCACAGAGCCCTCGAACTTACCTTTAAAAATACGTTTTTTTTTTTCCCCAAGACTTACCATTTACTTTCCATATGTTATTTCCCTATTTATTATTTTGTAGCACAGAGTGGTAGTGCTTCAGAAAACACAAAGTGGGACCCAGAAGTTAGAACAGCTGAGAACCATCAGCTCCCGTGGACATCTTTTATCCCAAAGGGGATGGAATTTCCTTAGTGTGGTGGTTATTGGGGCTATTTAGCAAGTGTTCCACTCTCCCCGTTCCAGGTACAGGGTCTGATTGTATTTCCTGCCTCCTCTGTGGTCGATGGGGTCACGTTACTGGTTCTGGCCTGAGAGTTGAAAGCCCAAGTAAGTCTATTATTTCTTCACTGGAATATTAATGTCAGTATGAGGCCCTTCGAGTTTCAACTCGAAGGGCCTCATACTCTGCTGCTATGACGAACAATTCTCTAGATCTGGCAGCTCTGCCAGTCTGGGTCCTAGTGATGATAACAAAGATACAGAGTCAAGTCCCAGACTACCTGCTACAGACAGGTAGCCTAAGCAAGAAATTGACCTTTCTCATTTTGAGCCACTGATATGTTCAAGTTTTTGTTACTGTAGCATAACTTAGCTTAACTGAGACGGGCAGTTTGCAAGATAATGAAAAGTCTGTGGGTCATGTAAGGAAGATATTATCAGCTTTTGAATACCATTACTAATCTGAAGCCTTCTGAATTTATATACCCAGCTCATGGTTCCTTCCTGAGCTTGCACATACATATCTAAATACCCTACCTGGCATATCCCCCCGGATGTCTCAAAAAGATGCCTCAAAATGACGTGCGAACTGAACTTGTGAATGTTTGCCAAACCTGGATGTCTCCAGTCTTGGATCAGCTGTTAGCACTAATGTGTTCTCAGTTACTTAAGTCACTGTCATTATAAGTTTCTCCCTTTATTTTATGGGAAATGCAATAGGATATTATCTTTAGCAGGACCAGATGATTCTCCAGAACATAGCTCTGTCTCTGCCCATTTGTCTCCATATTTGTGGCCAATATTCTAGTCAAGGCCACCGACATCTAGCATCTAAATGACTGCAATGACTCCATACACAATCTCTCCATCTCTATTGTGTGTGTGTGTTTTTTTTAATTGAAGTAAAAATTGTTGACATACAATGTTCCATTTGTTTTAGGAGTACGACATAGATTCAACGCAAGTGTAGCTACAATCTGTCATCACACAAAGTTATTATAATACCACTGTTTGTATTCCCTATGCTATATCTTTTGTGTCTCTCAATTGATTCAGCACAGTGTAGACAGATCTTTAAAAGAAGGGTACAAGATCACGTTAATTCCCTTCAATGAATTCCCTTTAAACAGAAAAGAAATTCAAATTCCTTACCATGGTCTACAAAGTCCTATGTGTTCTAACTTCTCATATTTCACCAACCTTATTTCTTATTTCTCACAGTGGTGCACACATACACTGATCATCTCTTACTTGATCCAGAACAAACTGAATTATTCAGGCTCCAGGACGTTTGCTTTTGCTATTTCCTTTGCCTAGTATTGTTTATGTCTTTGCTTAACTCTTTAAAGAGTTCTCAGAATCTCCTATCAAGAATAGGTATCTTTGTTATCTTCCAATTATTCCTATATATTTCTTTTTTTTTTTTATTGGAGTGTAGTTGACATAGTGTTACATTAGCTTCAGGTGTGCAACTTAGTGACTTGACAAGTTTATATACATCATGATCTATTCACCGCAAGTGTTGCAGTCATCTGTCCCGTTACATCACTATTATGATATCATCCTTACATATTTCTTTAACAGCACTTATCACAACTTTAAATGGTCAGTTTTTTGACATGTGCATTATTCTCCCCACTAGAACGAAAGCTTCCAGAAGACAAGCATCTTGCCAGTCCTGCTTACCACTGCAATCCCATACCCTGTGCAATGCTCTTGAAATATATTGAGATGAATACGCGGATTATCCTTATTTCACAGATAAAGAGAAGATGAAGAAAGCATGTGACTTACCCAAAGTACACGGACAGTGAGCGGCAGGGACTGAGTCTCTAACCATACCTTCCAAGGGTGTGCTTTGGTTCCGTGTAACATACACTTTCCGGTTGCCACCTGATAAGCAGTGAAAGGTGATTTTCTTGGAGTCCATTCTCTACCGGAAGCACAAGAACCCCTTGCTTTCCCTTACCACTAAGACAGAGTGGCTTTGCAACACCAGCAGCCCAGCTGCTTTACTCATTTTTCATACTATAAAATGTTATTAAACTGCACCACACAGATAAGTACTAGAAAAATTGCCAGGTTATTCTCCTAACAAAATTAGCCAATTTGCCTGTGTACGGGATTGTAAAGGATGTGAAGCAGCCCATTCAAGTGATTAACCTCTTAGTTAATAAAAGCAACAATTTCATGTGTATAAATAATATAATAAAAGGAACATTCATATCAAAGTTATGTAGCCCTCCCCTTCCTCCGCTCGTCTCCTTAATTGGTAAATAATTCATCAAACTCTGAAATGAATTGTGCTCCCACCCACATTTCTTCATCCAATTATCATGAAATAGGAAAGCAGGCTCCTTCTCCCTTTGCAAGACAGGAGATAATGAAATCGTTCAGGGCTTCCCTCAGCCTGTGCGAGGCTAGATAGAGGACCCGGCTGGCACCGGCCTCATCGGGCAAGTGAGCGATGCTTCTTTGGGTTCTGAAGAATTGGGCTTGTCCTTTTAGTTTGCCCTCTTTTCCCCAAAGATCACGTATTTGTCTTTCCAGTAGAGCGTCCATAAATATTACCTGTTGTGAGTGTGACAGACAATGGGAGGAAAGGGCTGTGCGGAGCAGCCCACCGCCCGAAGATTTTTAATATGACTTTTGCATCAAATGAGTTGCATGGATCCATTTTACAATGCTGATGAGCCACAATTCCTGGACACGGAGATGTCCTTTTATGTTGTAAATTATGTAAGATTATTGCCGGAAGTTTCTTGTGGGAGCCATAATTTTTTCCCCTTTGGACTTCTTCATGTGTGGAAAAAACCCTACATTAGATATAAATTAATATACTCTTGGGCTGATGACCTTTGGTTTTTTGCCTTTTACCTTTAAATTAAGGTAGAATAATGCCCAACATAGTGTAATTTGCCTTTGCCAAACTCTTCTATGTATGTCACTATAATTCCCAAGGATGGTCTTGCTAATAAATCCCATTAAAAAACTCTTTTTTTCGGATCGTTTTGGTTCCTCTCATGAGTTCTGTTTAGAATTTGATCATTACCGTATTCAAGAGCTTCAGCGTGGTTGTAGACGGATCACAGAGGTTGGTGTACTGAACTTACAACAGCAGTGTTTTGACCTGGGATTTCTTTATTTTCCCTCCAACGCATTAGAGTTTTATGGAAAAAGATAAAAACAGTTACTGCCTCCTTTACCACAGCTTTTTGAATAGCCTCTTCAGCTTGAAGTTTATGGCTGCCGAAAAATCATCTTAATTTGCAAATTGTACAAGCCGTGTTTTTGGGGTCTTAGTACCATCGTCAAGCAGCTAGCGAACTAGAGATGTCAGCAGCAGCATTTATGACTGACTCGGTGGGGAACTTTTCCTTCTGAGTCAAGACAGAGCCTATTACCCAAGGTGTGAATGAGACTCAGCCCTTAGCTCACATTTTTCGCCATTGTGTCTACGGTCCATTGAAACGGTTAGCTTTCCTTTTTTTTCACCATTGGAAGTTGTGGCATGTGCTTTCTGTTTAAGAATGATAGCGTGAAGTCTAGACCATTGAAATCCTTCCTAAAAGTCTCCCCTTCCTTTTTTCCAATAAACGAGCTATTCTTCACTGTTGCTTGAGAAACACTGTTGTGAAATTCCAGTTATTTCTGCCACTGTGGCTGCTCTATAGAGCAAAGGAATTTCTGTAGAAATGAACAATAGGAAAAGAACCAGACGGCAATTGGGTTGACTGGACTTGCTAAAGCAAATATGTCTTAATCTTAATTAACCAGCTTTTGACATCTGGATGCGCGGATTGCAGGCTCTGTCACATGAGTACTTCATAATCGGTGTCCTCTGGGTGGCTCTTTTAGAATTTTTCTCCGTAGAGTAAATTCTTTCTATCAAACACTGTACCACAATGTCCCAATACACAGCAGGGAAACTTTGATCAAGGTCAAGACAAATGGACTTGGAGGGGTTTCTAGCTGACAAGGGCAGCCATTGCCATGACTAACTGGAGAACCCACTCTTCTTCATCTGGGGGTGAATACCCTTTATCTGAAGGTCATACCCTTCAGTGCGAGATGCAGATTTGGGAGTGGTCTTCCAATGGCATACTGAGTGGGAGCGGATGTCTGTCCAGCAAGCCTGAACAGCAGAAACAGTTTTTTCTTCTTAGGTCCATCCTTGGATCATTACTTAGGGTCCCAAACCTGATGGCAGTGTTTGCCCAACCACTGAAGAAGAAATATGCTTCCTCAAACTGGGCTTTTCCCAAATGAGATCATGAAACAGACAACACTGGCAACATCTGTTTTGGTATCACTCTCTGTGACCCCAAATCAACTTCTCCTACCAGTTCTCCATTTCCTGGGGTTCCTTTCCTTCCTTTTGCCTCAAAATCGAGTTATCCATTGTCCTAGACCTTGAAAGTCCTCGTTTCTGTCACATTGATAATGGAAAGGGAACAGAGGGTTAATATTGATTGAATAATAACATATGGTGGTTAGTCCCCATTTAAGAAGGCATACATGTTATTGTATTGGAATCACAGTTATGCATATGAATTATCCCCATTTTACATATGAGAACACTGAGTTTCCTATAGACTAATTGACTTGCCTAAGGCACACAACAAGGAAAATTAGAACCAGAATTGGAATTTCACTGTGTTTGGCTTCAGGCGCCATGCTCAACTAACTCTAACGTAATCACTGCAAACTTACATAATTTCATAAACTCAATTAAAATTCTCTTTTTAACATATAATGCTTTGGAGTCAAGTTTTCAGTTCAAGACAGATTTATAGATCTTTTTTGATCAGACCAATTTCAGATTTGGGGGGGGTCCCTCAAATCCTGCCACATGATGGACTACCTCTTCTGTCTTTAATCATAGATCCTGTTTTGATGAGGACCACATCATGACCAAGAAAATGTGGTTGCTTTGATGTTTCTAGAATTCTTATTTCATTAGGTGACATTTGCGTGCTTTCTATAATTCCGATGTCCTGTGTGGTTTAACACATTTAACTTCCTAAAACTGTCCCTATTTATCAGACCCAGAGTTAGCTGGACTTTCCTGTTCTGACACAGCTAGGGTCCTCAACTGTGGTCTCACTTCGAGTGTTGGCTTCATTACCTGAGTGTGGTTTGTTTACCATCATGTTTCCATGTTGTCTCGCTGATATATTCTTTGAAAACTCAGCCCAGTCTTTCTTCTAGCTTCTCAATCTTCTTTTAGTCTATCCCTTTTGTGCTATTGGCTACCTCTTCCTGTATTTCTCCAATATTGATGTGTGCTAACTTCTATTTCTTATGCTTGATTATTGATATTATTATTCACTTTCCTTGTGGCCTCGGAACTAGACTCTAACCTGAGGACATTAATTATCTCCATCTTCTCAAGAGTTCTGTATTTGTTTGCTAGGGTTTCTGTAAGAAAATACCACAGATTGTGTGGCTTAAACAACAGAAATATGTTTTCTCAGTCAGGAGGCTAGATGTCTGAGACCCAAAGTGTTGGCGATGCAGGTTTCTTTTGAGGTCTCTCTACCTGGTTTGTAGATGGATTATCTCCTCACTGAGTCTTCCCTTTGTACATATCTGTGTTCTAATCCCCTCTTCTAATGAAGAAACCGGTAGCATTGGGTTAGACCCCACACTGATGAACTTATTTAACCTTAATTACCTCTTCAAAGACCCTATCTCCAAATACAGCCACATGTTAAGGTACTGGAGATTAGGACTTCAGCATGTTCATTTTGGGGGACATGCAATTCAGCCTATAGCAGGATCTAACAATTGTGTCCTTCACAAAAGGTGGCCAAGCATACTCTGCTCCCTTCACAATCACCCCATCCCACAGATCTGTATGAGAAAATCACTGGGTAAATGAGTGAGGAGATGTAGAGGTGGTCAACTGGGGGGCAGTATTTGTGGCAAAAAGGTTTTCTCTTCTGTTTCCATGGGTAGGAGGAAGATGGCATGCTTACTTTCCCCACCTCCAAGCCACATAAGGGAAGTGCCAAGAGAATCACTTACAAGAACTGTGCCAGTCACTGGCTGGGTACTGGCAGAATCTGACCTGGTGCTTCCCAATGAAGCAGAGTCAAGCATGATGAGACATTTCTTGAGAAAGTCTGGTATTTCTCCTGAAATGTCTAGCCACCCATTACCCTAATGACCAAGGCTCATTTTGTTATCTCTTTAATCTTCAAAAATAAGAACCTTCTGGAACAAATTGCAGGAACAGACTGTACTAAGGAGATGGGGGTGTCCTCTCAGTGCAAATTCCCTGAAGACCTGAAAAAGCATAGAAAATCCTCATTGGTTTAAAGACCCCAAATGAAGAACCAGTGGGATCAAAAAGGAAACATGAATCATACAGTCTTCAGGCAGCTAATGAGTTTTAGCCCCTGCTGTTTGCCCAGAGAGAGGTTTTAGGTCACTGAGCAGTGGCAAGGGCCAAAAAAGAAGTGACTGATCTCTTTCTGAAGGGGTCCTCAGTACATTGTGGGCTGTTCCAAGAAAATTATGGGCACCGTCTTCACATCAGGGAACACTGCACAGAAGATGAAACCAGACCAAGCCAGAGGAATGCCATCCCTATTTACTCATATATCTATCTTTTTCATTAGATTATTATATAAATGTAATGGCTGTGTTAAAGTAATCCTCTGTTAATTCCAATAAATAAATCTGTATTATCTCTGGGTCTGTTTATATTGGTTGTTCTTCTTTTGGGTATGCACTTTTGATGTCCAATAATTTTTTTTATTGTGTTAGGCTTCGTGAATATGATATTTTTGAAAATACTATCGTTTTTGCTTTTCTACAAGGAAAGCTCAGCTTTGTACTCCCAGGAAGTGTGATCCTGTTTGAGGCTTGGCTTCAGGCTCTGTTAGAAATGTCTAGAATAATCCTGCTACTTAACTCCAAAATGCCTGGGGTTTTCAGAGAGTTCTTTCTACTCTGGCTGGTCAGAACTTCAACATCTCCTTGTCCTGTGAGCTTTCAAAATGTCTGTTCTGTCCACAACTCACCAGTAACTGTTCTCTAGGTGTTGCAGAATCTAATGCCATCAGTGTGCACCTTAATGTTTGACCAAAGATGTAAGGGAATCTCTATATGGAAGGGGTCTTCCCCTGTACAGTTGCCTCCTCTCCGGTGTCCACTGCACAAATTCCAGCTGTCTCTGCAACCTCAAACTCCAACTGAACTTAGAAATAGAAGATACCCTAAGTAAGTGGCAATATAACAATTAAAACAAAAAGAATTCTATTTCTAGCATTATAAAAATTCAAATATTATTTCTGCCTCGTTAATAATAGTTTTTTTCTGATGTACAAGATGTCAATGTTCTTTTATGGAAAATCATTAATTTTGAGATGAATTCTAACCATAACTACAACATGGAATTTTAGTGTATATTAGTCACTGTGCCGACTGCTTTGCATGGATTATCTCACTCACTGGTCATGACACTCCTCTCTATGAGACCTGTAATTGGGCCCCATTTTCCCATGCTAATTTAATAAGTGCCCCAAGGCAGAAAGCTGAGGTAAATGTGGAACTCACCTTTTTGCTGTTCCCATTCTCTGTATGTTATAAAATGCTTGAATTGTCTGGTTTTATTATAATGGGTAGGTAAGTGTGATGCTTGTGACTTATGCTTTGCTGAAATCCTAAGGAGCTTTTTAAATAGATTCCAGCACTCTGTAAGGACTTACTGATTAAGACTCTCCAAGGTGATGCTGGAAAGCACACATCTTCTTTCTGGTGGGCATTGAGGGTTTGGACCCACTGATGCACCTGTCTGCCAGTCACATCAGGCCCTTATGCGACTTGAGAGCATTCTGACAAACCTCACTGAAGAGTCTCAGCTGATACAGCTCCACCACTTTTCTCTAGGAGATTTATCATGAATTAGCCAGGCCTCCCCATTGTGAAGGATTTCTCCATTTCCAGACTGTTTTCAGGGCTCACATTTCCTTACTCCTAATAATTTGTCCATCTCACTTAGTGTAAACAATTCCTTATCTTCGTAGTGTTCACACCTTCAAAATTTAGTAGACACAACATATCCCTTGCCAGTCATCACTTAACCAGGCTATACATATTTAATTATTTTAATGTATCCCCATAAATCAACTTCTTGAACTCCCCAGTCACACAGGTTGGAATATCTTGTCCTCTCCCTGTATAAGAATGAAGAAAACCGGAACAGGACCTCTTGCTTTTAGCCTTGTTTTCCTGAGGAATGGGACCTATGTCCCCTCTTCTCCGGTCAGTCTTCTGATCTGGAATGTTCATTTCATAAACTTGCAGACTTATTTTTTTTTAACTTATTGGTTCTATTTTAATTGTACTGTAAATAATTGTCAACTTCTTAAGCTTTCTTCTTTCACTGAAAAAAGTATTTAAGGTTTGATTTTTAATTTAAAAATTTAAAATACTTGCACAGTCCTCAAGTGGGATGAATGCATTAAAAATCCTGTGTGTGTAATTAAACAATCTTAGTGTCCCTAGATTTCTCTGTCATTTCTGGCACCTGGCATGCCTTCCTTGGAGGTTTTCAATTGTGGACTGTAATACTTTCAGAATAATGAGAATTCAGAATCCACAAACCACCCAAAGCCAAACATCAGTTTCTTTGGCCAATAAAGCATGCCCAGTTAGATGATGGCTTTCAGAGGGGCTGACAAAGGGCCTTACATAATGCACTGAGTGGGGTACTGTTTCAGGCCACCGCGATGTGCTGTAATTATTGTGGCAGGCTCCTTCCTGTCTAGAATATCTCCCCGAACAGTCAGTAGTGCGTCTTGGGGTTGACAGGTGGCTAGATTCCCCTCTGCGCTGGTGAGGATGTTAGATGTTGCCAGGAGAATTTAAAGCAACACAGGCAGGTCCTTAGCACTCGAATTGTTCTGATTTTCTCCCCAGCTCTGCGCAATATGCGTTTCTTAGGCACAAGCAAGAGGAAAGCCTCTTTACCCTTTTTCCTGAACTCCTCTCTTCAGCAAGGCACATTCTCCAATTTGCTGGCTGCCCCTGGGAGCCATGCTTACTGTGTCCCCTGACAGCCCTGTGCCCATGTTTTATGCAAAGATGTGAGCAGCTGGCCACCAAGCCCCTGAGAGTCTGGGGCTTTTGTGTTCCAAAGCCTCTTCTCTGCCTTCTTTTCCCTCCCCTCCTGGCTTCTAGGCTGTGTGATCTTTCCTCCACCATTCCCTCGTGTCGGCATTTGCTGGATGTGCTCTGTGCTTTTTCCATGCCAGGCATCCGTGCCGAGGAATACTGAACTTTCCTAAAAAGTGGTTGATAAACACAGGGAGGAGTGACGGAGAATGTCTGGTACTTAGTAGGCCCTCCTGGCTGAGCCTTTGTTCCAACCTTCTGAACAAGTCCCATATTACCAGGCAGAAAACATAAAGAGGCTCTATAGTGTATTGGCTAGGAAATAAGGATGGGAGAGCCGAGTCTGCTATGAGGCTTACACTAGATAAAGCATGCAGAATTCTAAAAGAGTGAGAGCTCCGTAGATGAACTTGGGCCCCAGAATAAGACTGCTTTGGTTTAAAGCCCAGTTCAACCGCTTACTATCTCTGTGACCTTCGGCAAGGTCACATGTCCTCTCTGTACCTCAGTAGTTGCATCAGCAAAATAGAAACACTAATTGCTCCCTCACCAGGGCTGTGATAAAGATTCAAGGAATCAATACACATAAAGAACTTAAAGCACCCAGCAAGTAGTAAGTGCATAATAAATGTTCAAATGTTCAATAAAGGGTAGTTAAAATAGCAATATTGTTATTATCATGATTATTGGGCACCTCACCAATTCACTCTCTAGAACTTAATTACTTCAGTGGATCTAGAAGAGGTCTTCAACCTGTAGACACAGAGAACAGACTGAAGGTTCCAGTACAAGTTCTAGGCTCACGGGAGTATAGTTCATGGTGAGAGGGCTCTTTGTTGTGTCTGGTCAAGCTGTGTGGCAGAGATGCCGAGTACCTCACCCAGTGAGAACAATGGCGTAGAGTTTCCAGACACAGGTATGGACATGTCCAGTCTGCTCTGATAACAGGGAAGTTCAATCTAGAATCTAGGCTTGTTGGTGAGTGTAATCCTAAGGCAAAAGAAAAAAAATATCCTTGGTATTTCTGCCCAAAGTCGTGCTAATATGAAGAAAGTTATTTTCTTGTTCTGAGCAAGTTCAGGAAAAAAAAAAGGGGGGGGCTACTCTAGAAGCCAGGAATCCAGCCTTTAGAAACAAAGTAAGGGTACAACTACTGTTCATTTAGTAAGAAATCAGCCTTATAAAAGTGTTGGACAATATTAGGAAGACCTCCAAAATTGCCAGGGGGGTTGGAAGGAGTTAGGCCTGGGGAAGTGTTTCTAGAAGTCTATCTGCACTTATGGGCATTTTATTCCACACCTTGCACAGGGGGGCAAGTCCCTGACTTTTTGCCTTGTGCTCATTCTGGGAAGTGTTCTCTTTATCTGCTGGCGCTCATTGCAAGAACCATTCTCATCAACCAGGTAGGCAAATGTACTTAAGGCATAAGTCCCACATCTGGCCAGAGTGGGTCACAGTCAACGTCAGGGATCCTTTTCATAAGGTAGCCTGATGCTCATCAGAATGAAACCTGCCTCAAAGAGAAGTTTGTGGGGCTCCGTTCAAGGACTGGCTGAGGTTCGAGCTACCTCTGATTCCATCTGACCCTTAGAGAAAAGATAGAGATGCACGAGTGTCTCCCATTTATCATTCTCAATGGGAACCGTGTGGGCAGCTTCCATTATGCCAGGCCAAATTTAGACGAATGAAAAGGTCGACTAAGTAATTATTGATTTTATATGTGTGCATAAATTAGAGCATGGAGTCCTTTAGTCACTGCTAAAAATAAGCCTTCCATGGGTTGGGTTTGGAAGGCAGAGGGCCTGGGTAACGAGGATGAAGCGGGAGGTCTGGTGGTAAATCTGTACATTGGATAACTATTTCCTTATGGTTGTCAGAATGGTTCAAGACGTACATAAAAAATCAGCCTGTGGAGTAGTTTGGCTATCTGAGAGAGGATTGGACAAGGCAGACCACAGCCATGCCTTCTCTTTAATCATAAAACTGGTATTGGCCGTAATCCTTTTAGCAACAAGCTTTTCTCAAGCAGCAGTGACTTATGAGTGCTCTTCGGAGGAGAACTAGTCAATATATTAGTTTTCTTTTAATTATGCAGCTGCAGCAGCAAGTCATGCATGAGTTTTATGGAGCTTTGTGAATTTGCCATCGGTTCTGGGAAGCAGAGAATTTATTTGTATACTGTGGAGCAATTTTCTCTGGTTAGAAGAGAAACCATATCCTTCTATCTTAAAAATGAAGAGCTGGTATTTGAATGAGATATTCCAAGAATCTAATAATCAAATCCGCCAAGGCAGTTAATTAAAATTGATGAGTATTAAGCATTTATGTAGCACTCTAGAATGTTGTAGGGCTGGAAAATTACCAATTGCCTGAAGTTTGCTACTATTGACATGTTTACAAGGGAGAAAAATATGGTAATAAAGAAGAAGGTATTTTGTTATCAAACATCTTATACTTGGGGTGAATATTGCCTTATACCTTTTAGGGGTAGGTACTGCTGAATTATACGACTATCTTAGTTCTGCTTAGATTTGAGTGGTTTGAGGTCCATTTATGCATTATGTGTGCATCTTAAATTTTAGGTTACAGTAATTGTATTGCTTCTTGGTTAGTAGTTCCTGTAATGCTGAGAAGCAAAACATCTTATTCAAGCCTAACTGGGTATTACTTAGAAGCAGCCCTAAGGAAGCAGATTGCTCCATTCTGCTTGATCTAATGGGCCACAACAGCTCCCAAATTGAAGAAATGAGGATTGGCATGTCAAGGAAGAGGAATAGTTGAGAAGGAGGGTGGTAGCCTCTGACAAATACACTGGCCTCTGGAACTACGTGACCCTTGCATAGAGGTTCAGTTCCACTCCAGGCTCCAGGCCCAATCTTGATCTCAGCCTGGGAAGATTTTGTGGTCTGACTTTGGGGATCAGCATTACATCAGTGGTGCTACCCCCTTGGCTGTGACCTTGAACTCCGGTTTGTATAAAGGTGTTTCTCTTACGTGTGGAAGATCCTGTCTCCTCTTTATGTCCTAATCATGGCAGCTGGGTCCTTGTCTTGCTGCTTGTGGCTCTCAATCCACTTTTTCTTTTGGAACTGAGGTTTTCTATTGCCATCCTCTATCCAAAGTCAAGAGGCATATAGCCTTCCCTATCACTTAACTCCTGTAGGACTGGATATTGCCCGTTTCTATTTTTCATGTCATCCTTCAAAGGAATGTGGGGACACTCTTGCTCCTCTGTCCACCCTTCTTTCCCTGCCACTTCCTGCTGACTGATAGCTTTAGAGAGACAGATGTTGATTGTTGGGGACTTCGCAAACTACATATCCAACATCTAGAGGGGTACCTGGACCACAGTAGGCGTTCAAAAATTCTTCAGTGAATGAATGACTTCATTTTATCTGCTACCCAGGACTTTTTCCCAGTGTTTTCTGGCCAAGTCCATTTGCCCAGAAATGACCTATTTTATCTTACCCAGCTACCCTAGGCTGCCTTGCCTTCCCTTGAGCTGGTACACAAACCAGGATATCACTCATCTAAGGGAGATTGGTGTCATTGGCAAGATGTGCCTTCAATGACTCGTTCTTCTCTGCAGGCTCTTAACAATGTCAACCTGTTCTAGGCATATTTTCACTCTTCATTGTCTCCTGGTTCTCTTTCAGAAACTTTGGGAAAAATTTAATTTGATGAAATTAATGCACCCCAAAGTGCCAAAGCCTAACAACTCAGGGCAGATGGCCAGTAAAAGCATGTGTTGTAGTTAGTGGAGTCAAGAGGAAGTTCTACCTTAGACATAGCAAGGATGTTTTGAGAAACTGGAGATGTTTTGCTTGGAGAAGAATCATCTTAGGAGGGTCAGAGAGGTTCTTTTCGAATATATATACATGTCTGATGTGTAAGAGAATACTACTATATTGTACAAATAAGAAAGGGTGATGACCTGCCCTGTGGGGGAGAGAGTATGCTGTTCTGGGCAGCTGAATGCTGGCTGTCTTCCAGACGTGGAGGCAGGCTGGGGCAGGGTGGTGGGGAGAGCCTACCACCAGTACGTAGTCGCTGGCATGTGATCATTACATGGTGGACCCCTGGTTCTTGACCCTCCCACCACGAGGAAGAGTATAAAGCCAGGCTGAATTTCACCCAGAGGCTTTCCCCAGTTGGCCTCATCCCACTGCTATCACCCATTTCCGGTGTCTAAGTGGTGTTCCTCAGTGTATACTTCTGCAGCAGTTACAGCATCATGACGGTTGTGGCTGCTTTCCTTGTCTGGTTATACTGACCCCATTCCTCTTGCCAAAAGTTGATTTAGAAACAAGCATATGTGGCAGGATCCTGGCCCATGCATTTGAAGGGATGTCTTTTAGGGTAAGGGTAGAGGTTCTTGGAAGAGTTTCCCTACTTGTAAGAAAGGAAGACAGAGCCTGTATTGTTCCTCTGGAAGTCATTGTATGGGGATATCAAGTCTGGAACTCCAGCAACAATGTTTTCCTGGCCTGAGGCTGAAACCAAAGCCAGAATAGCGGGTTCTTCATGACAAGATTCACCAACTGAAGTAATCGATTCTGGGAGCTCTTCATTTCTGGAACTTCTTCTTTTGATACATTTCCTTATTTTTTTTTTTTTTAAAGGCAATTTACTATAGATTCTGACACTTGCAGCCATAACCATCCTTTCTGAGACAGAGAGTTTTCTGTAGCTTCTTTGAAAATGATGAAAAAAAAAAAAAAAAGACGTCCTGTGGGAAGAGTCAAGTTCAATTTTTGGATGACATTAGTTCTCACCATACTGTGGCTGGTCAGACTTATGTGTCATTTTCCTTGCTCTTCCCTCTGAGGAAACCAGGGTAATATTTTAATTTTCTTCTTGAAAGTTAGTTTACCAGCATTGTAATATGTCTCCAGTAGTTTCCTTTAAATCAGCGTTTAGATTAAAATAAAATTGAGTCAGTTCAAGTGGCAAACGCAAGCAGCCCATCATGAAGATGCAGGTCATACAGGGCAAACACCAGCTGATTTTCCTGTGCCACAAATAGGGAGACTCAGATAGTGGGCTATGTCCTGCCCCATCCTCCGCTTTTGAGATTCTGGTCAAAGAAAGACACTGTTGAACATTCTGAATCACCTAGCCAAATGTGGAAAAGTCGGCTAAGTTTTGGCTTCTAAAAATACGGAATAGCAATGAGATGATGGTGGCTTTGAAAGTCCCTTGCAAACTGAAATGTGTAGGATGCATGGAAGGCATCATCTGGGGAGTTTGGGAAGAGACAAATCTAGAATTTTGTCCCATATTCTACACTTGGTCCTAGGAGAGCAAAAGTGGCCCTGACTGAAGCAAGAGATCTACAATCATTTCTGTTCTAACGAATGACTCAGGTAAGAACTTATGCCCCCCTCCCCCTTTGACGAAAGAATTGGATGCTTTATCTGAATTAACAAAGGACTACCAGGAAGGTAGGCGGCTCAGCTCCCGCCGCAGGAGTGGGTTCACGTTATTGGCTGCTGGTACATCTTTATACACAGTTCACAGTCCCTTTGCATCATGTCACATCTGATACGGCATAATGTGATGTGACTAATGTAATCAAATGTGAAGTGCACTACAGCAACATGTCAAGTCGGAAAATTTGAAAAGAGAAATAGGCTTCTCTCTAAATCATGGTTGGGTTATTTCTCTCAGCCGGAGGGTTCTGTTTCCAGAGTGAAGAGTTTTCTGTATTGACCTTCTGGCCAAGGGCATATGTCAGGAGGGCTAGTCTCTCCCGGAGGTGATGACCCTGGCTACATGAACTGGAGTCTTACACATTGGCTCCCACCTGCCCTTCAAATCAACATGCCTCCCCTCTTTCCCACACCAGGGCTCTCAGGTGGGCGCCGCAGAATGCTGATTGCTCCGAAAACCAAAGTTTCACAGAGGTTTAGGACGAGTATGCTCGGAAGCTAATGAGGCACTAAAGAAGGAATTTTAAGGAACCAAAGAAGCTGAACCAAGTGAGTGTCATTCAAGTATGTGTACAGTTTTCCAGGATGATAGCTAATGCGGATGTATGAGTTTTGATTCACTTTCTTTATAAGCTTCCTGTACAAAGCAGGGTGGGTGATCTTCATGACCCCGTCTCATTAACTAGTAGGAGTTCTGGGAAAGGGCTCTCTGTGGCTTGGTTTAGTGGAGACATCCAGTCTCTTCCTCTTCTGCCCCAGGTGGGCGATTGCATGTGTGTTCTCTCTCCACCCCCCCCATGCCTCCCTCCTTCCACCTTCTCCTCTCACGCAGTTTAATTTCTAAGATGAATGTAAGGGTTTAGGGTGAAGAGGGGCTCTGGGGCCATGGCTGAGAGTATTTTAACAAATACTGTGTCTTGATCCGTGGTGTATGGAAGCTGATAGGTAAACAGGCGAAAATGGAGCTGCTCTGTATAAAGCAGGCACAGGGGTGATGCCCAGGCACCAAAGGCACCCTAAGATTGGTGGGTCACACTGGAAATAGAATAGACTGTCCAGTCCCTCCAGTCTTTCCAGTCCATCCTATCGGCCCTGTGCTGTGGAGACTTCAGTGCTCTTTGACCTTCCTTGTTCAGGCCGATCCTACCCTTGACGTGGGCTCAGGAGGAGGCTGGATGAAGCTGCTTCCTCATACTTACATCCTTCCCATCCTAGGGCCTGATGGCCCATGAAGGTACCGTAAACCTTCTATAGAATTGTGGAACAGTTAGGGCGCCTGGGGGGGCTTACCTGGTGCAGCGTCCAGTCATTGGCTTTGGCTCAGGTCATGATCTCAGGGGTGATATTGGACTCTGAGGTCAGGGTGCAGTCTCCTTGAGACTCTACCTCTGCCTCTGTCCCTTGTGCCCCCCACCAACATGTGCGCAGGTGTGCACACACTCTCTTTCTTTAAGATAAATGAATAACATGTAAGAAAAAAAAGAATTGTGAAACAGTTGAAGTCTGTCAATTACTCCATTACCACCCATTTTTGCCTCATTGTGTCTTTCCTGCCTCTCTCCTCCCTGTCTCTCACCCACCAAACCCCTGTGCCCCAGGGCCACCTGCCCTCCCAAGCCATTTCCCCAGGGGGGCCGCACCCTACTCAGTGTGCCGGCCTTTCCTATCGCAGCCCGCCCCTGACCTTACCGTGGCCTCCTCTCCCTCCATTAATTCTACCTCTCCCGTGTACCATTTTATTGGCCGCTGCCCTTTGCTCAGTGATAGCTGGTTAATATGAGAAACTAATCTGTTTTAATGTTTTAATGTGTTACCACTCACTAGCCACTGCTAGCAACTTAATGAGATTTTGAGTTTTACTTGTCTCATCATAGGTCCTCTATTCAATTATAAACTCGGCGAGGGGGCAGCGCCATGGCTCTGTCTTCCGTAACTCCCATCCCCTCTGAACAGCCCTGGACCCGGGTCCTCTGTCCTGCCGGAGTTGAAGAGATTAAAGGAAGGGCGGGTAGGTGGCTAGACCTGAGTACACAGACACTAAACAAATACCACAACAGAGCTGGTTTTCAGGCAACATCTGTAAAACAGGTGGCACAAGACACTGGGCAAAAACAACCACAACCACAACAATAACAATAACAACAACAACTTTCTAAAATGTAATTTAAAAATAAGCAGAGAGGATAAATTAGCCCATTCAAACCTTTCTGTCTTTTCTTTTTTAAAGATTTTATTTATTTATTTATTTGAAAGAGAGAGCAGGAGAAGAGGGAGGGTCAGAGGGAGAAGCAGACTTCCTGCCAAGCAGGGACCCTGATGTAGGACTCAATCCTGGGACTCCAGGATCATGACCTGAACCAAAGGCAGTCGCTTAACCAACCGAGCCACCCACGTGCCCATTTTCAAATATATATACATATCTGATGTGTAAGAGAATACTTCTATATCATACAAATAAGAAGGGGTGCCCTAGCCCATTCAAACCTTGAATAAAGTTTGCCTTAACAAAAACAGCAGCAACAACAAAACCAGTAATATTATAAATCGACTACTGAGGCCAAAAGCTGGTCTTGAAATCAAAGGTTTCTGTAGGGCCTCCCACTCTCTTCTGGGAAGAAGTTTGTCTTTAAAAGTCCAAAGCAAAAATGCATACAAAATACACATGCTGTTAAAGCCCTTGGGTGCTGCAGAAACACGGGAGCCATAGGCTCAGCCAGGGTGATTTCTTGCAAATTGAAATACAGGAAAATGAAAGGTCTAGCATGGCACTGTCCAGTAGACCTTTCCACAATGGAATTTTTTTACTCTGCTGTTCAAGACAGGAGCCATTAGCTGGGCACTTGAAATGTGGTTAGTATGACTGAGATCCTGCATTTTCACTTGCATTTCATTTTACTTCATAGAGTAATAAAACTTCATATTTAAATAGTTTTGTCTTAATCAATGAACCGTTTTTCTTGCAGTGTGGTCTGCAGATAAGGAATCCTGGCATCACTTGGAAGCTTATTAGAAATGCTGAATTTCAGGCCTTACCCAAGACCACTACCCCCAACCCCTAGGGGCTGCAGTTTTGTAAGATTTCCAGATGAATCTCATATATGTAAAATTTTGAGATATCTCCCCACCCCTACCCCCTGGATCAAGAGTTCTCACCCCTGTTAGAATCACCTGGAGGAATAGAAGCACCTGGAGACTTTTTAAGCCATTCTGATGCCTGGACTTGACCATACACCAGTTACATCAGAAACTCTGGCTGGGGAGGCACGGCCCATTGGAATCCTTATTGTCATTTACGAGTTGGAGGAAGAAATCCTCTCTAGGCCAACTCACAGCTGTGTGCAAAGGTTGGTTCCACACATAGGTTTAGGATAGCATTAGGGCCCATTGTCATTAGTGACTGTATACCTTCTACATCCTTCCAAAGGCTTGTTTCCCTTACACAATCCTCTGCTTTAGGCAAATGAATCTATCTATAGTTCAATATCTCATGGACATTCTTAGTTCTTTACTCTTGTTCAAAGACCTTTTTGGTGTTTCTCAGTTCCTAGCAGTTCTTTTTTTTTTTTTTTTAAGATTTTATTTCTTTATTTGACAGAGAGATATCACAAATAGGCAGAGAGGCAGGCAGAGGGGGGTGGGGAAGCAGGCTCCCTGCTGACCAGAGAGCCCAATGCCGGACTCCGTCCCAGGACCTGAGATCATGACCTAAGCCGAAGGCCGAGGCTTAACCCACTGAGCCACCCAGGTGCCCCCCATCAGTTCTTTAAGATCTAATTTGAATTCCAGCTCCCACAAGAAGTCTTCCTGACAATTTTAGTCATCTACATTTTTTGATCCATGTGTAATATACCATTCTAAGCATCACAAGGTTAATCAGAAAATAGCATAATCAACATGTTGAATAAAGAAGGCCCGTGGAGAATAATCAGAAACTCATTTACTTTTGTCTCCCATAGACCTTGTCAATTTGTTTACTTTGTCTTCATTTATTTGTTAATTCGTTCAGTAAGTAAATATTTATTGAATGGTTACTGTGTGTTAAGTGATATTCTAGGTCCTGGGGATAGTGAAGAAAATAGATGAAAATTCTTATATGTATGGACCTTACAGTCTGGCAGATGAGAAAAGCAATAAATCAAAATATCTAAGTGCAACGTTAAGTAGGTGCTAAGGCGAAAAATAAAGGAGGGAAAGGGACAAAAAGTGTCAGCCCTTTTAGGCAGCGAAGCCACATAAGGCCTCACTGATAAGATGTCTTTTGATTAAAGACCCAAAAGAGATGAGGACGTTAACTAACAGACACCTGGTGGAGAGGCAGCCCAGGTGGAAGGAACAAGTGCAAAGGCTCTGTGGTGGGATTTGTACTTGTTACGAGGTGGCAGAGGCATTGCCTGGAATTGGTAATGTTTCAAGTTGGCCCTTTCTCTCAGAACACATGTATAAGGTGATCTTAAGAATTATCCCCAGTTTCACTGATGTAGGGAGCACATCTTTTCTGAGTTGCTTATGGTTCTTTCTTTAAGCCCTAGGAATCCCATGGTTAACCCTCGATTGATGTCACTATAACTTCGCAGGCAGTCTGTGATGATCTCATGTCAGTGGAACACTAGCCTGTGAGTCCCCAGACTTCAGATTTTCCAGGCATCAGTTAGACATCATCGCAATGGGTCCTTGAACTCTTTGCATGGATGTATTAAGCTGCTGGAGATCCTATTAAAATCCCTTTTCCTGGGATTGAGGTAAAAGCCAGATACATTCTATACCTTCCTTTTGGTGGAAAGACAAGGAAGTTTGGAGTTCTTTTAATCACTCGAATTTCTTCTTGGCCTCTTTAATTTCTTTTCTTAGCTGAAGACAGCCCTCATCAAAGGATCACACAATGGTTTTGTAATTTCTAAGCCTTGGTGGTAGTCTCAAGCCTCACTTTATAAAATGACATACATTTGGCAGTGTGGAGCTCAGCTGAACCTGAGGTTAAGTAGCGCCTATTAATGTTACAAAAATATGCTGGGTGCCGGCAAATGTGGGGTGATGACTTGTACCCAACCAACTACTGTATATACACAGCTTCTTGGATCTTGGGCTGCAATTTCCTCTGCCACTCATTTGGAAATTCACATGTACTGCTTGGAGTTATTTATTTTTAATTAATATTTAATGACAAATTTATACTTCAATAAATTGTCCATAGAAGTATTTAAAATATTGTGCATGCCATTGAATCAATGTACATCTTCTAACAATATATGAAAATTCATGATTTATATACAAAGTTTGTTATTTAATCTCCTTATTCATACATTCTTCATGTCTAGCTGGTGTTCTAGACCCTGAGCTCACCAATCACATCCTTTGTGAATATTCAATAATTCTAGAACATAGTAGGTGCTTCATAATTGCTTGGTGATGAGGACGATATGCTTTCTGGGTATAACTTGTAACTGAGTAGATGTAGGACCTAAAATCACACATCAACACAATCACCCCACTGAATTCTCTTCTATATAAAGTTAGGAATATAAAATGTATAAGAAGTTTGTTCTTTCTCTATGCCATTTTGACTCTACAGTTCCTTGTTTCTTAGGTAATTTCCTGCAATTTGCTGGCACCGGTACTTCAGTCCTAGTCTGTAGTTGTTGTAGAAAAGTCAAACCTTAAGACTGATTGGAGAATTTATTTTTTACTTTTATTTATTTGCTCATACACCTCTTCATTAAAACATTTTATTATTTCCGGCTTAAGAGCTGACATGTAAAGACCACTCCCATCCTCCCATCCCGACAACAAGAAAAAAGCTAGACCACATTGAAAACCGATGGCATTTCTTGCACTCTGCAGAGAGCTGACGTTGCAAGAAAACCTCCAGCCTGGAAGCTGGAGAGACACACACAGCTCTAGGGAGATACAGCTGAGATCTGTTGACTTGCCCCCGAAGTTCCTGGAGCCATGAAGTGTCAAGAACACTGAAAGAGTAATTCAGATGAATTGCAGGAGGCTGCGTATAGACTAGCCTGAGAGCAAGAATTTCCTGGGGACTTTAGTCTTGGGAGACTGCACAGTTTGATAAACTTTTCCTCTAAGGACCTCACCAGGTTTTCATGATGAAGATCTGAGAAAGATTCCCTCATGGCTTTGGGGTGGGGAGAGGAAGAATAATCATTGTGACATACACCAAGAGATTTCTCCATGACAAAGGTCTACAGGAAAGACTTTATCAGCACTTTACCCCAGTTAAGGAATGGCATTCCTCCCACTCTGTCTCCCTATAGACTTTCTTGTTTCACCTCAGGGGGTGAGAATGAGGAACAGAGTCAAGAGATGTCAGAGTTTTAAGGAAAGAGCATCAGGGGAGGGAGAAAGGATCAGGCTAAAAAAAGCTGGAAAGTTACTAGTGAAGGTCACAGCCCCGAGACCCAAATACAAGCATTTAGATTTGGTTGTAAGATTATAGAATGTTCCCTCTTCCCACTCCTTGCCACCATACAGCAAGACTCCAGTATAATAACAGTGGCCTGTAGCGGAAAAATCTGTAAGACACAGACTCTCTGAGAAGGATTACCTAGGGAAATCCAAAGTCTGAAAGAAAGACCAAAACAAGGACACTAGAGAAATTTAGATCTCCGGCACTTATGGCTCCTGAAAACACTAACCACAGTCTAACTCCCAGCCTGCTTAAGATAGAGCCTCACACTGAATGCCTATCAACCTCAGTTCCTACTACCTAATATGCATGCTCTGCTTTCAACAACAACAACAAAAAATGACAAGGCATGCCAAAAAGCAAGTGAAAAACACAGCCTGAAGAGACAGAGCAGTCGTCAGAACTGGATTTAGATATTACACAGATGTTGAAGTTATGAGGGAATTTAAATAGCTGTGATTAATATGTTAAGGGCACCATCGGAAAAAGTAAACAACATAAAAGAAAGGATGGGTAATATAAGAGACGGAAATGCTGAGGCAGAATCAAAAAGAAATGTTAGAAATCAGAAATACTGTAAGAGAAATAAAGAATGCCTTCCATGGGTTTGTCAAGAGACTCAACACAGCCTGGGGAAGACTCAGGGAGCAGGAAGATAATGAAATGCAAATGGAAAAAGGAATAGGGGCGGGAGGACCCCAAATGGACCATCCATGAGCTGTGAGACAAGTTCTAAAGGTATAAAATACCAAGTAGAAGAATGGGGGATTAGCGTAGAAAAAAATATGCAGTGATAATGGTTGAGAACTTACCAAAATTAATGCTAGACACCATACCACAGATCCAGGTGGTTCAGAGAGCAACAATCAGTATTACAAAAAAAAAAAAAAAAATCCACACCGAGGCATATCATCCAAATTTCAGACAATTAAAGACAGAAAACCTTGAAAGAAGTGAGAGGGAGAAAGTATTTTACGTACAGAGGAAGAAGGATAACAAATACAGTGGACTTCTCATCAGAAACCAGCCTGCAAGAAGAGCGTGGGATAAAATATTTAAGGTGTTAAAAGAAACAGACTACCAACCTAGAACTCTGCTTCTAGCAAAACAGTCCTTCAGTCTGAAGGAGAAATAAAGACCTTCTCAGACAAAGCTGAAGGAATTTATCACCAGTAGGTCTGTACTGCAAGAAATGTTGAAAAGAAGTTCTTTAGCAGAAGGAAAATGATATGGGTCAGAAACATGAATCTATATAAAGAAAAGAAGAACGTCAGAGAAGGAATAAATGAAGCACTTGTCCCCAAGTGACTAGAACCACATCTGTCTCATCTTGGCATAACAAGTTCACATCTACATCTGCGAATGAGGAGTGTATTTTCTAAGGAAACAGTCTATTCTTGCAGTCTTGTAGTTGAATAAAAAAATTATATAATGACTTTTGTTTCCTGTAGGCTCCTCCCAGGTGAATTAAGACTTTGGAACTGGTAAAAAAAATATTACATTTGCAGTTTAGGAAACTCTGAATCTTACCTCTATCTGTGTAGGTATGTTGCCTATGTAAACCCATGTTGATTCTAGTAACATAAGATGTGGGGTAAGTAAAGGGTGAGTAAAGGCAGATACAACTGAGAAGAGAAAATCCTTTAGTAAACTCTTCAATATAAGACAAAGCAAAACTTTTTCAAATAATATTGCCAAGCATTACAGTTAAAAACTTTGTATCGCAAACTTTTAAACAGAATGATGTCATAGACAAAAAATTGGTGTACTCGTAACATGTTTTCTGAGCTCCTTTTATGTGCTAGGTGATGGAGCTACCAAGACCATTAGGTCATGATTAAGAGGAGAAGTCAGTTCGATGGAGGGGCCAGTTGGTATCTCATACAATTTTACTTACAGCTCCCTCCACTCGTTGCTGAATTGCCACAGTGTATTAAATTAAAGGTTTCTTGACATTAGGGCCAAACCATTCATCTAGATAGTCCTACTCTTGGCACAATGCCTAAAACATAATAGGTGCACAAGAAATGCTTGTAAAATGGGAGTTTGCAGGGTTGGCAAACTACTCCGTGCTGGAGGAATCCTTACCAGCCACATCCAGCACGTGTCCTGTTTTTGGAGGACTCTCAAGCTGACGCTGGCTTGTCTATTTTTAAGGGACTATAAAACATACACGCACACACCACTATATGACAGAGGCCATACAAGGCTGCAAAGCCTAAAATATTTGCTATCTTGCTTTGTATAGAAAACATTTCCCAACCTTGCTTTATTCAGGCGCTCCTTCTAGGTCCTCCTGAAATTTGTCTTGGAGTAAGATTCCTTCTTGTAGCATGATATGGTCCTTCGGCCCTAAGGCTTGCTAAAAGCTTTCCTTAGCTTTCCAGTTTTTGCTCTGACCCTGTAATCAATGGCTGGCACACCCAGCTTCGGCTATGGGCTGCTTGACACCCACTTAACTTGCTTGCTTAACTTACACTCAAGTCAGCAGAAAGTTTGTGTCGTTGTCTTTGGCTTCCTGGCAGCCCCTTCACCAAACAGTTGGAGGAAAAAGGTAAGAGCCAGCCACATGGGACAGCAAAGTCCATGCGGGTGCTCCTTGGGTGGATTTCCCTGACTACTTTGCCATCTTACCACTTTTTGTGCTTATCTTCTTCCTCCCTTTGTAGTAGTGCACATTCCTGTTCCCTCCCATCAAATATTCAACCGGAATGTTCCCATCCACAATGACTGTAGCTCACTGGCCAAGGGTACAAATAGCCCCGACAAGAGAGGTGATCATAAAGTAGGTCAGGGAAAGCCCAGAGCTCCTGTAATACTGTAAACTTAAAAACAAAATATAAATTCAAATGAGTTTTGTATCAAGTAAAAAGACACAAAACACATGTGATTATGATATGCAACTCTAAGTGTGTGTGTGTGTGTGTGTGTGTGTGTGTGTGACTAAAATTCTATGAACGATTTTCCAGGGCAGAGAAGACTTCTCTATCCCCCACCCCTGGTTTCACCACATGCTCAATAAATATTGATCACGGGAGGAGAAGGGAAGGGCGTCTGCAAGAGCTACGAGTTCTTATAAAGTGTGACACCATTAAGTGCCAAATCTGATGAATTCCGTGCGAGTGCATTTAGGGCTCTGCACGAAGGATCTGCTTGTCAGTCCAAAACACGACCAGTTTTTGAAAAGAAAGCCAGTCATTTTGCATCTTCAAACTGGAATTCTGTAACAGAAGCCCCGAATATATAAGTGATGAATATTTAGACTTGAACTTTTCACTATAGCCAGTGGGGCGGGTGGGGGTGGGGGAGGATCTTTTGCACAGCTGGGTGTATTACTGCATTTTCATGTGTCCCCAGAGCACTGGCCATTCAGGGGATGTGTAAGTAACCACTAAGTCTTCAGAACCTGCTATTTAGCTCCCTTTTATTGTTTGTTTTCCTCTGAAGCAGAGGTCAAACTTGCTACATGTACCCTGTACCACCTATATGGGAAAAGACCAAGATCAACAGAGGCTTGGTCTTGATCTCCCCAGCACTCCATCAAAGCAGCAGGGATGCCAGACCTTCCCTTTCTCACAGGCGCTTTGGAACGTGGGTTGGGTTTCTGTGACTCGGAGCACACGACCAAGCTCTGTGTTTCACTTGGAGCCCTTATTGTTAAGGTCATCTATTAACTTTTTGCGCAACCTTTCCCCAAATGCTCTCCTACTCTGCTGAACAATGTCTTCTTGAAGATAAAAGATGTAGATGTGTGTGAAAAAAGGAGGAAACTTGGTTTGTGCCCCCGCACACCCCACTCCCCGAAATGGCCTTATTTATGGGTTTCAGATGGTGACAGGGATGTTTATATGAACCCTACCCAAACTGCCTGAACCTCTGGGGTCTGCAAAGATCAGGCTGCAAATTTCACGAGAACAGAACTTTTTTTCAGGAGTTGGGGGGGTGGGGCGGTGGTGACTAAGATTTCCTGTACTTCCTGTTTCAGAGCTGCTGGAAATGAGACAAAAACTGTATTTCAGGATTTCAGTACCTGGCCGCAGCTGGAAACTGCGCCTACAGATGTGCACAAAGAAGGGCATGTGGGCACATGCGTGCATACACTCGCACACAGGCAAACTCTTCGAAAGGGGCATCGTCTGCCCTCACGTGGCTTCTATCTCAAACAGGCACACAATATTTTCCATTTCAAAAAAAAAAAAATGAGGGTTGTATTCCAAAGCCTTTCATAAAGGCCTTTCAAAGTTTCAAAAACCAAAGAGAACAACAGTCTGATTTGGAGGAAAACGTTTGGTTCCTTATTATTTTCTGTAGAGCAGCCTGATTGTGCTAGAAAGAAAAGAGGGACAAAAACCAAGGACGGAAAACCTAATGCACAAATGTAACTCATTAAAGCTGGGATACTGCAGGGTCCTTTCAACGCTTTTTGTCTCTGTCTTCCTCCTCTTCCCGCAGACTGAAATCGATTGTTTTGCAAGTGGATTTAGGGCACCCTCACTGCACACCGCGGCAGGCACCCCTCCCCTCGACCCCGTGGGCCGAGATGAGGACAACAGCATTCTCGCAGGGGACCCTGCTCCCCGAAATGCAATCCATGCGTATAGGTAGGGGAGGGGCCTAGGAAGAAGGTTTATGAAGACTCAGAGCAGAGGCAAATGCAAAACTGCAAATGAAGTGATGCCTCAGAGTCACCTTCAAGTCACGTGGCGGTCCAAGACAGACTGTTGTGATGGGACTTTGATACCACGCATGTTACTGCCCACGCAGAGCGGCACCCCGGGACACATGCCTCCTCCTAAGGACTGGCCTTTGTGCACGCGATGAGCCAGCAGGTCATTAATGAGAGGCGCGAGCGGGAGGGGCCTGTGGAACACAGAGCAGGCGTGCTTGAAAGGGAGAGTCAGAATTTCCAGTAACCCCTTTCAGCTGGCAGACCTCTGATTGGAACCATGTGACAATTTTAGGCGATGTACCATAGGCGGCCAATTTATTACATATGGCAATATGATTAATGGTATCAAATGCCTTTTTTTGGTAACATCCAAGAACACTCTACCAGCCAACTGCTTGGAGTCCAAGGCAGTGAAAATCTGTTCCATGAATTTAAAGTCAGGCAGATGAGGTTAAATGAGAGAGGGCCAGACGCCAAGGCAATGATTACAAAGTAAGTTGTTTCAAAAAGAGCAGAATGTTTTAAATCTGGTCTTGAACAAATCCCATCCAGGCCCCGCCTACCCCAACCTATTTTTTAAAAATCCCCCCCCCCCCCCCCCGTTGTTTCTTGATGTGAAGGTCCTAACAGGGAGAGTCTGCAAGACATTTCTGAGGCCGGGCTGTGTTCCCTGTGCTCAGAATCTCTGCGCCCAGGACTGGGCGAATCCACACAGACCACCGATGGCATCTGTCCTTGGAATCCTGTGGTTGTCTGGGGGTGGAGGGGAGCAGCAAAGACCAGAAGAAGGTGGACTGGGGGAGATGGCCTGCCCGGGGGCAGGAGGAAGGGCCCAGCCTTCTCATAATTCCCCTTAGTGCCTGGAGGCCCTTTCTGTTCTCTCCTTTCTGGGAGTCAGTAAGATTTCCTGGGACTTGGAACATCGCTGTGAATGACTGGGAAGAGCTCTCGAGCACAGGAGGGAGGTTGAGAACTGTGAGGAAGGCTGCTTATCTTGGAATTTGAGGAATGGGGATAAAGAGTGGTGAAGACATTGGAGAGGCAGAATCTCTGAGGTGATTTGTCCTCCAAAATGTCTCCCCACAAAGCATCATAGGCAGCTACTACCTATTTGTTAAGGAAAGGAGTATAACATCACCCTCCTCTTTGAGGCTGGGGAGTGGACCTCAGCCCATTTTGTCAGAGTTGTTAGTCACTGACTTTGCAGAGGATTTTACAAAAAGATGGACGCATTTTGACTGAGGGTCTGCCAGACACTGGGTGCCCCGATAGGTGGGATCAGTTGTAACTACACAAGTTATGTTTATAGGCTATAAATTGGTAGTTTGCGGTTATTTCTGTTGGAGAAAATGGATCCCTAACCTCATGGTTTGTGGGTCAATTTTTTTTTTCTTCCTTTTTTGTGACAACTGACTCTGGCTAGTTATTTAGGGATTAAATCTGTTCTTCAGGGCTCGGTTTTCAATCTTTTGACTTGGTATTTTAGACCTAGTCAGAGGGTCCTAGATGCTGTCTCTGGTAAAGCTTACCACACTCTCCCCCCACCCCCGCAAAAAAACCCCCAAAACTGAACAAGAAAAGCACGAGTAAATAATGAAAATATGTGGGGGTCGGTGACTCTGAGCCAGGTGGAAGGGTAAAGATGGGTTCAAACTGGGGCAAAAAGGCCTTGAGACTGAGATTGAGCTGTAACATAGGGCAACTAGGCAGTTGCTTTGGGATGTCACCCCTGGGGATTGAGCTGTAGCCTGAAATCCAGATGATTTTCCTCGGCTTGCTTGCTCTGTTGGGAGTTTTTCAACCCATTCCAACATTTGGTGTGAGGGCTGAATGAGAGATAGGAGCTGACTATGTTCTAGTAAATTCCTCCATGAATACCACTGTCTGTCTACTCATTGAAAACTACATAAAAACCAAGACTTAAGCTCATCCCAACCGGCCTCCCGCATATCTAAAATGAATCCCAGGCGATTGAAGCATGATTGCTTCTCCCAAGTGAATCATGCTCACTTTTAAATAAACATTTACTTTCACTACATCTTCTTTGAAGGCCAAAACGGAAAGTGGTCTATAGAACAGCTGGAATTGACAAATCAGTCTGTTGGTTATGCTGGGCAGAGAGTTGTTTTTCTTTGTAGTTCTTTACTGCAAAGTCGAATGATACCATAGGATACATTGTATTTGTCTCCTATTGCTGCTGTAACAAGTTACTGGCACACTTGTTGGTTCAAAACAACCCAAGTTTATTACCTTTCAGTTATCCTTCTAGAGGCCAAAAGTCCAAAATGGTTCTCATTTGGCTAACACTGAGGTCTTGACAGGGCCATTTTCCCTTTGGAGGCTCTGGGGGGAGAATCCATTCCCTTGCCTCTTCCTGCTTCCAGAGGGTCCCACATTCTTTGGCTGCCACTCCCTTCCCTTCCTGCATTTTCAAAGCCAGCAACAAAGGACCTTCAGAGCTTGCTCTGCTTCTGCTGTAGCATCTCCTCCTCCGACTTTGACCCTCTGGTTTCCCTTTAGGAGGACGCTGGTGATTTTACGGATAACCCAGGAGAATCTCTCTGTCTCAGAATCTTCCATTTAATCACATCTGCAAAGTTCTCTCACCACAAGATAATATGGTCATGGCTTCTGGGCACGAGGACATGGACATCTATGGAGGGGGGTGGTGCTATATTGCCTACTACAACCATCATGATGCAGGAAAGAAAAGAAGAGAAAAAAATATATCCAGAAAATCATACAACAAGGTTAGGGGGAGACACAAAGAAGCAATCAGGGAATCTCTGCTCAGCATCTCTGTTGGCTCTGCTGACCTTATTCATAACCTAACTGAGGGCGGGGTCTTGGGGAAGAAGAAGGGTTGTGCTAAGTGAGTATCTACACTGTGCCAAGATGGCGCTCATCAGATTCTCACCTGGACTGAGGACAAATGGAAGCCTGGAGAAGTTAAGTAACTTGCTCAGCGTGACACAGCTCTAAGTGATGGAACAAACCAAGATGTGGACCTGTGTCTCTATGGACTTCACCATCCCCATACGTAACTGCGGCATTTTCTGCCTCTTATGTCTAGCAAAGGGAAGGGGAAAGCTAACATGGGATAGAAGGGGAAGGTTGTGAGACCATTGACATGTTTTCCTGCTTCTTAAATTAGGCCTATAGAAGGACGTGGTGTATAGCCCAGCCTGGGATTCTTGTGTGTATCATTAATGACTCATCAATGTTCACACTTGCTTTGTTTTCTACTGCTCTTCACTAATTGGGTCCCTACATGGGCCTAAATGACCTCTCTACATGTCCTCTTGAGCCTAATTCTTACTTCTCTGTGTCCCAGGGATGGGAGAGAATCTAGATACCCAGTGACTCACAGTGATGTCATCACTGACTTTTGTTGATGTCGTTGTTATTTTAATAACTCTGAAGCCAAAACAACAGGATTTCCCAGTTAATAAAAGCCTAGCCATGAACTAATTTATGTAGTCGGGATATTGTTTGGGGGCCCTAACTATGCTAATATAGTTATAATACTAAAAATTGCAATTAAAAGAAATTCCAGAATACATGGAGAGAAATTAGGTTTCAAACAATAGTGCTGCTACAGACTGAAACCACCAGGAAAAGAAAGATGCTCTCAGTAAACATACAGATGGAGGGGAAGAATGACTTTTATGTCATTCTTACCTAGTTTTCATGCACATTGTTCTGCAAGCCAGAGAAATTCTAATCTTTCAAGGCTTCTAAATCCAAGAGATGGGACCATGCGGTAATGTGACCCATTCCGCTAGCCACAATTCACCTCCATAAAGCAGTCACAGCTCATACAGTGTAATAGAATTGACAGATGTCAGGCCCTGGCGAGGGAATGTAATTGTTGCCAAACTTCCTTGAAAGGATCTTTTGCTCCAAGTGTTGGGTACAAGTAATTCAAGATGTAAAATCTGCGGATAGCCCCAGAGCGGCACCCGCTGCCTCAGGCCCCACAGCACTTTCTGGGAATGGAAGAAAGCATTAATTTTGCCTAATTATTAAGACAAATATTCACTTATTATCTTAGCAGTAATAATAACACAATCTCTAAAACAAAAGGCTCTTAAAATTAGAGCATATTTTAGATCAAAATCATGGCTTAGGGCAAAAATGCTAGTTCTCATGATTGTAGCTTGGAAATCTTCCTGTGTGGAGCCTAAAATATTACAGGTACATATAAAAACCATGAACTTTGTATTTTGAGCCCCAATTGGAAAATTTATAAATACCAACCTTTGTGCACATCAACCCCACCAAAGAGCTATAACCTTAGAATGTAGAATTATCATTAAAAACATTGCAATTGCCCCCACGTTTATCATTGGTATTGCGGAACATTTGGGATAAAAAGATTTACATTTTCCATAGCCTTCTCTCTCTTGTCTGTCCCAAATCCCAACAGAGTCAAGAGAAGATAGTGTCCTGTCTTTTTGATTTATCCGAAGAATTCCCTCATTGGCTGGAGCGGTGATTCAGTTATTCTTTTCTTTGGTATCGAAATGGAACGCACAGTTTTGTTTGTTTGTTTGTTTTTTTAGATTTTATTTATTTATTTGACAGACAGAGATCACAAGTAGGCAGAGAGGCAGGCAGAGAGAGGAAGAAGCAAGCTCCCCGCTGAGTAGAGAGCCCAATGTGGGGCTCGATCCCAGGATCCTGAGATCATGACCTGAGCAGAAGGCAGAGGCTTTAACCCACTGAGCCACCCAGGTGCCCCGGAACGCACAGTTTTTTTTGTTTTTTTTTTAAAGATTTTATTTTATTTATTTGACAGAGAGATCACAAGTAGGCAGAGAGGCAGGCAGAGAGAGAGAGAGGAGGAAGCAGGCTCCCTGACAAGCAGAGAGCCCGATGCGGGGCTCGATCCCAGGACCCTGGGATCACGACCTGAGCCAAAGGCAGAGGCTTAACCCACTGAGCCACCCAGGTGCCCCCGGAACGCACAGTTTTGTTTTTTTTTTTTTTTTCCAATTTATTTATTTTCAGAAAAACAGTATTCATTATTTTTTCACCACACCCAGTGCTCCATGCAAGCCGTGCCCTCTATAATACCCACCACCTGGTACCCCAACCTCCCACCCCCCCGCCACTTCAAACCCCTCAGATTGTTTTTCAGAGTCCATAGTCTCTCATGGAAGGCACAGTTTTAACCATCTCTGAAACTTCGTTTTGGAAAAGTTCAGAGTAAGGGGAGCAGAGTCTGGCTCATTTCATGTTCATGCTTGCTATCACTCTCACTATATGCCAACTGCAGTCACTTTTGTAAATGCCAACCCAATAAACAGAAATAGAAACAGCCAACAAATTAAAAAGGAGAGCTTTGGGCGGTGAAATTAATAGGGTAACATTTCCTCTAAGAGAAGTTCCTTATACCATACTCTCCTCTTACTAATGTCTCTCAGACTGGAGTATATGCCTGAATGACCCGGTAGTATTATGAAAATGTCGGTTTCTGGGTCCCACCACTGGTGTAGGACCCGACAATTTGTTTTTCTAGCCAGTTCTATGCTAATGATGCTAGTTTGAGGACCCCACTTGCAAACCACTGCTCTACATCATGACCAGGAACCTAGAGCGCTTACATTAAGAATGCTTATTTAGAGATTTAATGATAAAGTCAAGAAAAATTATGTGCCGTAAAACTAAGAAATTTTAAGTACGTAATGTGTGTTAAGAACCATTCCGTGTGCTTTACAGATGTTATGTCGTTCAGCTGTCAACAACCCTTGAAGGTAAACATATTTACTACCTCCATTGTACAGGTGGAGAAACTGAGGCTTCGCAGTTTAAATGACTGGAGATTCCCAGCTGTAGTGTTAGGACAGGGAGGTGGACCTCAATTCTCAGACTCTAAGCTGCTGTTCTTAACCACTTCACAATACCATCACCCAGGTGCCCGTTGGAAAATGTGATGGCATGTGTTTCTCCAGAAACAGAACTCTCATACCCAGTAAGACTCCGCATTCAAGTCGCCCGGCTTGACACCACGCAGAAACTCAGGGGCGGAAAGGATGTGTTGTGGATAGTGCAGGCTTCCCCAGCCAGCTCACTCCGGAGAAACATTTCCATAACAAAGGCAAGTTCTCCTCTCGTGGAGGAGCAGGCAGGGAGTTGCGAGTGTTTGCCTCTGATGTGATCAACATTTAATGCTTATCTGGGTGAGAGCGAATTTGATGAGAGCAAATACAAAGGACAATTCCGAGAACAAAACCACTAATTCAAAGGTGGTTTTCCGAAGGATGTAAAATACTTCAAGCCTGTTAAAAGGAAGGAGGAGAATTCCACGGAGGAGTGGCTTAGATTATGTCCGGTATCTCAGACTGGGACACCGCCAAGAGGGTTTGCTGGGCCCTTTGGGCAGCCTGGGGAGTGGGCAGTGCTGGGCCACTCATGGGACAGGCAGGCACCAACCAGCTGAAAGGGGACACAGGCTCTGTTGTGGGGCAACAGAGGCCATTTGTCCTGCAGACCCTGCTCCCACTCCCTCTGGCTTACCGAGGAAGCTTCTTTCTGTATCTGGTGGCTTCCCAGTCTAGAAGCTTCCAAGCACTGCAGTGCTCTGATATGTTTGTTTTCCTTTTGGCTAATTTTATCAAGGTGTGGGGTCATTATTAGCCAGATCACAAAAGTAAGAGCTCATTAATATGTATCAGCTCCAAACCCTATGATTTCATCTGTTAATTTGATCTTGTTTTTCCTTGTTTATGGCAATTAAATCAGACCTTGATAAACCTGAAAATGAGGAAAAGAAAAAAAAAGGAGCCACCAGCAAGCACAGCTATTATGATCACTCATTAGAAAGCCAAGCAGACTCTCTGATAAATCGTGCCAGGGTTTTTAAGGAATAGATGATTACCTGCTTAAACAGCATGGAAGCTACCAGTAAAATGTAGCAAAATGATTAAAGAAAAAAAAAAGAACACCCCCATTACATCCAAGTGTAACAGATGGACAGTTGTACTTTGGGGAATGTTCACAGAGCCTGTTTCCTCCCCTTCAAGCTAGGGAGGGCAGAAGCCACAGGCCCTCCCCGGCACAGAGGAGAGACGGCGGCTTCTTTCCTCCTGCCCTCCCTCGCCCTCCCTCGCCCTCCCTCGCCCTCCCTCACCCTCCCAGGCATCTTCCCTGCGACTGTGGGCAGCCCTGCTCAGCTGCTCCTAAGGCTTCCTCCCGGGGGGCCCTGCAGCAGGGAAGAGAAGCAGAAGCGGGGTGAAGAGGTGGGGATTCGGGGTGCAGAGCACAGTTAATGGCAAGATGGATCCGATCTTTCCCGTCATGGGGAGGCTGTCCATCATCAGGTGTGGGCTGAACAGCACCGGGCCCTCCTCCTGTGGCCCCTGGGTGTCTGAAGGAGCCATTGTCCCCTGTGTGGGGACCCACCACTCTCTGATCTTCCTGGGAGGCTGAGTGGCCAACTGAAAGGGAAAGTGCCCAACACCATCTTTCCCAGTTTCCCCTATGTCTAGAACATGGACTCTGCCCGTTCTGGAGTTAGGGGGGCCTGGGAGACCCTCTCTCTGGTTCCAGGGCATTGGGGCAGGGTGCTTGTGGCTAGCAGCCTGGAGTCTTGGGGGGACTGGCCACAGTGTCTGGGCCCGCGGGTGGCAGCGGAGTTCCCCTCGGAAGGGTTCCGCAGTGGCATTCTGGACTTCATCCCCCAAATCTGGTTTTTCAGGTGTTTTGGGGTTTCCGTCAAGTAGGCCAGAGTGTGAAAAACACAACTTCTTGTTGAACTGGGCCGGAGTTGATTGCCATAGCTTGCAGTTAAGAACTGTGACCCCCCCCAGGGGGCGCCTGGGTGGCTCAGCCTCTGCCTTCAGCTCAGGTCATGATCTCGGGGTCCTGGGATCGAGCCCCGCATCGGGCTCTCTGCTCAGCGGGGAGCCTGCTTCCCCCTCTCTCTCTGCCTGACTCTTTGCCTGCTTGTGCTCTCTCTCTCTGTCAAATAAATAAATAAAATCTTAAAAAAAAAAAAAAAAAGTAAAAGAATTGTGACCCTTGAAGGACAGTGAGTAGCTCTGCCAGGGACGGGAGCTGACAGGGCTTGGGCCTGGGTGGGAATGAGCCCGGGACCCAGATCTCACGTGGTCTCCGCGTCACTCCATGTCTGAAAGGTCTCAGCAGAGCTTTCACAGGGAAAGCTCCTTTTCTGGGAAGTTTTCTTTAAAATCTCTCTCTCTCCTTCATTCCCCTTCTCTCTCCCTCTCTCTCTTGTCTCCACATAATCCTGCTATTTCTTTAAGCTCCTCTCTAGCAATCTGGCCCTGTTTGCCTCTGAGGTCTCTGCAGGGATCTGTGCTCAGCCAACTTGGCATCTTGCTGTCTTCCGGTCCCCTCACACCTTGGTCTGGCTTGTCCCAGTGCCTGCAGGTCTGTCTGCTTGACGAGAGTCCAGCTCCTCCCAATTCCTTTGTCTTTCAGCCTTTCCTCCTGTTTCCAGTCTTCCTACTAAACCCAGGAGCCGGTTAGAAAAACGCATCTCCTAAAGTTCATTGTCCTGCTTCCCCGACTTTCCCCCTTTCTGTAAATTCTGGCATCTGACCTTTTTTATGGTTGATTCTACACTCTTCCTCCCTCTGCATGCCGCCCCCCACCCTCCCCCGCAACTCTTTTTAGATTCTTGACTGGTTTCTCTGTCATTTGGCTTTTTCTGCCTCCGACAGTCGAAAATTTCCCGTCACCCTCCAAAAACCGATTTGAAAACGTCGGCTCGCCAGCTTGTCCTTGCAAAAGGTACTTGGAGAGCGGAGACCCTCTCGCTCTGCAAAGCTGACCCAGAGGTGCTTTGTGAAGTTACCAAAAGAAATTGTCATCCACTTTCTGATCTTCTAATTACCTGTGTTTTGCTGGCAGCCGCTCCCCTCGCCACTGCTTATTATTACAGGCTATCTGGTGCTTCACGAAGTCCCTTCAAATTATTCCTGGGAGTTCTCAGGGGGTTTCGCTCATGTGCTCATGAATAACTACTGTCAGCTACCAGGTGGTGTCCATCAATTTTTTTTCTCATCTGCTCTGGCCCCCTTCGTTGATATCGGCTGCTGAGACTTCTGCCGCCTGCCAAGGAGTGTGGACCTGCCTTGTCAATGACTCGAGCAGCAGGTGAGTTGCCCTGACGGGGCCCCGGTGCTGGGGGCTCTGCCATGGCTGCTGGGCACGGCCACCACAGGCCGTCGCAATGGCCCGGCTGTGCTGTGTCCTCTCCCCGCGTCAGAAGGGCATGCTGCCTCCCTCTCTTTTTGTTACGATGCTTTGCCATCCTTGGGTCTTTGGGGGCCCTGATGAGAGGTTCTGGTAGAAAATAAAAATTTCACTTTTTATTCTGACTCTCCTTTCCACTGAGTAGTCACCGCTCTCTTACAATAATAAGAGATTTACTGTCAGGGGGGTGGAGAGGAGGAAGAAGAACTTGTCTATCTGAGCCCCTCTTTCATCAAGGGCTTTTCAGCAGGCTGGGGACCTGGTCTCTCAGGGAAATCAGTTTCCCTTGGGCTGCCCTGCTGGCCGGTCCGAGTGGAGCTGGACCTCTTGAGTGTAAGTAGGAACCCTTCCCACATGGGTCAGGTAGTCTGCTGGTTAGACGTTGGCCATGAAATTGCCAGGATTTTTTCCAGTTTGGGAAACTCCAGTAGCTAGCTAATAAGGCTAAGACTTTAGACCCCAAAGGCGTGTGTTCTCTATATTAGAAACCCTTTGAGAGATGGGACCACCCCAATTCCTCCCTCTTCCTCCCCTTCCTAGCCTCTCTGAATAGCAAGGGTCATTCCAGGCTAGAAGTCACCAAGTACCCTATCCTGCCACATCTTTCTAAACTCCTGGTCTTGGGTAGGCCCTCTTAACTTTCTCCTCCCGTTTTTTGGGATTCTTCTTGTAGGTTCTGTCACATCTGTAACACAGAAAAGTTACTGTGTGATTCATTATTTAACACCCAAGTCTTTCCCAGGAGAGCAGGTTGGGGAGGACTGTGCTTGCCTGTTTCCTGCTGTATTTTCAGGATCTAAAGCTTTGCCTGGCACTTGACATCTGATAGGAGCTCAATAAATATTTACTCAACAACTGTGTGAATATTTGAGATTATAATTGTAATTGCTACGCTGAAATGAAAACTCTTATTTTGGGGGAAAACAGAGTGAACTCGGTTCTTTTCCTTTAGGTGGTTCCTTGGGGGTAGAGAGAAGATATGAGTCTATGGGGATAGTTTCTCCATTACATAAAGTCATCTCAGACCTCCTATACCTGTCTCTACCCAGGATTATCACCCCCCAAAGAGTTGTAGTGTTTGGTGAGAATAATAACTGGAAGAATATAATCAGGGCTATTCCCAAGCAAAATTATGAAGTAAGGGATGTTTATTTTAGAGACAGAAAGCCTCCCTGCAATATTAAGCAAGCTCCTAGTATCATCTTCAAAAATTCAAAATCCACAGAACCCACAGCTCTGGAAAATGGTTGTGTAGAAGCTATCATTACCAGTTATTGACACATCACAGCTGGAGTTATCTTCTATCTCTTATGAGCACATGGAAACACGTGCTTGCGAACACTGTTACAATATTGCAGATTTCTGAACCCTATTTCTCCAAATCCCTGAAGATTTGCTTTTAACCACTCCTGCTCCCTCCCCAGAATGGGAATGCCCACACCTTCCTTTGGCCCTGGGGTGGGGGACATTTATTGTTCACCAAATACCCGCATTTTCCAGCCACTATCATCAGGAGGAGCCAAAGACATGACTTCTAGTGGGCAATGGACTCTAAGAAGAAACAGTATGTGTCGCTTCCAGGCTGGAGTGTTATAGACCTTCCTTTAGACCATATCTCAGTCCTGGAGGCCTCGTGTGGAGAGTCAGAGCATCTACCAGGCTTTGACCCTGATCAGAGTTGCCAGCTGACCCAAGATGGACAGAGAGCGCAGGTAAGAAATCAACCTTCGTTTCAGCGTGGATGGCTCCAAGTCTGTCGGGATTTCTACACACATGGTTGATTAAATAGGTGTAGTGTAGGCACTACTGACTGATGTGAACAGGTGGAGAGAACCAACTAGGGGTCGAGACATCAGAGATTGGAGATGGTTGGAAGCCCTTACCACCACCACCACCACCACCACCCCCAGTATATAGGAGCAGGAGGAGATACAGTGTCATTGGGGCCCCATGGAAGGCATGAGTCATGGAGAAAAGCCATGGGGGAAAGGGATACAGCCCCTGCGAAGGCTGTACTATCAAAGGAGAGAGGGAACAGAGAAGAAATAGCCAGACCCCTCTCTGTCCCTCCTTCCCTTTCTCACTAGTCTCCTGAGTGTGCTTCCCATTGGGACCTGACAAGGAACCAGAGGTTATGGGAGCCTGGGTGATTCAGTTTGTAAGAGTCAGCCTATAGGGGTGCAGTAAAGGGAGGAGAAGGGGGTGGGGCTGATGGGAGCTTGTGGAAGGTGTCCCACACAAGGCATCAGCCACCCCAACCTAATTAATGTTGGCCCTCCCTGGGCTGTGTTCCTGAGTCCTTGGAGCATCTACTGTGCTCCAGTCTAACACCCTGATTGAGTTGGACGTTAATTCTCCAACTGTGGATTGTTGCCTGCTTTCACACAGGAGCACGGTGCTGCATTCTCTTTATACTAGTGTCTATATTTATACTATATTCTAGTATCCTGTGTTGCACTTGGAATTTAATCTTGTCACATATCAATTTAGAAACACACCAAATTACTACATCAAATTACTACATTGGCAAACTCATCTGAGATGCTATGTTAACATCAGGCATCGTTTCCATTTGCAAAATTTAAAGATCCGAATAATAACGGATGGTACTGGCGACATATGTACCTGAAGTGACCTTATTGATCTGCCAGATTATTTTGGTCTTACAGGAAGCGGATAATAAGAGCTATTAATTATGGGAAATGTTTGCATTCCCTGCCTATGATTGGTACATTGGGACAACTGGGAAGTGTAGCCCAAGGACTTGGAAATGAAATCACCCTCTGAGAATTAAAAAGAACTTCAGTACATAGCAGATTAAAGCAGAAACGAACAAAATCATCTGACAGCGACAGTGGGAAATAGGGCCTCCTGAAGTTCTCACATCGCTATGTCCCTAAGAGATCAGTTGGGTTCATTTGGTTTTTTGAGATTTGAAATTGCCACGGATTTCTTCTATGTTCTGTGGCAGTTGCAAAGATTTCCTCAAGATTCCTGTAAGCCCCTAGGAGCCTGGGTTCTCAAGGCCACTCTGGCTCAGAGCTTTGGCCCCTCCTTGAATCTTGCCCCTGCTGGGGTCTGCAGTCTGGAGCATCTCCATTCCCTCTGCTCCCACAGTTTCAAGAAGAACTGCATGAAGCCTTTGTGAGTGTCAGATGTTACTGAAGGAGAGGTCTATATTGCAGACATGGAAACCCTTAGAACGGACTAGAGACATTCATGTTCATAAAGATTCTACAACTGTTGTGTCACTGGCGGTTTTCTCCGCTCCCATTTTCTGAGGACTCGACCCCCTTGCCTTGGTCCCCTTTTCTCTCTTCCTCCCTACCTCTTCCTTTATTTTCTCTGTTGCTTGCCTCTATTCTTAATTTGTGTTTTGTTGTATTTATTTTTTTAACTTTGTTTCTTAAAATTACATGATGCAGGAATAGAATCAGTTTAGAAATACAGAGGTACGCAGGTTAAAGGCATTACACTCCTCTTGCCAGTGTGAGCCATTACTAATATTTTTGTGTTGTTGACTTATTAGCAAAAAGGTGTATCACCTTGTTGCTTTAATGTGTATTTTCCTGCTTACAAGAGGGTAATTTTTCTTATATTGTTCATTGTCCTTTTCTTATATTGTTCATTGTCCCTTTGAGTTTCTTCAATGAATCATGACTTTATATCCTTTGTACCCAAGGCCAATAACATCTGGATCCACTAGTGAATCTGGTTTCCAGAACTTTGTGATAAATACTGAATCTTGGAGGCAATCAGGGGAAAGTGCTATCACCCCATGGGATGGAGCCTGGAAACCCACTAGCATTCTCCAGGGGATGTCCCTCCGGCTCCCATGTGCCAACTTCATGTCCTTCTGTTAAAGGCCCTCAGTTTTTGGTTGCTCCAAAAATAGAGTAAGTTCACACAATCTATCAATCTTAGGGAGCATTGCAGCCAATGTAAACCTCAATAATATGAAGTAAGTCATCTGAAGCTCGAGAACTAACTCAGATTTTGGAGTTGAATTAGTACTTGTAGGTTCCTATATTCACTCCCTGCACGGGAAGACCTCACACACAGTTGGGTTTGCCTAGAACATCCCCCATTTAAGAATACAGCTCTGGAATGCCATCAGATAGTGTCTCCTTCCACCCTCAGAGGTGTACTGGTACAGATGATAAATTACAAGATCATGCTATCTTTGTGTGGTCTTCAGCACGTTATTGGGTTTAGGAACCCAATACGTCACAAATGATTGATAGACACTCATATGCTGTAGCAGTATTTTTTTTTAAAAATGACTAATTTACTGGTTTTATAAAAGTTGACAATACAGCAGCTTACAACTAAGTTTCTACAGAACACAGGCTCAGAAAACTAGAGAATTCTTAAAATGACCATTGTTAAAGGTCACTAATGCAGTGTCCTTTGTTTTGTTTTTTGTTGTCCTTGAGCCTTTGAAAAGCTCATAAGAGCTATATGCTTTTTCCCAGGAAAATGTGCACCCATACACACACATGTAAGATGTTGTACATCATTTTGGGATGTGGAGCTCATCCAGGGAACCAGAATAAAAACTCTTGGTCTAATGCATAGTATAGATGCAGAAATTGCAATTCAGAGAGGTGAAATGCTGTGTCAAAAAGCAGAACAGATGAGAAAGAAAAATATTCTTAGGATCCCTGGTTTGTATTCAGTGCCTTTTTTTTTTTTTTTTTTTTTAGTGGTTTCCCCTGTATGGCCAAGACTTATGTTAATGAGAACATAAAGCTTAAAAGAGATTTGTGAGTGGGATGTTAGTAGGAATTTGGAATATCGTACTTTCTAAAAGCAAAGTATGAGTTGGCTCTGTTCTCAGTGACTGTTTCTCAGACTGTATATAGAGTTCTCATTAATATTGATACTGTGATACCTACTGGTCAGCCTTTTTGCTGAATGGACGCTACAGAAACTTGTTACGTAATTTACCTGCTGCCATTTTAATGGACATCCCCTGCTCCGGCCCCCCGAAGCCCTTCCTATTCTCTTTGGCAATGTGTCCTTCAGTCTTATTTTTTTGCTCACCTTAATTTCCCTTGCCTGAATATTCCTACTCATCCATTAAGGTGTTTTCAATGGTAAATTCACTTTCTCATTATCATGTTCCTAACATCTATGGCAGAGACTGTAGCTCTTTTCTTCTGCCTCCCTGCTTGGAGAAATTTCTATGATGACACAGGACCTTTTGCCTCAATTGCTTTATTTATCCCCTTTCTCCTTCCTCATAACCCAACCCCCAAATTAGAAGTTTTGCAAGAGCCTGGACAGTATGTAATTCAGGTTTGCAAACTAGCAACGAAACTGGTGTTTAGCATATAGAATGTCTCCCCAAAATTGTTGAATGAGGTAAACAAATAAATCCTTATGATAAATCAGAATTTATCAAATGAAAGCTAAGTAAGGAATCAGGCTTGCCTCCCTTGTTTTCATAGGGTTTACTGTTGATTGCTTTAGCTTTCTTCCTTTCTGCAGGTCAAAGAAGCCTCTGAGAGACAAAATAGTCCTTTTTTTCTTCTTACAACTAAGTTAGAAAAAAAAAAAACTCACTCATTAGCTTGACCTGCAATGCTCAGAGTCACAATTTTGGAGGGAGTTAAAAATATTGGTAGATAAATTGCTGTGCATTCCGGAGGGGAAACACATGAGCTCCTTGCCAGATTTCTGTGGCCTGGGGCACCACAAAAGATCTTTTCTTTCTTTCTTTTTTTTTCCCCTTTTCCCAGGTATCTGTGTCAAAAAAGAGTTTGCCAAGGAGCCAAAAATCTTCATCTGTTTATGGCTTTACAGCCGATGAAAAATGCAGGATCATTAGAAACTAATTACTGGTTTCATGGCAATATTTATCACAAAAACTAATTTGATGTTCCAGAAGTCACTTTGGGGGCTAGCTGAGCCCATTACTAAGAAGTATTATAAAGTTTTTTTTTTTTTTTTTAAAGTTATACAACTACTTCACTAGCAAACCGAAACCAACTGGGGAACACAATAGACAAGGATGGCCTGACATCTCAATGGCTTCCATCTGGCCTATATAATTTCTGAAATAGTTGGTTTCAAAAGCATTCCTTTCCACTTAGAGGAAGATGTTTCAAAGGTTCATATATGGAAAATTCAATTGAGTATGCCTTTTTGTGCATCCTGAAGAACTGATTATTTTTAAATGTGGTTAAATAGCTTACTCACCAAAAGACATACTGATATATTCAAATAAGATCACAAGTCCTAAATTTCAAGATCTCTGAACTATTTGCTGACTCCTGTGTTTTTTCACTATTGCTTTTGCCTTCTTTGTGTGTACTGTTGCCTTCTGAATATAATGCTATTTGCATTTGTACTTTGCTCACTTTTTCATTCAATGGACAGATGTTAGTAATACAAAAAACTGTAGTTAATGGATTATATTTAGTTGTGGAGGGAAGATGCATGAGGATAATAGCAAAATGCATCCAAACAGAATAGACTAAGTAAAAAAAAGTTACAAGAGACCAAGAGAAAATTATATATTAATGGAAGTTTCAGTATAGCAAGAAGATATAACAATTATAAATATTTGTACACCTATCAATAGACCATATAGAAACAAAAACTGACAGCATTGAAGGGAGAAACAGACAGTCCCATGGTATTTGGAGACTTTACTACCCCACTCTGAATAATGGATAGAAAAGCAGATAAGTGATAAATAAGGAAATAGGGGACTTACACTAAACCAAACAGAGCCAAGAGACATCTACAGAACATTTTATCTAACAACAGTATACACATTCTTCTCAAATGCATATGGGACATTTTCCATAGTAGATCATATGTTTGGTCACAAATTAAGTCTCAACAGGTAAAAAAAATGTAGGTATCATACAAAGTAACTTCTCCAACCACATTGAGGTAATTTAGACTCAATAGCAGAAATAAAACTGGAAAATTCATGAAATTGTAGAAATGAGATAATGACTAAAAAAAAACCCCAACGGGTCAAAGAAGAAATCACAAGAGAACTTAGACAATACTTATAGAAGAATGAAAATGAAAATACAATATACCACAACTTATAAGATGTGGCAAAAGCAGTGCTAAGAGGGAAATTTATAGCTTTAAGTGTTTACATTAAAAGCAAGAAAGATCTCAAATTAACCACTGAATTTTATAATTTAAGGAACTAGAAAGAGAAGAACAAATGAAATCCAAAGCTAGCAGAAGAAAGGAAAAGATAAAGGTTAGAGAAAAGATAAATGAAATAGTGAATAGAAAAACAATAGAGAAAAATCAATGAAACCATAAGTTGGTTCTCCAAAAAGATCAATACTATTGACAAATCTTTAGTCAGATGGATTAAGAAAAAGAGAGAGAGAAGACAAATTATTAAAATCAGAAATGAAGACAGGACATTACTAAGGATTGTATAGGAATAAAAAAGATTTTTTCTTTTTTATTAGTTTCTTATTTAGGAGAGTGCTATGGACAACTATATGCTAAAAAATAACAAACTCCACAAAATGTACACATTCCTAGAAACACAAAATCTACCAAGATGGAATCATGAAGAAATAGAAAATCTGAGTAGACCTAGAACTACAAAGCAGATTGAATCAGGAATCCAAAATCTCAGAACAAACAAAATTGCTAGATTTGATGACTTCACTGGTGAATTCTACCAAACATTCAAAGAAGAATACCATTAATTCTGTATATTTCCCAAAAAAAGAAGAGAAGGGAACACTTCCTAACTCATTCTATGGGGCTAGCATTACCCCAATACCAAAGCCAGACAAAATGATTGCAAAGAAAGAAAACCACAGGCCTATATCCCTTATGAACAGGGATGCAAGAATCTTCAACAAAATACTAGCAAACTGAATTCAGCAGAATATTAAAAGGATTCTAAACCATGACAAAGTGCAATTTATTCCTGGAATGCAAAGATGATTTAACATACAAAAACCAAGCAATATAATATACCACATTAATAGAACAAAGGGAAAAAAATAATCTCAATTGATGATGAAGAAGAATTTTACAAAATTCAACACATTTCTATGAGAAAACAAAGAATAAAAGGAAGCTACCTCAATGTAATAATGTATGAAAAACCCACAGTAAACCTCATACTCAGTAGTGAAAGACTGAGAGCTTTTCCTAAGATCAGGAATAAGGCAAGATGTCTGCTTTGTCACTTTTATTCAACAGAGCCCTGGAAGTTTTATCTGGAGCACTTAGGAAAGAAAGAGAAATAAAACATATCCAAATCAGAAAGGAAGAAGTAAAATTACCTGTGTTTGCAGATGATATGATCTTACTTGTAGAAATCCTAAAGATCCCACAAAAAAAGTTATAATGAACAAATAAATTGAACTAGAAGATACAGAGACAATACACAAAAGTCAGTTGCATTTCTTTTTTGAAAAGATTTTTATTTATCATTTTATTTGAGAGAGAGAGAACACACATGAACATGAATGGGAGGAGGGACAAAGGTGGGGGGGAGAGTGAGAGAGAGAAACTCAAGCAGACTCCCTTCTTTTTTTTTTTTTTATGATTTCATTTATTTATTTGACAGAGCGATCACAAGTAGGCAGAGAGGCAGGCAGAGAGAGAGGAGGAAGCAGGCTCCCTGCCGAGCACAGAACCTGATGTGGGGCTCCATCCCAGGACCCTGGGATCATGATCTGAGCCAAAGGCAGAGGCTTAAACCCACTGAACCACCCAGGTGCCCCAAGAAGACTCCCTTCTGCATGGAGACTGGTGCTAGGCTCAGTCTCATGACCCTGAGATCATGACTTGAACCAAAATCAAGAGCTGGATGCTTAACCAACTAAGCCACCCAGGTACCCTATAAAATCAGTCATATTTCTATACCCTAACCATGAATGATCTGAAAAGGAAATTATGAAAACAAA